>NC_091152.1:26211445-26354990 GCF_040958095.1 Procambarus clarkii | reverse complement strand
ATCTACGTATAACTAGCTAGTTTTACCTTTATATATATATTATTTATATATATATATATTATATAAAAAGTTTGTGAGGAAGACCTCTGGTGCCAATGTGGGGACCCATAGCCTCGGAGAAGAAAATAAAAAGTATTCAGAGGAGACCATGTGGTCACTCACTAAACACTAATATTATCTTCTACCACCCCCATTCTTTTGTATGTACACATATATTTGCTTTATTTGAACTTTGTTACAAAGAGGGAGTTACATATAGGTTACAAAGATGGTTATCATATATATATTATTTATATATATATATTATTTATATATATATATTATTTATATATATATATATTATTTATATATATATATATATTATTTATATATAAATATATTATTTATATATAAATATATTATTTATATATAAATATATTATTTATATATAAATGTATATATATATATAATATATAATATATATACTATTACACTACATTCTTATGTATTACACTAATATATATATATATATATATATATATATTATATAAATTATTTATATATATATTATATATATAATTATATAGGTCATATGTTTTTGTATTTTTGCTGATTTGTTAGTAAATAATAAAAGAAATATAAATTATTTGATTTTTTTACCCTTAAATTGGTTTTAATATTTAAATTGAAAACACTAATATAATATAAAAAAATATAAGAAAAATAATAATAAATTATAAAATAAAATATAATAAAAATAATATAATATAATATAAAATAATATAATTTAATTTCAAGAAATTTAACTTTTAAACACAAAGATGTGAAAAGGGTTCAGATAAGGCTCAAACCTTTCACAAGAGATTCATATTGGTGTATGAATGGATTATGAATGACTCATGTTAGGAGTGTAAGTTGCCACAACATCTCAAATTAGTGTTAGATACATATGTCTTGGTTATAAGTTTTGGAAACCTATTTAAGTCCACACACAATATCGTATCTGATACGATAAAACAAACGTTTCCAATACTTTCAAATACTTTCCAGATATGTTGTGGCAACCTAAAATTGTTTGCTGGGCAGTAACCACCACTAGGGACAGTGGTGGTAGTGACCAGTAACCACCACCACTAGGGACAAACAGTGGTGGTAGTGACCAGTAACCACCACCACTAGGGACAAACAGTGGTGATAGTGACCAGTAACCACCACCAGGGACAGTGGTGGTAGTGACCAGTAACCACCACTAGGGACAGTGGTGGTAGTGACCAGTAACCACCACTAGGGACAGTGGTGGTAGTGACCAGTAACCACCACCAGGGACAGTGGTGGTAGTGACCAGTAACCACCACTAGGGACAGTGGTGGTAGTGACCAGTAACCACCACCAGGGACAGTGGTGGTAGTGACCAGTAACCACCACTAGGGACAGTGGTGGTAGTGACCAGTAACCACCACCAGGGACAGTGGTGGTAGTGACCAGTAACCACCACCAAGGACAGTGGTGGTAGAGACCAGTAACCACCACCAGGGACAGTGGTGGTAGTGACCAGTAACCACCACCAAGGACAGTGGTGGTAGAGACCAGTAACCACCACTAGGGACAGTGGTGGTAGTGACCAGTAACCACCACTAGGGACAGTGGTGGTAGTGACCAGTAACCACCACCAGGGACAGTGGTGGTAGTGACCAGTAACCACCACTAGGGACAGTGGTGGTAGCGACCAGTAACCACCACCAGGGACAGTGGTGGTAGTGACCAGTAACCACCACTAGGGACAGTGGTGGTAGCGACCAGTAACCACCACCAGGGACAGTGGTGGTAGTGACCAGTAACCACCACCACTAGGGACAAACAGTGGTGGTAGTGACCAGTAACCACCACCAGGGACAGTGGTGGTAGTGACCAGTAACCACCACTAGGGACATTGGTGGTAGTGACCAGTAACCACCACTAGGGACAGTGGTGGTAGTGACCAGTTACCACCACCACTAGGGACAGTGGTGGTAGTGACCAGTAACCACCACCAGGGACAGTGGTGGTAGTGACCAGTAACCACCACTAGGGACAGTGGTGGTAGTGACCAGTAACCACCACCAGGGACAGTGGTGGTAGTGACCAGTAACCACCACCACTAGGGACAAACAGTGGTGGTAGTGACCAGTAACCACCACCAGGGACAGTGGTGGTAGTGACCAGTAACCACCACTAGGGACATTGGTGGTAGTGACCAGTAACCACCACCAGGGACAGTGGTGGTAGTGACCAGTAACCACCACTACTAGGGACAGTGGTGGTAGTGACCAGTAACCACCACCAGGGACAGTGGTGGTAGTGACTAGTAACCACCACCAGGGACAGTGGTGGTAGTGACCAGTAACCACCACTAGGGACAGTGATGGTAGTGACCAGTAACCACCACTAGGGACAGTGGTGGTAGTGACCAGTAACCACCACCACTAGGGACAAACGGTGGTGGTAGTGACCAGTAACCACCACCACTAGGGACAGTGGTGATAGTGACCAGTAACCACCACCAGGGACAGTGGTGGTAGTGACCAGTAACCACCACCAGGGACAGTGGTGGTAGTGACCAGTAACCACCACTAGGGACAGTGGTGGTAGTGACCAGTAACTACCACCAGGGACAGTGGTGGTAGTGACCAGTAACCACCACTAGGGACAGTGGTGGTAGTGACCAGTAACCACCACTAGGGACAGTGGTGGTAGTGACCAGTAACCACCACCAGGGACAGTGGTGGTAGTGACCAGTAACCACCACTAGGGACAGTGGTGGTAGTGACCAGTAACCACCACCAGGGACAGTGGTGGTAGTGACCAGTAACCACCACCACTAGGGACAAACAGTGGTGGTAGTGACCAATAACCACCACCAGGGACAGTGGTGGTAGTGACCAGTAACCACCACTAGGGACATTGGTGGTAGTGACCAGTAACCACCACTAGGGACAGGGGTGGTAGTGACCAGTAACCACCACCACTAGGGACAGTGGTGGTAGTGACCAGTAACCACCACCAGGGACAGTGGTGGTAGTGACTAGTAACCACCACCAGGGACAGTGGTGGTAGTGACCAGTAACCACCACTAGGGACAGTGGTGGTAGTGACCAGTAACCACCACTAGGGACAGTGGTGGTAGTGAGCAGTAACCACCACCAGGGACAGTGGTGGTAGTGACCAGTAACCACCACTAGGGACAGTGATGGTAGTGACCAGTAACCACCACCAGGGACAGTGGTGGTAGTGTCCAGTAACCACCACCACTAGGGACAAACAGTGGTGGTAGTGACCAGTAACCACCACCAGGGACCGTGGTGGTAGTGACCAGTAACCACCACTAAGGACATTGGTGGTAGTGACCAGTAACCACCACTAGGGACAGTGGTGGTAGTGACCAGTAACCACCACCACTAGGGACAGTGGTGGTAGTGACCAGTAACCACCACCAGGGACAGTGGTGGTAGTGACTAGTAACCACCACCAGGGACAGAGGTGGTAGTGACCAGTAACCACCACTAGGGACAGTGGTGGTAGTGACCAGTAACCACCACTAGGGACAGTGGTGGTAGTGACCAGTAACCACCACCACTAGGGACAAACAGTGGTGGTAGTGACCAGTAACCACCACCACTAGGGACAAACAGTGGTGATAGTGACCAGTAACCACCACCAGGGACAGTGGTGGTAGTGACCAGTAACCACCACTAGGGACAATGGTGGTAGTGACCAGTAACCACCACTAGGGACAGTGGTGGTAGTGACCAGTAACCACCACCAGGGACAGTGGTGGTAGTGACCAGTAACCACCACTAGGGACATTGGTGGTAGTGACCAGTAACCACCACCAGGGACAGTGGTGGTAGTGACCAGTAACCACCACTACTAGGGACAGTGGTGGTAGTGACCAGTAACCACCACCAGGGACAGTGGTGGTAGTGACTAGTAACCACCACCAGGGACAGTGGTGGTAGTGACCAGTAACCACCACTAGGGACAGTGGTGGTAGTGACCAGTAACCACCACTAGGGACAGTGGTGGTAGTGACCAGTAACCACCACCACTAGGGACAAACGGTGGTGGTAGTGACCAGTAACCACCACCACTAGGGACAAACAGTGGTGATAGTGACCAGTAACACCACCAGGGACAGTGGTGGTAGTGACCAGTAACCACCACCAGGGACAGTGGTGGTAGTGACCAGTAACCACCACTAGGGACAGTGGTGGTAGTGACCAGTAACTACCACCAGGGACAGTGGTGGTAGTGACCAGTAACCACCACTAGGGACAGTGGTGGTAGTGACCAGTAACCACCACCAGGGACAGTGGCGGTAGTGACCAGTAACTACCACTAGGGACAGTGGTGGTAGTGACCAGTAACCACCACCAGGGACAGTGGTGGTAGTGACCAGTAACCACCACCACTAGGGACAAACAGTGGTGGTAGTGACCAGTAACCACCACCAGGGACAGTGGTGGTAGTGACCAGTAACCACCACTAGGGACATTGGTGGTAGTGACCAGTAACCACCACTAGGGACAGGGGTGGTAGTGACCAGTAACCACCACCACTAGGGACAGTGGTGGTAGTGACCAGTAACCACCACCAGGGACAGTGGTGGTAGTGACTAGTAACCACCACCAGGGACAGTGGTGGTAGTGACCAGTAACCACCACTAGGGACAGTGGTGGTAGTGACCAGTAACCACCACTAGGGACAGTGGTGGTAGTGAGCAGTAACCACCACCAGGGACAGTGGTGGTAGTGACCAGTAACCACCACTAGGGACAGTGGTGGTAGTGACCAGTAACCACCACCAGGGACAGTGGTGGTAGTGACCAGTAACCACCACCACTAGGGACAAACAGTGGTGGTAGTGACCAGTAACCACCACCAGGGACAGTGGTGGTAGTGACCAGTAACCACCACTAGGGACATTGGTGGTAGTGACCAGTAACCACCACTAGGGACAGGGGTGGTAGTGACCAGTAACCACCACCACTAGGGACAGTGGTGGTAGTGACCAGTAACCACCACCAGGGACAGTGGTGGTAGTGACTAGTAACCACCACCAGGGACAGTGGTGGTAGTGACCAGTAACCACCACTAGGGACAGTGGTGGTAGTGACCAGTAACCACCACTAGGGACAGTGGTGGTAGTGAGCAGTAACCACCACCAGGGACAGTGGTGGTAGTGACCAGTAACCACCACTAGGGACAGTGGTGGTAGTGACCAGTAACCACCACCAGGGACAGTGGTGGTAGTGACCAGTAACCACCACCACTAGGGACAAACAGTGGTGGTAGTGACCAGTAACCACCACCAGGGACAGTGGTGGTAGTGACCAGTAACCACCACTAGGGACATTGGTGGTAGTGACCAGTAACCACCACTAGGGACAGGGGTGGTAGTGACCAGTAACCACCACCACTAGGGACAGTGGTGGTAGTGACCAGTAACCACCACCAGGGACAGTGGTGGTAGTGACTAGTAACCACCACCAGGGACAGTGGTGGTAGTGACCAGTAACCACCACTAGGGACAGTGGTGGTAGTGACCAGTAACCACCACTAGGGACAGTGGTGGTAGTGAGCAGTAACCACCACCAGGGACAGTGGTGGTAGTGACCAGTAACCACCACTAGGGACAGTGGTGGTAGTGACCAGTAACCACCACCAGGGACAGTGGTGGTAGTGTCCAGTAACCACCACCACTAGGGACAAACAGTGGTGGTAGTGACCAGTAACCACCACCAGGGACAGTGGTGGTAGTGACCAGTAACCACCACTAGGGACATTGGTGGTAGTGACCAGTAACCACCACTAGGGACAGTGGTGGTAGTGACCAGTAACCACCACCACTAGGGACAGTGGTGGTAGTGACCAGTAACCACCACCAGGGACAGTGGTGGTAGTGACTAGTAACCACCACCAGGGACAGTGGTGGTAGTGACCAGTAACCACCACTAGGGACAGTGGTGGTAGTGACCAGTAACCACCACTAGGGACAGTGGTGGTAGTGAACAGTAACCACCACCACTAGGGACAAACAGTGGTGGTAGTGACCAATAACCACCACCACTAGGGACAAACAGTGGTGATAGTGACCAGTAACCACCACCAGGGACAGTGGTGGTAGTGACCAGTAACCACCACTAGGGACAGTGGTGGTAGTGACCAGTAACCACCACTAGGGACAGTGGTGGTAGTGACCAGTAACCACCACCAGGGACAGTGGTGGTAGTGACCAGTAACCACCACTAGGGACAGTGGTGGTAGTGACCAGTAACCACCACCAGGGACAGTGGTGGTAGTGACCAGTAACCACCACTAGGGACAGTGGTGGTAGTGAGCAGTAACCACCACCAGGGACAGTGGTGGTAGTGACCAGTAACCACCACTAGGGACAGTGGTGGTAGTGACCAGTAACCACCACCAGGGACAGTGGTGGTAGTGTCCAGTAACCACCACCACTAGGGACAAACAGTGGTGGTAGTGACCAGTAACCACCACCAGGGACAGTGGTGGTAGTGACCAGTAACCACCACTAGGGACATTGGTGGTAGTGACCAGTAACCACCACTAGGGACAGTGGTGGTAGTGACCAGTAACCACCACCACTAGGGACAGTGGTGGTAGTGACCAGTAACCACCACCAGGGACAGTGGTGGTAGTGACTAGTAACCACCACCAGGGACAGTGGTGGTAGTGACCAGTAACCACCACTAGGGACAGTGGTGGTAGTGACCAGTAACCACCACTAGGGACAGTGGTGGTAGTGAACAGTAACCACCACCACTAGGGACAAACAGTGGTGGTAGTGACCAATAACCACCACCACTAGGGACAAACAGTGGTGATAGTGACCAGTAACCACCACCAGGGACAGTGGTGGTAGTGACCAGTAACCACCACTAGGGACAGTGGTGGTAGTGACCAGTAACCACCACTAGGGACAGTGGTGGTAGTGACCAGTAACCACCACCAGGGACAGTGGTGGTAGTGACCAGTAACCACCACTAGGGACAGTGGTGGTAGTGACCAGTAACCACCACCAGGGACAGTGGTGGTAGTGACCAGTAACCACCACTAGGGACAGTGGTGGTAGTGACCAGTAACCACCACCAGGGACAGTGGTGGTAGTGACCAGTAACCACCACCAGGGACAGTGTTGGTAGTGACCAGTAACCACCACCAGGGACAGTGGTGGTAGTAACCAGTAACCACCACCAGGGACAGTGGTGGTAGTGACCAGTAACCACCACCAGGGACAGTGGTGGTAGAGACCAGTAACCACCACTAGGGACAGTGGTGGTAGTGACCAGTAACCACCACCAGGGACAGTGGTGGTAGTGACCAGTAACCACCACTAGGGACAGTGGTGGTAGTGACCAGTAACCACCACTAGGGACAGTGGTGGTAGTGACCAGTAACCTCCACTAGGGACAGTGGTGGTAGTGACCAGTAACCACCACCAGGGACAGTGGTGGTAGTGACCAGTAATCTCCACCAGGGACAGTGGTGGTAGTGACCAGTAACCACCACCAGGGACAGTGGTGGTAGTGACCAGTAACCACCACTAGGGACAGTGGTGGTAGTGACCAGTAACCACCACTAGGGGCAGTGGTGGTAGTGACCAGTAACCACCACCAGGGACAGTGGTGGTAGTGACCAGTAACCACCACTAGGGACAGTGGTGGTAGTGACCAGTAACCACCACCAGGGACAGTGGTGGTAGTGACCAGTAACCACCACTAGGGACAGTGGTGGTAGTCACCAGTAACCACCACCAGGGACAGTGGTGGTAGTGACCAGTAACCACCACTAGGGACAGTGGTGGTAGTGACCAGTAACCACCACCGGGGACAGTGGTGGTAGTGACCAGTAACCACCACCAGGGACAGTGGTGGTAGTGACCAGTAACCACCACCAGGGACAGTGGTGGTAGTGACCAGTAACCACCACCAGGGACAGTGGGTGTAGTGACCAGTAACCACCACTAGGGACAGTGGTGGTAGTGACCCGTAACCACCACTAGGGACAGTGGTGGTAGTGACCAGTAACCACCACTAGGGACAGTGGTGGTAGTGACCAGTAACCACCACTAGGGACAGTGGTGGTAGTGACCAGTAACCACCACCAGGGACAGTGGTGGTAGTGACCAGTAACCACCACCAGGGACAGTGGTGGTAGTGACCAGTAACCACCACTAGGGACAGTGGTGGTAGTGACCAGTAACCACCACCAGGGACAGTGGTGGTAGTGACCAGTAACCACCACTAGGGACAGTGGTGGTAGTGACCAGTAACCACCACTAGGGACAGTGGTGGTAGTGACCAGTAACCTCCACTAGGGACAGTGGTGGTAGTGACCAGTAACCACCACCAGGGACAGTGGTGGTAGTGACCAGTAATCTCCACCAGGGACAGTGGTGGTAGTGACCAGTAACCACCACCAGGGACAGTGGTGGTAGTGACCAGTAACCACCACTAGGGACAGTGGTGGTAGTGACCAGTAACCACCACTAGGGGCAGTGGTGGTAGTGACCAGTAACCACCACCAGGGACAGTGGTGGTAGTGACCAGTAACCACCACTAGGGACAGTGGTGGTAGTGACCAGTAACCACCACCAGGGACAGTGGTGGTAGTGACCAGTAACCACCACTAGGGACAGTGGTGGTAGTCACCAGTAACCACCACCAGGGACAGTGGTGGTAGTGACCAGTAACCACCACTAGGGACAGTGGTGGTAGTGACCAGTAACCACCACCGGGGACAGTGGTGGTAGTGACCAGTAACCACCACCAGGGACAGTGGTGGTAGTGACCAGTAACCACCACCAGGGACAGTGGTGGTAGTGACCAGTAACCACCACCAGGGACAGTGGGTGTAGTGACCAGTAACCACCACTAGGGACAGTGGTGGTAGTGACCCGTAACCACCACTAGGGACAGTGGTGGTAGTGACCAGTAACCACCACTAGGGACAGTGGTGGTAGTGACCAGTAACCACCACTAGGGACAGTGGTGGTAGTGACCAGTAACCACCACCAGGGACAGTGGTGGTAGTGACCAGTAACCACCACCAGGGACAGTGGTGGTAGTGACCAGTAACCACCACTAGGGACAGTGGTGGTAGTGACCAGTAACCACCACCAGGGACAGTGGTGGTAGTGACCAGTAACCACCACTAGGGACAGTGGTGGTAGTGACCAGTAACCACCACCAGGGACAGTGGTGGTAGTGACCAGTAACCACCACTAGGGACAGTGGTGGTGGTAGTGACCAGTAACCACCACCAGGGACAGTGGTGGTAGTGACCAGTAACCACCACCAGGGACAGTGGTGGTAGTGACCAGTAACCACCACTAGGGACTGGCAGCTCAGCTTAATGTATCAATCACAGTTGACAGGTAACAAAAAAAAAATCCATTTGTGGCCAGCGCAGAGGAACCCGCGTGTGGATACACGGATCCACGTGTCTCTTAACCCACATATGTCCGCATGGCTGTGCGGCAGCAGGTGTGGATACAAGTATTATCCACGGATCAACTGCTATAAATGGTAACAACATCAATAAAGTATCCGCAAGTAGACATATGTAATGTTCGCGGATATTATGAGATACACAACACATACTGTGTGCTTCTTACGCTCTCTCAAAGGCGTTCATGTGCATGTCTAAGCTACGCTTGAAACAATCCAAGCCAGCCCACGTCCAGACTGTCCCACGGTAATGGCTGCCTTAAAGCACCCATTTCCACGGCTTGAGTTAGCCCTGAATGAAAGAAAATGGGAATATTATTTAAAGCAATAACTCTTCCCGCGGAAAATAACGACGTTCCTACAACGTTGGAACAAGTTGTAACAACCAATCTAACACGCTGTAATACCTAACAAGTTGTAACAACCAATCTAACACGTTGTAATACCTAACAAGTTGTAACAACCAATCTAACACGGTGTAATACCTAACAAGTTGTAACAACCAAAATAACACGCTGTAATACCTAACAAGTTGTAACAACCAAAATAACACGCTGTAATACCTAACAAGTTGTAACAACCAAAATAAGAAGAAGTAACAACTTTGCTACAAATTGTATATCAACGCTATTTTAGCTTATGGATCTTTTGTCTGGTGAGGTGTGACTGGGTATATATAATCCCACTCTCTTATATATCCTCTGTCCTTTGACGTTCCTATTAACTATATCTTTTAGGACACTTTCCTCCGTTTTATGAGCTGTGGAAAAGAAGTTCCTGTATAATAGTCTAATAGGGGGTATAGGTGTTGTGTTAGTTGTCTCTTCAGAGGTTGCATGGCGTTTCACTTTCCTTCTTATGATGTCTTCAACGAAACCATTGGAGAAGCAGTTGTTGACTAGGACCTGCCTTACCCTACAGAGTTCTTCATCGACTTGCTTCCATCCTGAGATGTGGCTGAGAGCACGGTCGATATAAGAGAGTATGATGTTCATTTTCGCCAGATATTCTGGAAATTCTGTTGGACGACATATTCGACCTCGAGACACAAAAGAAGGTCACTACCAAAGATACCTTACAAGCAGAACTTATTGCAGAAGGAGGAAAGAATCGAGGCAACTACAGAAGCACCATACTGTCCCCCGAGCTTAAAGCGGCAGCTAAAAGCCTTCGTGAGAACAAGGAGATAGTTGTCAGGAGAGGTGACAAGTCGCCAATATATGTCATTCTTAAAAAAGACGAATATCTGGCGAAAATGAACATCATACTCTCTGACCAAACTAAGTTCCAAAGGGTAACGAAGGACACTACAGCCGAATTAAAAGCAAAGGTCAACAAACTGATCGAAACTGTGAACGCCAAGAAATCCGGACTCCACCTGCCAAAGATCATTGGGGAATATAAACCTGGATATGCGTATGGAAATGTCAAGACGCACAAGCCTGGAAACCCACTTCGGCCAATCATTAGCCAGATACCCACACCCACGTACAGACTGGCGAAGCGACTCAACGGCCTGCTGACTCCTTATGTTCCATGCGCCTTCAGCCTGAAGTCTCCAAAGGAATTTGTGGACTTACTGCGGGGCACACGGGCCACAGGGATAAGAGCCTCGTTGGACGTAGAATCGCTGTTTACCAACGTACCTGTGGACGAGACAATCGGAATGATAGCCGACAGAGTGTATCGTGATCCAGCCTGTACTCCTCTTGACATGCCAGAAAGTATTCTGAGGAAACTACTCCAAGCTTGTACTAAAGAGGCACCCTTCTTGAGCCCGGATGGGCACATGTATAAGCAAGTAGATGGGGTCGCCATGGGTTCTCCCCTAGGTGTCCTGTTTGCAAACTTCTACATGGGTACCATCGAGCAAAAAGTCTTAGTCGACATGAACTTGAAACCGGCCATATACTGCAGGTATGTTGACGACATTTTTACACAGGTACCTGATGTCAGACATCTGCAGGAGCTGAAGGAGGCATTTGAGCAGAGTTCCGTGCTGCGTTTCACTTACGAGACGTAAAAGGATGGGAAGCTGCCTTTTCTAGATGTAACAGTCATGGAAAAGGGCGGAGGTTTCCACACTGCAGTCTACACTAAGGAAACAAGCATAGGAATGTGTCTAAATGCCAACAGCGACTGCCCTGACAGGTACAAGAGGAGTGTTGTTAACGCATACGTCGACCGTGCTCTCAGCCACAGCTCAGAATGGAAGCAAGTCGACGAAGAACTCTGTAGGGTAAGGCAGGTCCTAGTCAATAACGGCTTCTCCAATGGTTTCATCGAAGACATCATAAGAAGGAAAGTGAAAAGCCATGCAACCTCTGAAGAGACAACTAACACAACACCTATACCCCCTATTAGACTATTTTACAGGAACTTCTTTTCCACAGCTCATAAAACGGAGGAAAGGGTCCTGAAAGATATTGTTAATAGAAACGTTATCCCTACAGACAAAAATCAGAGGATACAACTGACGATTTACTATAAAACCAGAAAAACGGCCAGCCTACTCATGAGAAACTCTCCAGACACAAAACAGAACGCTTTAAAAGAGACTAACGTCGTCTATGCCTTCAAATGCCCACTTGGGGACTGTAAGCTCCAAAAAACCCAGTATATAGGCAAGACAACAACATCTCTTTCTAGGCGTTTAACAATGCATAAGCAACAGGGCTCCATTATGGAACATATAATCTCTTCCCATAACCAAACCATCGCCAGAGAAATCCTAGTAAACAACACAGAAATCATCGATAGATACAGCGATAGCAGGCGGCTTGACGTTTGCGAGGCACTACACATCAAGAAGTCAACACCAGCAATCAACAGCCAATTATTGTACAACTATATTCTACCCACCTCAAGACTCCGCTCCAATATAGAAGCATCAAGAAATATGGACCAATAGGCTTTCTACAAACACTTCTATTCAATACCCATTGTTTCTGTTCTGTCTTGTGTTGATACTTTTAATACCCTATTAATATCCTCTCTCGTTCTGTCTTGTGTTAATGCCACATCACCCCTCCCACCTCACTCAAATGTAGATATAAAATCAGATAAACGTAAGTTCTAATCAGTTGTGTATTTGTGAAGTCTTTGAAAATGTAATAAGTTTTACGAAACGCGCCCGTGTCGCGTCAGACTAGAAATAAAAATGAATTTTGGAGAAGTGATTTTTGATTTACCTCCAACAGTGAAGCGTAATGTACGAAAGATTGAGAAAATTCGTGTTAGAATTATTAATCTTACTTTTTCGGTCATATTTAATAATATATGTCTACAGGAAAGACTGCTACCAAAATATACTAATATATATATATATATATATATATATATATATATATATATATATATATATATATATATATATATATATATATATATATATACCCTGAGGTACACGTTACTTTTCGTTGTATATATTCACACTTTGGTTTAGCCCAGGATAACGTCAAATACATTTGACGGAAGGTCATTACGCTGCTGTGGTGGTGGGCTTAATAATCCTCTAAGGGTCTGGAGACTGATAGGCTGCAAGCAGCCCAATGGTACACGAACCCAGACGAGTAGGAACATAACGGTGACTAACTGGGGGAGGATCTAAGCCTATATCACCCTACACGACCCAGAGATGTATGTCCTGCTGTCAGGCCAGCCTCAACAGTAGTGCCAGAGTGTGTGTATTCAATACTGTGTGCCGTACTGATACCATTTCCAGTGATGTATAAAGGTATATATTTGATATATGGGGTTATAACTTGATAGTATGAATGGCAGCTATTTTAAATGGTTCTATACGAGGTATATTAGTGTGTTTGATATACCCACGAGGCCAGGGGTGAATGTGAGGTTCACTCACTTCTTGCGTGAGTAAATGTTGGTAGGTTAGTTGTACTCACCTAGTTGTACTCACCTAGTTGTACTCACCTAGTTGTACCCACCTAGTAGCACTCACATAGTTGTATTCACCTAGTTATACTCACCTAGTAGCACTCACCTAGTTGTACTCACCTAGTTGTACTCACATAGTTGTAGTCACCTAGTAGCACTCACCTAGTTGTACTCACCTAGTAGCACTGATAGTTGTACTCACCTAGTTGTACTCACCTAGTAGCACTGATAGTTGTACTCACCTAGTTGTACTCACCTAGTTGTACTCACCTAGTAGCACTCACCTAGTAGCACTCACCTAGTTGTACTCACCTAGTTGCACTCATCTAGTAGCACTGATAGTTGTACTCACCTAGTTGCACTCACTTAGCAGCACTCACCTAGTTGTCCTCACCTAGTTGTACTCACCTAGTTGTACTCACCTAGTAGCACTCACCTAGTTGTACTCACCTAGTTGTACTCACCTAGTTGTCCTCACCTAGTTGTACTCACCTAGTTGTACTCACCTAGTAGCACTCACCTAGTTGTCCTCACCTAGTTGTACTCACTTAGTTGTACTCACCTAGTAGCACTCACCTAGTTGTACTCACCTAGTAGCACTCACCTAGTTGTACTCACCTAGTAGCACTCACCTAGTTGTACTCACCTAGTAGCACTAACCTAGTTGTCCTCACCTAGTTGTACTCACTTAGTTGTCCTCACCTAGTTGTACTCACCTAGTTATACCTACCTAGTAGCACTCACCTAGTTGTACTCACCTAGTTGTACTCACCTAGTTGTGCTTGCGGGGGTTGAACTCTGGCTCTTTTGTCCCGCCTCTCAACTGTCAATCAACTGGTGTATAGGTTCCTGAGCCTATTGGGCTCTATCATATCTACATTTGAAACTGTGTATGGAGTCAGTCTCCACCTCATTACTGCCTATCACATTCCACCTGTTAACTACTCTGACACTGAAAAAGTTCTTTCTAACGTCCCTGTGGCTCATTTGGGTACTCAGTCTCCAACTGTGTCCCCTTGTTCGCGTACCACTAGTGTTAAACAGGGTGGTTCACGAAATGGAGTGGGTGGTACTCCATCAGCTTACATGGTATGCAAGTTAGGGACACTGGCCTGTAGTTCAGTGCCTCCTGTCAATCCCCCTTCTTGTATATCGGGAACACGTTTGCCGCCTTCCAAATTTCTGGCAGTTCACCTGTTGCCAGTGATTTGTTATACACCATGGAGAGTGGCAGGCACAGTGCTTCTGCTCCTTCCTTTAGTATCCATGGTGATATTCCATCTGGGCCTATAGCCTTTGTCACATCCAACTCTAGCAAAAGCTTCCTTACATCTCAACTGGTAATCTCAAATTCCTCTAGTGGTGACTGGTTAATTATGCCTTCTCTTATCTCTCTGGAACTTCTCTTTGCTCTAATGTGAAGACTTCCTAGAATTTCATATTGAGTTCCTCGCACATTTCTTTGTCATTTGTAGGGAATCTGTCTGCCCCTATCGTCAGTTTCATTACCTGTTCCTTCACTGTGTCTTTCTCCTAATGTGGCTGTGTAGCAATTTGGGTTGGGTCTTAGCCTTGCTTGCAATGTCGTGTGTGTGTGTGTGTGTGTACTCACCTATTTGTACTCACCTATTTGTGCTTGCAGGATCGAGCATTGACTCTTGGATCCCGCCTTTCCAGCCATAGGTTGTTTACACCAATGACTCCTGTCCCATTTCCCTATCATACCTAGTTTTAAAAGTATGAATAGTATTTGCTTCCACAACCTGTTCCCCAAGTGCATTCCATTTTTCCACTACTCTCACGCTAAAAGAAAACTTCCTAACATCTTTGTGACTCATCTGAGTTTCCAGTTTCCACCCATGTCCCCTCGTTCTGTTACTATTACGTGTGAACATTTCATCTATTTCCACTTTGTCAATTCCCCTGAGTATTTTATATGTCCCTTTCATATCTCCTCTCTCCCTTCTTTTCTCTAGTATCGTAAGGTTCAGTTCCTTCAGACGCTTTTCATATCCCATCCCTCATAACTCTGTGACAAGCCTCGTCGCAAACCTCTGAACCTTCTCCAGTTTCTTTATGTGTTTCTTCAGGTGGGGGCTCCATGATGGCACGGCATACTCTAAGACGGGTCTCACGTAGGCAGTGTAAAGCGCCCTAAAAGCCTCCTCATTTAGGTTTCTGAATGAAGTTCTAATTTTCGCCAGTGTAGAGTACGCTGCTGTCGTTATCCTATTTATATGTGCCTCAGGAGTTAGATTAGGTGTCACATCCACTCCCAGGTCTCTTTCTCGAATCGTTACAGGTAGGCTGTTCCCCTTCATTGTGTTCTGTCCCTTTGGTCTCCTATCACCTGATCCCATTTCCATAACTTTACATTTACTGGTGTTAAACTCCAGTAGCCATTTCCCTGACCATCTCTGCAACCTGTTTAAGTCCTCTTGGAGGATCCTACAATCCTCGTCTGTCACAACTCTTCTCATTAATTTTGCGTCATCCGCAAACATTGACATGTATGATTCCACTCCTGTAAACATATCATTTACGTAAATTGGAAAGAGGATTGGTCCCAGCACCGATCCTTGTGGTACTCCACTTGTTACTGTTCGCCAGTCCGACTTCTCGCCCCTTACCATTACCCTCTGGCTCCTTCCTGTTAGATAGTTCTTCACCCATACTAGGGCCTTTCCGCTTACTCCTGCCTGCCTCTCAAGTTTGTATAGCAGTTTCATGTGCGGTACTGTATCAAAGGGCTTTTGGCAGTCAAGAAATATGCAGTCTGCCCAGCCTTCTCTGTCCTGCCTTATCCTTGTTACTTTATCATAGAATTCTTAAAGGTTTGTTAGGCATGATTTCCCTGTCCAGAACCCATGTTGGTGCTTGTTTACAAACCCAATGCTCTCCAGGTGCACAACAAGTCTTAGCCTAATTATTCTTTCAAGTATTTTGCAGGGGATGCTTGTCAGTGATACGGGTCTGTAGTTAAGTGCCTCCTCCCTATCACCTGTCTTGAAAATTGGTACGACATTTGCCTCCTTCCAGCAACTGGGCAATTCTCCCGACATAAGTGACTCATTAAAGATCATTACCAGAGGCACTCTGAGAGCCTGCGCTGCCTCTTTAAGTATCCACGGTGATACTTTGTCTGGTCCAACAGCTTTATTTGCATCCAGTGTTGTCAACTGTTTCATTACCTCCTCTGCTGTCACCTCTATATCTGATAGTCTTCCGTCTATGGTAATCGCTTCTAACAATGGGAACCACTCAGGCTCGGTTGTGAACACTCCATGGAAACTTGCATTCAGTACCTGGCAGATTTTCTTGTCACTTTCTGTATATGCCCCTTCTGTTTTCCTCAGTCTTGTCACTTGGTCATTTACCGACATCTTCCTTCTTATATGGCTATGTAATAATTTAGGTTGCTTTTTCGCTTTGACTACAATATCCTTCTCATAATTTCTTTCCGACACTCGTCTTATGTTAATGTAATCATTCCTAGCTCTGTTACATCTAATCCTGTTGTCCTCTGTCTTTTGTCTTCTGTACTTCCTCCATTCCCTCCTGCTTCTCACCTTTGCTTCCTGACACTTTCTATTAAACCATGGGTTATTATATTCTCTCCTGCTTTTTTCCTTTATGGTTGGAATAAATCTCTCTTCAGCCTCCTTGCATTTCAATATGACTTGGTTCATCATACCTTGCACTGTTTTTCCTCTAAGTTCTTCCTCCCACTGCACTTCTCCCAGGTAGTCCCTTATCCTTCTGTAGTCCCCTTTTCTGTAATCAAGTCTCCTTTCCCGGACCTCTTGTCCTTTGGTCACAATTTTATAGTCCATCATGTAGTCAAAGACTAGGACACAATGGTCACTGGCTCCTAGTGGTATTTCATGTTCCAACTGCTCGATGTCTTCTACATTCTGGGTGAAAATGAGATCTAATAGGCTGGGCGTATCCCCTCCTCTTTCCCTAGTATCTTCCTTCACATGCTGTGTTAGGAAATTCCTGTCAATAACGTCCACCAGCTTCGCTCCCAAGGTCTCCTCCCCGCCAAGGGGATTCCTCGTTTCCCAATCTATCTCCGTGATTTAGGTCCCCCATGACCAGCAGCTTCGCTCTCATTCTATGTGCTATAGTTGCTGCCCTCTGCAGTTCATCTATACATGTCTTGTTGCTGTTCTCGTACTCCTGCCTGGGCCTTCTACTGTTTGGTGGGGGATTGTAGAGTATCAAGATTACAATCTTCTTTCCATCCACTGTCAGAGTTCCATGTATGAAGCTCGTGCTTTCATTGGTATCCGGATTTTCCAGCTCATCAAACTTCCATTTCCGCTTTATTAGGAGTGCCACTCCTCCTCCCTGTCTCTGTGTCCTTTCTTTTTTTATCACCTGGTACCCCTCTGGAAAGATTGTATCCGAGATCATGCCATTTATTTAAGTTTCCAATATTGCCACTATGTCTGGGTCTGCCTCACTAACTCCTCCTTTTATTTCTTCTGCTTTATTGGCTACCCCATCAGCATTGGTATACCAAACCTTGAGACTCTTCTTGGAAACTCGGGTGTCAGAGTTCCCCCTTTCACCGGGGGTCTGGGGGGGACTGGGGGGTGTCTGGGGGGCGAGTGGGGGTGAATGGGAGGGGTGGTAGGGGGGTGCCTGGGAGTGCCTGGTAGGCGAATGGGGTCTGGGCATCTAGGGGGGTGGGAAGGGCATAATGGGTCTGAAAGTTAGGGGTCTGAATAGCATAGGGGGGGGGGGTTGAGAAATAGAGTGAGACTGAGAGTCAGATAGAGGTTGAGAGGTTCGGGGGGAGAGGGATATTGAGGGCAGAGGGCTGAGAGGAGAATGGAGCATGGGTGCTGGGAGTGGAAGAGAGGGTGTATTAGTTAGGGGGGAATTGGGGGTAGGTGTATGTGTGCGTGTGTGTATTCACCTAGTTGTGTTTGCAGGGGTTGAGCTCTGCTCATTCGGCCCGCCTCTCAACTGTCAATCAATCAACTGTTACTAACTACTAAGTACTATTCCCCCCGCCCCCACACACACACACCCAGGAAGCAGCTCCGTGACAGTTGTCTAACTCCCAGGTACTTATTTACTGCTAGGTAACAGGGGCATCAGGGTAAAAGAAAATTTGCCCATTTGTTTCTCCCTAGTTCGGGAATCGAAGCCGGGCCACAGAATTACGAATCCTACGCATGTCCGCTTAGCTACCAGACCCCTGTGTGTGTGCGTGTGAGTGTGTGTGGGTGTGTGGGAGTGTACTCACCTAGTTGTGTTTGCGGGGGTTGAGCTCTGGCTCTTTGGTCCCGCCTCTCAACCGTCAATCAACAGGTGTACAGATTCCTGAGCCTATCGGGCTCTGTCATATCTACACTTGAAACTGTGTATGGAGTCAGCCTCCACCACATCACCCCCTAATGCATTCCATTTGTCAACCACTCTGACACTAAAAAAGTTCTTTCTAATATCTCTGTGGCTCATTTGGGCACTCAGTTTCCACCTGTGTCCCCTTGTGCGTGTTCCCCTTGTGTTAAATAGACTGTCTTTATCTACCCTATCAATCCCCTTCAGAATCTTGAATGTGGTGATCATGTCCCCCCTAACTCTTCTGTCTTCCAGCGAAGTGAGGTTTAATTCCCGTAGTCTCTCCTCGTAGCTCATACCTCTCAGCTCGGGTACTAGTCTGGTGGCAAACCTTTGAACCTTTTCCAGTTTAATCTTATCCTTGACTAGATATGGACTCCATGCTGGGGCTGCATACTCCAGGATTGGCCTGACATATGTGGTATACAAAGTTCTGAATGATTGTTTACACAAGTTTCTGAATGCCGTTCGTATGTTGGCCAGCCTGGCATATGCCGCTGATGTTATCCGCTTGATATGTGCTGCAGGAGACAGGTCTGGCGTGATATCAACCCCCAAGTCTTTTTCCTTCTCTGACTCCTGAAGAATTTCCTCTCCCAGATGATACCTTGTATCTGGCCTCCTGCTCCCTACACCTATCTTCATTACGTTACATTTGGTTGGGTTAAACTCTAACAACCATTTGTTCCACCATTCCTTCAGCTTGTCTAGGTCTTCTTGAAGCCTCAAACAGTCCTCTTCTGTTTTAATCCTTCTCATAATTTTAGCATCGTCCGCAAACATTGAGAGAAATGAATCGATACCCTCCGGGAGATCATTTACATATATCAGAAACAAGATAGGACCGAGTACAGAGCCCTGTGGGACTCCACTGGTGACTTCACGCCAATCGGAGGTCTCACCCCTCACCGTAACTCTCTGCTTCCTATTGCTTAGATACTCCCTTATCCACTGGAGCACCTTACCAGCTACACCTGCCTGTCTCTCCAGCTTATGTACCAGCCTCTTATGCGGTACTGTGTCAAAGGCTTTCCGACAATCCAAGAAAATGCAGTCCGCCCAGCCCTCTCTTTCTTGCTTAATCTGTGTCACCTGATCGTAGAATTCTATCAAGCCTGTAAGGCAAGATTTACCCTCCCTGAATCCATGTTGGCGATTTGTCACGAAGTCCCTTCTCTCCAGATGTGTTACCAGGTTTTTTCTCACGATCTTCTCCATCACCTTGCATGGTATACAAGTCAAGGACACTGGCCTGTAGTTCAGTGCCTCTTGTCTGTCGCCCTTTTTGTATATTGGGACCACATTCGCCGTCTTCCATATTTCTGGTAGGTCTCCCGTCTCTAGTGACTTACTATACACTATGGAGAGTGGCAAGCAAAGTGCCTCTGCACACTCTTTCAGTACCCATGGTGAGATCCCATCTGGACCAACCGCCTTTCTAACATCCAGATCCAGCAGGTGTCTCTTGAAATCCTCTCTCGTAATTTCGAACTCCTCCAAGGCCGCCTGGTTTACCTCCCTTTCTCCTAGCACAGTGACCTCACCCTGTTCTATTGTGAAGACCTCCTGGAACCTCTTGTTGAGTTCCTCACACACCTCTCTGTCATTCTCTGTATACCTGTCCTCTCCTGTTCTAAGTTTCAATACCTGTTCTTTCACTGTTGTTTTCCTTCTGATGTGACTGTGGAGTAGCTTTGGTTCGGTCTTGGCTTTGTTTGCTATATCATTTTCAAAATTTTTCTCTGCTTCTCTTCTCACCCTGACGTACTCATTCCTAGTTCTCTGGTATCTCTCCCTGCTTTCTGGTGTTCTGTTATTCCGGAAGTTCCTCCACGCCTTTTTGTTCAGTTTCTTCGCTTCCATACAAGCCCTATTATACCATGGATTCTTCTGTTGCTTCTCGGATTTTTCCCTTTGGGCCGGGATGAACCTGTTTACTGCCTCCTGACACTTTTGGGTAACATAGTCCATCATACCCTGTACAGACTTGTCTCTGAGGTCTGTGTCCCAAGGTATTTCACTTAGGAAATACTAGTGTGTGTGTGTGTGTGTGTGGGTGGGTGTGTGGGAGTGTGGGAGTGTGGAAGGGGGGGGGGGAGTGTTTGTGTTTAACTCACCTATTTGTACTCACCTATTTGTACTCACCTATTTGTGTCTGCAGGATCGAGCATTGACTCTTGGATCCCGCCTTTCGAGCATCGATTGTTTACAGCAATGACTCCTGTCCCATTTTCCTATCATATCTAGTTTTAAAATTATGAATAGAATTAACTTCTTAACTTCCACAACCTGCTCCTTAAGTGTATTCCATTTTCCCAGTACTCTCACGCTAAAGAAAACTTCCTAACATCCCTGTAATTCATCTGAGTTTCCAGCTTCCACCCATGTCCCCTCGTTCTGTTACTATTCCGTGTGAACATTTCGTCTATGTGCACTCTATCAATCCCCCTGAGTATTTTATACGTTCCTATCATATTCCCCATCTCCCATATTTTTTTCTAGCGTCGAAAGGCACAGTTCCTTCAGGCGCTCTTCATACCCCATCCCTCGTAACACTGGGATGAGTCTCGTTGCAAACTTAAGAGCCTTTTCTAATTTCCTTATATGCTGTGGGAACCGACCTGTGAGATTTATATTTATTTAATTTATATGAATTATAAAGAATTTATATTTTCGTTAATTTATATATTTCGGTAGCAATTTGTATGATGTTAAGTGGACTGTATTCCTGCAATAATCTCACAAATCGATCCACTACACATTAGGGGGGTTTATATTGAATTTATATATATGCAGCCAATCAAACTACAGTATTAAACTACATATATTAGTATACATTGAAGAGGTTCCTTATCTTATTACACAGCAGGCTTAGTCCACTAGATATAACTAGGATGTAGACACCAAATTTCCTCGTGTGAGGCAGCTTCCGTCACCCAGTAACTGGTACACAAAGTTTGCTTCCTCTTCTTGACCTGTCAAAGGCACTAGCTATAAAGCCAGAATCCTAATATAAGACAGCTATATCAGAGAAAACACTGTATAATGAATTATAAAGACCAAGGCTTAATTACCTTTTATTAAGAGGCTGTTCGCATTCTAACCGTTTCGCCCTATCTACTGACATTAATGGGCAAAAATTATTAGATAAATGAGTTTCGGCAGAAAACTTCCCTTGAGATTGATGACAGCATGTTGATGATGGAAGACCTTTGGTTTCCATAACACTTCGTCCAAGAGAAATTATGGGAGCCGAATTTGCTCCCTTGCGCCACGCTGGCCTTAAACAACAATGGCTGACCACTCCCTCACTACTACTGACGCTACTGGCCTACATTGTCCAGATACCAGAAAGTGATAGAAGGGTCACATTTACTCTATTTTAATACTGATAATTAAATTAATTCAAATGAGATGTTTTTATGATGTAAAAGTCCAAAGACTAATGTATTTAAGAATATTTCCCAGCGAAATAGCTGGTGAATTTATAATAGTATGTGGCAATGATATCCCTTTTTCTATAGACGGAAAGTTCCACTACAAGTTACATTTTCTATGGGTAACCTGTGTATACAACGCAGCAATATTATCTGCAATTGCATTGATATTATTAAATGGTGTCGGATTTTCCGACATATGCTTCTTCAGATGGGGACTCCATGATGAGGCAGCATACTCTAAGACTGGCCTCATGTAGGCAGTGTAAAGCGCCCTAAGTGCCTCCTTACTTAGGTTTCTGAATGAAGTTCCAATATTCGCCAGTGTAGAGTACGCTGCTGCTCAGGAGATAGATTAGGTGTTACGTCCACTCCCAGGTCTCTTTCTCGCGTCGTCACAGGTAGGCAGTTCCCCTTCATTGTGTACTGTCCCTTTGGTCGCCTATCATCTAATCCCATTTACATAACTTTACATTTGCTCGTGTTGAATTCCAGCAGCCATTTCTCTGACCATCTCTGCAACCTGTATGTGCGGTACTGTATCAAAGGCTTTTTGGCAGTCCAGAAATATGCAGTCTGCCCAACCTTCTCTGTCCTGCCTTATCCTCGTTATTTTATCATAGAATTTCAAAAGGTTTGTTAGGCAAAATTTCCCTTTCACTCCACGTCACCCCCATCACCACTATCACTCTCCATCACTCCCCATCACTCCAATCACCCCAATCAATCCCCGTCACCCCCATCACTAATACTGACCCCCATTAACCCCATCACCCCCATCACCACATCGCCACCATCACCCCATCACTCCCCCATTCACTGCCCCCCCTTCAACAAAATATATAATATATAAATTATAAAACTTTCTCCCTCACCTATACTAATTGTTAGTAAAAAACAGTTACGGTGTTTGTCAGAGATTAATGAACAGGAAGATAAAATACACTCAAACAATAAAAATACAATTAAATACAACACTCTGGATGTAAAGAAATACATTAACTAGGTAATTAGAGCTCAAGGAAATTATTATTTACCGGAGAGAGAATTTGCTCGTAACTGATTAGTTCTGACGAGGTCAAGAATCCTGTCAATTGTGTGAGCCAGGTGTCAAGTGTGTGAGCCAGGTGTCAAGTGTGTGAGCCCAGGTGTCAAGTGTGGGAGCCAGGTGTCAAGAGTGTGAGCCAGGTGTCAAGTGTGGGAGCCAGGTGTCAAGTGTATGAGCACAGGTGTCAAGTGTGTGAGCAAGGTGTCAAGTGAAAAATCCTAAAGGTTTTTTCAGTTATATCGAACTAAGACTAGGGAAAGGATAGGTCCATTAAAAACTGAGACAGGTCAAAAAACGGATAATGGCGAAGAGATGAGTAGTATTTTTAATACATATTTTATCTCTGTATTTACTAAAGAGGAACTTAACTATATGCCTTCAGCCGAACAAGTCTATGTGGGTGGGGACGAGGACAGGTTGACTAGTTTAGCAGTTACCAGGGAGGATGTAATTAAACAAATAGTAAAATTCAAACCAAACAAATCCCCAGGGCCGGATGAAGTGTTTGCCAGGGTGCTTAAAGAATGCAAAGAGGAGCTTTGCGAGCTACTGTCTACCATATTTAATAAATCAGTAGAGTCAGGCAGAGTGCCAGAGTCATGGAAGGTAGCTAATGTGGTACCAATTTTTAAGAAAGGAGATAGATCACTCGCGTCAAACTATCGGCCAATTAGTCTAACGTCTATCGTGGGAAAGTTACTTGAATCAATAATTGCAAATACCATTCGTTTTCTTCTTGAAAAACATAAATTAATAAACGAGTCACAACATTTTACAAATGGCCGTTCATGTGTAACAAATTTGTTATCTTTTTATTCCAGCATAGTTGAGGCAGTTGATAGTGATAAGGATTGTGATGTTGTGTACCTTGACTTTAGGAAAGCTTTTGATACAGTGCCACATGAAAGACTGATTAAAAAGATAGAGGTACATGGTATTGGGGGTGCTATATTAAGTTGGATTAGGGCACGGCTATACCACAGAAAACAGAGAATTAGTATAAATGGGGTTAAGTCAGAGTGGGAAAATGTTGTAAGTGGAGTGCCTCAAGGCTCTGTTATGGGACTTCTGTTGTTTGTAATATATATATAAGATTTAAATTCTGGTTTGAGTGGCAACATTTGCAAATTTGCCGATGATACCAAAATCGGGAGGGAAATTAACATGGAAGAAGACTCACTATCACTTCAAGTCTATCTAAATAGGATTTTGAAATGGTCAAAAGATTGGCAGATGCAGTTTACTGCTGATAAATGTAAAGTTTTGAGGCTAGGTAATGATGATATAGTTACAAGATACAAGCTAGATGGTGTTGAGATAGCAAAGTCGGATTGCGAAAGGGATCTGGGAGTTATGATTAGTAAGAATTTAAAACCAAAGAATCAATGTTCGTAAATAGGTCAATTGGACACTGAGATTTATTAATAGAAGCGTTAGTAACAAGACACCTGGTGTTGTTCTTCAGCTATATCTTGCTCTGGTTAGGCCTCATTTAGATTATTCAGTTCAAATCCACAAGGGCCGTGACGAGGATTCGAACCTGCGTCCGAGAGCATCCCAGACGCTTCTTTAATGGACTGAGCTACGACATGGTTAAAAGGAGTTGAAACCGAAGTTTTACTGAACTTAATGGATCCTGCAGCCTCTCCGAGGCACTTTTTGTTTCATCTCTCTTTTTTTCTGTTCATTGTCTTCTCTTACGTTCCCTTGCTATCCTCATATTATTCCTATTACGATCTCCTTCTCATTCGGTGGTTATAATAGCAGCGGCCTCGTATAGGAAAATAGGTCCTCTGCAGTTCATATTCCTACTACTATCTCCTCTACTACACCTTACTTTGCTCCTCACTTCTCTCTTGCCTATTTATTGCCTGCATCTACTTCCTCATCACCACGGGAGACATCTCCCGTCACGCAGGGTGCAGTCGCACCTCGACAGGTCAGTATCATCTATTGATACTAATAATGGCTCAAAAGGGCCACCACTTATGGGCTATTCATGCCCAAGCCACCTTTTGGGTGGCTTAATCTTCTCTCTCTCTCTCTTCCTCATCATTTCTGGAATGTGAAGCAACCAACGACCTTAGAAGAGCTTTAAGAGTCCCTGAATCTTGCAGTGGCCACCCTGAAGCCATCAACACAGCCACCTCCTGGTCAAAAACGGAGTCCAGCAGCTGGAGACCCTCATGAAGACTGTCAAGCAGAAGAATTATGTCAAGAATTATGTCTGCGGTATATGTGAGGCTGGCTAACATCAGAACTGCCTTCAGCAACCTGTGTAAGGAATCCTTCAGAATCTTGTACGTCACATATGTAAGGCCAATCCTGTGTCCACTTGTTAGTGTCCACTAACAAGAGAACACTAACAAGGGAACACTAACAAGGGGACACTAACAAGAGGACACTAACAAGGGGACACTAACAAGAGGACACTAAAAAGAGCACACTAAAAAGAGCACACTAACAAAGGGACACTAACAAGAGGACACTAACAAGAGGACACTAACAAGGGACCACTAACAAGAGGACACTAACAAGGGGACACTAACAAGGGGACACTAACAAGAGGACACTAACAAGAGGACACTAACAAGGGACCACTAACAAGAGGACACTAACAAGGGGACACTAACAAGAGGACACTAACAAGGGACCACTAACAAGAGGACACTAAAAGAGGACACTAACAAGGGAACACTAACAAGAGAACACTAACAAGAGGACACTAACAAGAGGACACTAACAAGAGAACACTAACAAGAGGACACTAACAAGAGGACACTAACAAGAGGACACTAACAAGGGGACACTAACAAGAGGACACTAACAAGGGACCACTAACAAGAGGACACTAACAAGGGGACACTAACAAGAGGACACTAACAAGGGGACACTAACAAGGGGACACTAACAAGAGGACACTAACAAGGGACCACTAACAAGAGGACACTAACAAGGGGACACTAACAAGAGGACACTAACAAAGGGCCACTAACAAGAGGACACTAACATGGGGACACTAACAAGAGGACACTAACAAGGGACCACTAACAAGAGGACACTAACAAGGGGACACTAACAAGAGAACACTAACAAGAGGACACTAACAAGAGGACACTAACAAGAGAACACTAACAAGAGGACACTAACAAGAGGACACTAACAAGGGGACACTAACAAGAGGACACTAACAAGGGACCACTAACAAGAGGACACTAACAAGGGGACACTAACAAGAGGACACTAACAAGGGGACACTAACAAGGGGACACTAACAAGAGGACACTAACAAGGGACCACTAACAAGAGGACACTAACAAGAGGACACTAACAAGGGACCACTAACAAGAGGACACTAACAAGGGGACACTAACAAGAGGACACTAACAAGGGGACACTAACAAGAGGACACTAACAAGGGACCACTAACAAGAGGACACTAACAAGAGGACACTAACAAGGGAACACTAACAAGGGGACACTAACAAGAGGACACGAACAAGGGGACACTAACAAGAGGACACTAACAAGGGACCACTAACAAGAGGACACTAACAAGGGACCACTAACAAGAGGACACTAACAAGGGACCACTAACAAGAGGACACTAACAAGAGGACACTAACAAGGGGACACTAACAAGAGGACACTAACAAGGGACCACTAACAAGAGGACACTAACAAGAGGACACTAACAAGGGAACACTAACAAGGGAACACTAACAAGAGGACACTAACAAGAGGACACTAACAAGGGGACACTAACAAGAGGACACTAACAAGGGACCACTAACAAGAGGACACTAACAAGGGGACACTAACAAGGGGACACTAACAAGAGGACACTAACAAGGGACCACTAACACGAGGACACTAACAAGGGGACACTAACAAGAGGACACTAACAAGGGACCACTAACAAGAGGACACTAACAAGGGGACACTAGCAAGAGGACACTAACAAAGGGCCACTAACAAGAGGACACTAACAAGGGGACACTAACAAGAGGACACTAACAAGGGACCACTAACAAGAGGACACTAACAAGAGGACACTAACAAGGGAACACTAACAAGAGGACACTAACAAGAGGACACTAACAAGGGGACACTAACAAGAGGACACTAACAAGGGACCACTAACAAGAGGACACTAACAAGGGATCACTAACAAGAGGACACTAACAAGAGGACACTAACAAGGGAACACTAACAAGAGGACACTAACAAGAGGACACTAACAAGGGACCACTAACAAGAGGACACTAACAAGAGGACACTAACAAGGGAACACTAACAAGAGGAAACTAACAAGAGGACACTAACAAGGGGACACTAACAAGAGGACACTAACAAGAGGACACTAACAAGGGGACACTAACAAGAGGACACTAACAAGAGGACACTAACAAGAGGACACTAACAAGGGAACACTAACAAGAGGACACTAACAAGGGGACACTAACAAGAGGACACTAACAAGAGGACACTAACAAGAGGACACTAACAAGGGACCACTAACAAGAGGACACTAACAAGAGGACACTAACAAGGGACCACTAACAAGAGGACACTAACAAGAGGACACTAACAAGGGAACACTAACAAGAGGACACTAACAAGAGGACACTAACAAGGGGACACTAACAAGAGGACACTAACAAGAGGACACTAACAAGAGGACACTAACAAGGGAACACTAACAAGGGAATACTAACAAGAGGACACTAACAAGAGGACACTAACAAGAGGACACTAACAAGAGGACACTAACAAGGGACCACTAACAAGAGGACACTAACAAGGGGACACTAACAAGAGGACACTAACAAGGGGACACTAACAAGAGGACACTAACAAGGGGACACTAACAAGAGGACACTAACAAAGGACCACTAACAAGAGGACACTAACAAGGGGACACTAACAAGAGGACACTAACAAGGGACCACTAACAAGAGGACACTAACAAGGGGACACTAACAAGAGGACACTAACAAGAGGACACTAACAAGAGGACACTAACAAGGGAACACTAACAAGAGGACACTAACAAGAGGACACTAACAAGGGGACACTAACAAGAGGACACTAACAAGGGACCACTAACAAGAGGACACTAACAAGGGGACACTAACAAGGGGACACTAACAAGGGGACACTAACAAGAGGACACTAACAAGAGGACACTAACAAGAGGACACTAACAAGGGACCACTAACAAGAGGACACTAACAAGAGGACACTAACAAGGGACCACTAACAAGAGGACACTAACAAGAGGACACTAACAAGGGGACCACTAACAAGAGGACACTAACAAGGGACACTAACAAGAGGACACTAACAAGGGGACACTAACAAGGGGACACTAACAAGAGGACACTAACAAGGGACACTAACAAGAGGACACTAACAAGGAGGACACTAACAAGGGGACACTAACAAGAGGACACTAACAAGGGGACACTAACAAGAGGACACTAACAAGGGGACACTAACACGAGGACACTAAACAAGGGACCACTAACAAGAGGACACTAACAAGAGGACACTAACAAGAGGAACACTAACAAGGAGCCACTAACAAGAGGACACTAACAAGGGGACACTAACAAGAAGGGACACTAACAAGAGGACACTAACAAGAGGACACTAACAAGGGACCACTAACAAGAGGACACTAACAAGAGGACACTAACAAGAGGACACTAACAAGAGGACCACTAACAAGAGGACACTAACAAGAGGACACTAACAAGGGACACTAACAAGAGGACACTAACAAGAGGACACTAACAAGGGAACACTAACAAGAGGACACTAACAAGAGGACACTAACAAGGGGACACTAACAAGAGGACACTAAACAAGAGGACACTAACAAGGGACCACTAACAAGAGGACACTAACAAGGGGACACTAACAAGGGGACACTAACAAGAGGACACTAACAAGAGGACACTACAAGAGGACACTAACAAGGGGACACTAACAAGAGGACACTAACAAGGGACCACTAACAAGAGGACACTAACAAGGGGACACTAGCAAGAGGACACTAACAAAGGGACACTAACAAGAGGACACTAACAAGGGGACACTAACAAGAGGACACTAACAAGGGGACCACTAACAAGAGGACACTAACAAGAGGACACTAACAAGGGAACACTAACAAGAGGACACTAACAAGAGGACACTAACAAGGGGACACTAACAAGAGGACACTAACAAGGGACCACTAACAAGAGGACACTAACAAGGGATCACTAACAAGAGGGACACTAACAAGAGGACACTAACAAGAGGAACACTAACAAGAGGACACTAACAAGAGGACACTAACAAGGGACCACTAACAAGAGGACACTAACAAGAGGACACTAACAAGAGGACACTAACAAGGGGACACTAACAAGAGGACACTAACAAGGGACCATAACAAGAGGACCTAAAAAGAGAGCAACTAACAAGGGAACACTCACAAGAGGACACCTAACAAGAGACACTAACAAGGGGACACTAACAGAGGAACACTACAAGGGACCACTAAAAAAGGACACTAACAAGGGACCCACTAACAAGAGGACACTAACAAGGGACCACTAAAAAGAGGACACTAACAAGAGGACACTAACAAGGGGACACTAACAAGAGGACACTAACAAGGGTACCACTACAAGAAGGACACTAACAAGAGCACCTAACAAGGGAACACTAACAGGGAACACTAACAGAGGCACTAACAGAGGACACTAACAAGGGGACACTAACAAGAGGACACTAACAATGGGACCACTACAAGAGGACACTAACAAGGGGACATAACAAGGGGAACACCTAACCAAAGGACACTAACAAGGGACAAATTAACACGAGGATCTAACAAGAGGGACACTAACAAAGAGGACCACTAACAAGAGACCACTAACAAGGGACACTAACAAGAGGACACTAACAAGGGACACTAACAAGAGGACACTAACAAGAGGACACTAACAAGGGGACACTAACAAGAGGACACTAACAAGAGGACACTAACAAGAGGACACTAACAAGGGAACACTAACAAGGGAACACTAACAAGAGGACTCTAACAAGAGGACACTAACAAGAGGACACTAACAAGAGGACACTAACAAGGGACCACTAACAAGAGGACACTAACAAGGGGACACTAACAAGAGGACACTAACAAGGGGACACTAACAAGAGGACACTAACAAGGGGACACTAACAAGAGGACACTAACAAAGGACCACTAACAAGAGGACACTAACAAGGGGACACTAACAAGAGGACACTAACAAGGGACCACTAACAAGAGGACACTAACAAGGGGACACTAACAAGAGGACACTAACAAGAGGACACTAACAAGAGGACACTAACAAGGGAACACTAACAAGAGGACACTAACAAGAGGACACTAACAAGGGGACACTAACAAGAGGACACTAACAAGGGACCACTAACAAGAGGACACTAACAAGGGGACACTAACAAGAGGATACTAACAAGGGACCACTAACAAGAGGACACTAACAAGGGGACACTAACAAGAGGACACTAACAAAGGACCACTAACAAGAAGACACTAACAAGGGGACACTAACAAGAGGACACTAACAAGGGACCACTAACAAGAGGACACTAACAAGGGGACACTAACAAGAGGACACTAACAAGAGGACACTAACAAGAGGACACTAACAAGGGGACACTAACAATAGGACACTAACAAGGGAGCACTAACAAGAGGACACTAACAAAGGACCACTAACAAGATGACACTAACAAGGGGACACTAACAAGAGCAGAGCTCTATAGAGCATGGTAGAGCAGATAGTGACTGTTGTCTTCCATAGAGCATGGTAGAGCAGAGAGTAACTGTTGTCCAGTCATAGAGCATGATAGAGCAGATAGTGACTGTTGTCCTCCATAGAGCATGGTAGAGCAGATAGCGACTGTTGTCCTCCATAGAGCATGGTAGAGCAGAGAGTGACTGTTTTCCTCCATAGAGCATGGTAGAGCAGAATGACTGTAGTTCTTCATAGAGCATGGTAGAGCAGAAAGTAACTGTTGTCCTGTCAAAGAGCATGGTAGAGCAGATAGTGACTATTGTCCACCATAGAGCATGGTAGAGCAGAATGACTGTAGTTCTTCATACAGCATGGTAGAGCAGATAGTGATTATTGTCCACCATAGAGCATGGTAGAGCAGAGTGACTGTTGTCCTGTCATAGAGCATGGTAGAGCAGATAGTGACTGTCGTCCTCCATAGGGCATGGTAGAGCAGAGTGAATGTTGTCCACCATAGAGCATGGTAGAGCAGATAGTGACTGTTGTCCTCCACAGAGCATGGTAGAGCAGAAGTAACTGTTGTCCTGTCATAGAGCATGGTAGAGCAGATAGTGACTGTTGTCCTCGATAGAGCATGATAGAGCAGATAGTGAATGTTGTCCACCATAGAGCAAGGTAGAGCAGAGTGACTGTTGTCCACCATAGAGTATGGTAGAGCAGAGTGACTGTTGTCCACCATAGAGCATGGTAGAGCAGATAGTGACTGTTGTCCTCCATAGAGCATGGTAGAGCGGAGTGACTGCTGTCCACCATAGAGCATGGTAGAGCAGATAGTGTCTGTTGTCCTCCATAGCGCATGGTAGAGCAGATAGTGACTGTTGTCCTCCATAGAGCATGGTAGAGCAGAGTGACTGTTGTCCACCATTGAGCATGGTAGAGCAGATAGTGACTGTTGTCCACCATAGAGCATGGTAGAGCAGATAGTGACTGTTGTCCACCATAGAGCATGGTAGAGCAGATAGTGACTGTTGTCCACCATAGAGCATGGTAGAGCAGATAGTGACTGTTGTCCACCATAGAGCATGGTAGAGCAGATAGTGACTGTTGTCCATCATAGAGCATGGTAGAGCAGATAGTGGCTGTTGTCCACCATAGAGCATGGTAGAGCAGAGTGACTGTGGCCCACCATAGAGCATGGTAGAGCAGAGTGACTTTTGTCCACCATTGAGCATGGTAGAGCAGAGTGCCTGTTGTCCACCATAGAGCATGGTAGAGCAGATAGTGACTGTTGTCCACCATAGAGCATGGTAGAGCAGAGTGACTTTTGTCCACCATTGAGCATGGTAGAGCAGAGTGACTGTTGTCCACCATAGAGCATGGTAGAGCAGAGTGACTGTTGTCCACCAAAGAGCATGGTAGAGCAGATAGTGACTGTTGTCCACCATAGAGCATTGTAGAGCAGAGTGACTGTTGTCCACCATAGAGCATGGTAGAGCAGAGAGTGACTGTTGTCCTCCATAGAGCATGGTAGAGCAGATAGTGACTGTTGTCCACCATAGAGCATGGTAGAGCAGATAGTGACTGTTGTCCTCCATAGAGCATGGTAGAGCAGAGAGTAACTGTTGTCCTGTCATAGAGCATGGTAGAGCAGATAGTGACTGTTGTCCACCATAGAGCATGGTAGAGCAGATAGTGACTGTTGTCCACCATAGAGCATGGTAGAGCAGATACTGACTGTTGTCCACCATAGAGCATGGTAGAGCAGATAGTGACTGTTGTCCACCATAGAGCATGGTAGAGCAGATGGTGACTGTTTTCCACCATAGAGCAAGGTAGAGCAGATAGTGACTGTTGTCCACCATAGAGCATGGTAGAGCAGATAGTGACTGTTGTCCACCATAGAGCATGGTAGAGCAGATAGTGACTGTTGTCCACCATAGAGCATGGTAGAGCAGATAGTGACTGTTGTCTACCATAGAGCATGGTAGAACAGATAGTGACTGTTGTCCACCATAGCGCATGGTAGAGCAAATAGTGACTGTTGTCCTCCATAGAGTATGGTAGAGCAGAGTGACTGTTGTCCACCATAGAGCATGGTAGAGCAGATAGTGACTGTTGTCCTCCATAGAACATGGTAGAGCAGAGTGACTGTTGTCCACCATAGAGCATGGTAGAGCAGATAGTGACTGTTGTCCTCCATAGCGCATGGTAGAGCAGAATGACTGTTGTCCACCATAGAGCATGGTAGAGCAGATAGTGACTGTTGTCCACCATAGAGCATGGTAGAGCAGATAGTGAGAGTGGTCCTCCATAGAGCATGGTAGAGCAGAGTGACTGTTGTCCACCAAAGAGCATGGTAGAGCAGATAGTGACTGTTGTCCACCATAGAGCAGATAGTGACTGTTGTCCTCCATAGAGCATGGTAGAGCAGAGAGTAACTGTTGTCCTGTCATAGAGCATGGTAGAGCAGATAGTGACTGTTGTCCACCATAGAGCATGGTAGAGCAGATAGCGACTGTTGTCCACCATAGCGCATGGTAGAGCAGATAATGACTGTTGTCCACCATAGAGCATGGTAGAGCAGATAGTGACTGTTGTCCACCATAGAGCATGGTAGAGCAGATAGTGACTGTGGTCCTCCATAGAGCATGGTAGAGCAGAGTGACTGTTGTACACCAAAGAGCATGGTAGAGCAGATAGTGACTGTTGTCCACCATAGAGCAGATAGTGACTGTTGTCCACCATAGAGCATGGTAGAGCAGAGTGACTGTTGTCCACCATAGAGCATGGTAGAGCAGAGTGACTGTTTTCAACCATAGAGCATGGTAGAGCAGAGAGTGACTGTTGTCCTGTCATAGAGCATGGTAGAGCAGAGTGCCTGTTGTCCAATATAGAGCATGGTAGAGCAGATAGTGACTGTTGTCCACCATAGAGCATGTTAGGGCAGAGTGACTGTTGTCCACCATAGAGCATGGTAGAGCAGGGAGTAACTGTTGTCCTGTCATAGAGAATGGTAGAGCAGATAGTGACTGTTGTCCTCCATAGAGCATGGTAGAGCAGAGAGTAACTGTTGTCCTGTCATAGAGCATGGTAGAGCAGATAATGACTGTTGTCCACCATAGAGCATGGTAGAGCAGATAGTGACTGTTGTCCACCATAGAGCAAGGTAGAGCAGATAGTGACTGTTGTCCACCATAGAGCATGGTAGAGCAGAGTGACTGTTGTCCACCATAGAGCATGGTAGAGCAGAGTGACTGTTGTCCACCATAGAGCATGGTAGAGCAGAGTGACTGTTGTCCACCATAGAGCATGGCAGAGCAGATAGTGACTGTTGTCCTGTCATAGAGCATGGTAGAGCAGATAGTGACTGTTGTCCTCCATAGAGCATGGTATAGCAGTGACTGTTGTCCACCATAGAGCATGGCAGAGCAGAGTGACTGTTGTCCACCATAGAGCATGGTAGAGCAGTGACTGTTGTCCTCCATAGAGCATGGTAGAGCAGAGTGACTGTTGTCCACCATAGAGCATGGTAGAGCAGTGACTGTTGTCCTCCATAGAGCATGGTAGAGCAGAGTGACTGTTGTCCACCAAAGAGCATGGTAGAGCAGATAGTGACTGTTGTCCTCCATAGAGCATGGTAGAGCAGATAGTGACTGTTGTCCACCATAGAGCATGGTAGAGCAGAGTGCCTGTTGTCCACCACAGAGCATGGTAGAGCAGATAGTGACTGTTGTCCACCATAGAGCATGGTAGAGCAGAGAGTGACTGTTGTCCACCATAGAGCATGGTAGAGCAGAGTGCCTGTTGTCAACCATAGAGCATGGTAGAGCAGATAGTGACTGTTGTCAACCATAGAGCATGGTAGAGCAGATAGTGACTGTTGTCCACCATAGAGCATGGTAGAGCAGATAGTGACTGTTGTCCACCATAGAGCATGGTAGAGCAGAGTGACTGTTGTCCACCATAGAGCATGGTAGAGCAGGGAGTAACTGTTGTCCTGTCATAGAGCATGGTAGAGCAGATAGTGACTGTTGTCCTCCATAGAGCATGGTAGAGCAGAGAGTAACTGTTGTCCTGTCATAGAGCATGGTAGAGCAGAGAGTGACTGTTGTCCACCAAAGAGCATGGTAGAGCAGATAGTGACTGTTGTCCACCATAGAGCATGGTAGAGCAGATAGTGACTGTTGTCCACCATAGAGCATGGTGAAGCAGATAGTGACTGTTGTCCTCCATAGAGCATGGTAGAGCAGATAGTGACTGTTGTCCACCATAGAGCAAGGAAGAGCAGATAGTGACTGTTGTCCACCATAGAGCATGATAGAGCAGAGTGACTGTTGTCCACCATAGAGCATGGTAGAGCAGATAGTGACTGTTGTCCACCATAGAGCATGGCAGAGCAGATAGTGACTGTTGTCCACCATAGAGCATGGTAGAGCAGAGTGACTGTTGTCCTCCATAGAGCATGGTAGAGCAGATAGTGACTGTTTTCCACCATAGAGCATGGTAGAGCAGAGTTACTGTTGTCCTCTATAGAACATGGTAGAGCAGAGTGACTGTTGTCCACCATAGAGCATGGTAGAGCAGATAGTGACTGTTTTCCTCCATAGCGCATGGTAGAGCAGATAGTGACTCTTGTCCTCCATAGAGCAGATAGTGACTGTTGTCCTCCATAGAGCATGGTAGAGCAGAGTGCCTGTTGTCCACCATAGAGCATGGTAGAGCAGATAGTGACTGTTGTCCACCATAGAGCATGGTAGAGCAGATAGTGACTGTTCTCCACCATAGAGCATGGTAGAGCAGAGTGCCTGTTGTCCACCATAGAGCATGGTAGAGCAGATAGTTACTGTTGTCCACCATAGAGCATGGTAGAACAGAGTGACTGTTGTCCACCATAGAGCATGGTAGAGCAGATAGTGACTGTTGTCCACCATAGAGCATGGTAGAGCAGATAGTGACTGTTGTCCACCATAGAGCAAGGTAGAGCAGAGTGACTGTTGTCCACCATAGAGCATGGTAGAGCAGACAGTGACTGTTGTCCACCATAGAGCATGGTAGAGCAGATAGTGACTGTTGTCCACCATTGAGCATGGTAGAGCAGACAGTGACTGTTGTCCACCAAAGAGCATGGTAGAGCAGACAGTGACTGTTGTCCACCATAGAGCATGGTAGAGCAGAGTGACTGTTGTCCACCATAGAGCATGGTAGAGCAGAGTGACTGTTGTCCACCATAGAGCATGGTAGAGCAGAGAGTGACTGTTGTCCTGTCATAGAGCATGGTAGAGCAGAGTGCCTGTTGTCCAATATAGAGCATGGTAGAGCAGATAGTGACTGTTGTCCTGTCATAGAGCATGGTAGAGCAGATAGTGACTGTTGTCCTCCATAGAGCATGGTAGAGCAGAGAGTAACTGTTGTCCTGTCATAGAGCATGGTAGAGCAGATAGTGACTGTTGTCCACCATAGAGCATGGTAAAGCAGATAGTGACTGTTGTCCTCCATAGCGCATGGTAGAGCAGATAGTGACTGTTGTCCACCATAGAGCATGGTAGAGCAGTGACTGTTTTCCTCCATAGAGCAGTGTAGAGCAGAGTGACTGTTGTCCACCATAGAGCATGGTAGAGCAGAGAGTAACTGTTGTCCTCCATAGAGCATGGTAGAGCAGTGACTGTTGTCCTCCATAGAGCATGGTAGAGCAGATAGTGACTGTTGTCCACCATAGAGCAAGGAAGAGCAGATAGTGACTGTTGTCCACCATAGAGCATGATAGAGCAGAGTGACTGTTGTCCACCATAGAGCATGGTAGAGCAGAGTGACTGTTGTCCTCCATAGAGCATGGTAGAGCAGATAGTGACTGTTTTCCACCATAGAGCATGGTAGAGCAGAGTTACTGTTGTCCTCTATAGAACATGGTAGAGCAGAGTGACTGTTGTCCACCATAGAGCATGGTAGAGCAGATAGTGACTGTTTTCCTCCATAGCGCATGGTAGAGCAGATAGTGACTGTTGTCCTCCATAGAGCAGATAGTGACTGTTGTCCTCCATAGAGCATGGTAGAGCAGAGTGCCTGTTGTCCACCATAGAGCATGGTAGAGCAGATAGTGACTGTTGTCCACCATAGAGCATGGTAGAGCAGATAGTGACTGTTCTCCACCATAGAGCATGGTAGAGCAGAGTGCCTGTTGTCCACCATAGAGCATGGTAGAGCAGATAGTTACTGTTGTCCACCATAGAGCATTGTAGAACAGAGTGACTGTTGTCCGCCATAGAGCATGGTAGAGCAGATAGTGACTGTTGACCACCAAAGAGCATGGTAGAGCAGATAGTGACTGTTGTCCACCATAGAACATGGTGGAGCAGATAGTGACTGTTGTCCACCATAGAACATGGTAGAGCAGATAGTGACTGTGGTCCTCCATAGAGCATGGTAGTGCCTATAGTGACTGTTGTCCTCCATAGAGCATGGTAGAGCAGATAGTGACTGTTGTCTACCATAGAGCATGGTAGAACAGATAGTGACTGTTGTCCACCATAGAGCATGGTAGAGCAGATAGTGACTGTTGTCCACCATAGAGCATGGTAGAGCAGATAGTGACTGTTGTCCACCATAGAGCAAGGTAGAGCAGAGTGACTGTTGTCCACCATAGAGCATGGTAGAGCAGACAGTGACTGTTGTCCACCATAGAGCATGGTAGAGCAGATAGTGACTGTTGTCCACCATAGAGCATGGTAGAGCAGACAGTGACTGTTGTCCACCAAAGAGCATGGTAGAGCAGACAGTGACTGTTGTCCACCATAGAGCATGGTAGAGCAGAGTGACTGTTGTCCTCCATAGAGCATGGTAGAGCAGAGTGACTGTTGTCCACCATAGAGCATGGTAGAGCAGAGAGTGACTGTTGTCCTGTCATAGAGCATGGTAGAGCAGAGTGCCTGTTGTCCAATATAGAGCATGGTAGAGCAGATAGTGACTGTTGTCCACCATAGAGCATGTTAGAGCAGAGTGACTGTTGTCCACCATAGAGCATGGTAGAGCAGGGAGTAACTGTTGTCCTGTCATAGAGCATGGTAGAGCAGATAGTGACTGTTGTCCTCCATAGAGCATGGTAGAGCAGAGAGTAACTGTTGTCCTGTCATAGAGCATGGTAGAGCAGATAGTGACTGTTGTCCACCATAGAGCATGGTAAAGCAGATAGTGACTGTTGTCCTCCATAGCGCATGGTAGAGCAGATAGTGACTGTTGTCCACCATAGAGCATGGTAGAGCAGTGACTGTTGTCCTCCATAGAGCAGTGTAGAGCAGAGTGACTGTTGTCCACCGAAGAGCATGGTAGAGCAGAGAGTAACTGTTGTCCTCCATAGAGCATGGTAGAGCAGTGACTGTTGTCCACCATAGAGCATGGCAGAGCAGATAGTGACTGTTGTCCTCCATAGAGCATGGTAGAGCAGAGTGACTGTTGTCCACCATAGAGCATGGTAGAGCAGAGTGACTGTTGTCCACCATAGAGCATGGTAGAGCAGAGTGACTGTTGTCCACCATAGAGCATGGTAGAGCAGAGTGACTGTTGTCCACCATAGAGCATGGCAGAGCAGATAGTGATTGTTGTCCTGTCATAGAGCATGGTAGGGCAGATAGTGACTGTTGTCCTCCATAGAGCATGGTAGAGCAGTGACTGTTGTCCACCATAGAGCATTTCAGAGCAGAGTGACTGTTGTCCACCATAGAGCATGTTAGAGCAGAGTGACTGTTGTCCACCAAAGAGCATGGTAGAGCAGATAGTGACTGTTGTCCTCCATAGAGCATGGTAGAGCAGATAGTGACTGTTGTCCACCATAGAGCATGGTAGAGCAGAGTGCCTGTTGTCCACCATAGAGCATGGTAGAGCAGATAGTGACTGTTGTCCACCATAGAGCATGGAAGAGCAGATAGTGACTGTTGTCCACCATAGAGCATGGTAGAGCAGAGTGCCTGTTGTCCACCATAGAGCATGGTAGAGCAGATAGTGACTGTTGTCCACCATAGAGCATGGTAGAGCAGATAGTGACTGTTGTCCACCATAGAGCATGGTAGAGCAGATAGTGACTGTTGTCCACCATAGAGCATGGTAGAGCAGAGTGACTGTTGTCCACCATAGAGCATGGTAGAGCAGGGAGTAACTGTTATCCTGTCATAGAGGATGGTAGAGCAGATAGTGACTGTTGTCCTCCATAGAGCATGGTAGAGCAGAGAGTAACTGTTGTCCTGTCATAGAGCATGGTAGAGCAGATAGTGACTGTTGTCCACCATAGAGCATGGTAGAGCAGATAGTGACTGTTGTCCACCATAGAGCATGGTAGAGCAGATAGTGACTGTTGTCCACCATAGAGCATGGTAGAGCAGATAGTGACTGTTGTCCACCATAGAGCATGGTAGAGCAGATAGTGACTGTTGTCCACCATAGAGCATGGTAGAGCAGATAGTGACTGTTGTCCTCCATAGAGCATGGTAGATCAGATAGCGACTGTTGTCCACCATAGAGCATGGTAGAGCAGATAGTGACTGTTGTCTACCATAGAGCATGGTAGAACAGATAGTGACTGTTGTCCACCATAGCGCATGGTAGAGCAAATAGTGACTGTTGTCCTCCATAGAGTATGGTAGAGCAGAGTGACTGTTGTCCACCATAGAGCATGGTAGAGCAGATAGTGACTGTTGTCCTCCATAGAACATGGTAGAGCAGAGTGACTGTTGTCCACCATAGAGCATGGTAGAGCAGATAGTGACTGTTGTCCTCCATAGCGCATGGTAGAGCAGAATGACTGTTGTCCACCATAGAGCATGGTAGAGCAGATAGTGACTGTTGTCCACCATAGAGCATGGTAGAGCAGATAGTGAGAGTGGTCCTCCATAGAGCATGGTAGAGCAGAGTGACTGTTGTCCACCAAAGAGCATGGTAGAGCAGATAGTGACTGTTGTCCACCATAGAGCAGATAGTGACTGTTGTCCTCCATAGAGCATGGTAGAGCAGAGAGTAACTGTTGTCCTGTCATAGAGCATGGTAGAGCAGATAGTGACTGTTGTCCACCATAGAGCATGGTAGAGCAGATAGCGACTGTTGTCCACCATAGCGCATGGTAGAGCAGATAATGACTGTTGTCCACCATAGAGCATGGTAGAGCAGATAGTGACTGTTGTCCACCATAGAGCATGGTAGAGCAGATAGTGACTGTGGTCCTCCATAGAGCATGGTAGAGCAGAGTGACTGTTGTACACCAAAGAGCATGGTAGAGCAGATAGTGACTGTTGTCCACCATAGAGCAGATAGTGACTGTTGTCCACCATAGAGCATGGTAGAGCAGAGTGACTGTTGTCCACCATAGAGCATGGTAGAGCAGAGTGACTGTTGTCAACCATAGAGCATGGTAGAGCAGAGAGTGACTGTTGTCCTGTCATAGAGCATGGTAGAGCAGAGTGCCTGTTGTCCAATATAGAGCATGGTAGAGCAGATAGTGACTGTTGTCCACCATAGAGCATGTTAGAGCAGAGTGACTGTTGTCCACCATAGAGCATGGTAAAGCAGGGAGTAACTGTTGTCCTGTCATAGAGAATGGTAGAGCAGATAGTGACTGTTGTCCTCCATAGAGCATGGTAGAGCAGAGAGTAACTGTTGTCCTGTCATAGAGCATGGTAGAGCAGATAGTGACTGTTGTCCACCATAGAGCATGGTAGAGCAGATAGTGACTGTTGTCCACCATAGAGCAAGGTAGAGCAGATAGTGACTGTTGTCCACCATAGAGCATGGTAGAGCAGAGTGACTGTTGTCCACCATAGAGCATGGTAGAGCAGAGTGACTGTTGTCCACCATAGAGCATGGTAGAGCAGAGTGACTGTTGTCCACCATAGAGCATGGCAGAGCAGATAGTGACTGTTGTCCTGTCATAGAGCATGGTAGAGCAGATAGTGACTGTTGTCCTCCATAGAGCATGGTAGAGCAGTGACTGTTGTCCACCATAGAGCATGGCAGAGCAGAGTGACTGTTGTCCACCATAGAGCATGGTAGAGCAGTGACTGTTGTCCTCCATAGAGCATGGTAGAGCAGAGTGACTGTTGTCCACCATAGAGCATGGTAGAGCAGTGACTGTTGTCCTCCATAGAGCATGGTAGAGCAGCGTGACTGTTGTCCACCAAAGAGCATGGTAGAGCAGATAGTGACTGTTGTCCTCCATAGAGCATGGTAGAGCAGATAGTGACTGTTGTCCACCATAGAGCATGGTAGAGCAGAGTGCCTGTTGTCCACCATAGAGCATGGTAGAGCAGATAGTGACTGTTGTCCACCATAGAGCATGGTAGAGCAGAGAGTGACTGTTGTCCACCATAGAGCATGGTAGAGCAGAGTGCCTGTTGTCGACCATAGAGCATGGTAGAGCAGATAGTGACTGTTGTCCACCATAGAGCATGGTAGAGCAGAGAGTGACTGTTGTCCTCCATAGAGCATTGTAGAGCAGATAGTGACTGTTGTCCACCATAGAGCATGGTAGAGCAGATAGTGACTGTTGTCCTCCATAGAGCATGGTAGAGCAGAGAGTAACTGTTGTCCTGTCATAGAGCATGGTAGAGCAGATAGTGACTGTTGTCCACCATAGAGCATGGTAGAGCAGATAGTGACTGTTGTCCACCATAGAGCATGGTAGAGCAGATACTGACTGTTGTCCACCATAGAGCATGGTAGAGCAGATAGTGACTGTTGTCCACCATAGAGCATGGTAGAGCAGATGGTGACTGTTTTCCACCATAGAGCAAGGAAGAGCAGATAGTGACTGTTGTCCACCATAGAGCATGGTAGAGCAGATAGTGACTGTTGTCCACCATAGAGCATGGTAGAGCAGATAGTGACTGTTGTCCACCATAGAGCATGGTAGAGCAGATAGTGACTGTTGTCTACCATAGAGCATGGTAGAACAGATAGTGACTGTTGTCCACCATAGCGCATGGTAGAGCAAATAGTGACTGTTGTCCTCCATAGAGTATGGTAGAGCAGAGTGACTGTTGTCCACCATAGAGCATGGTAGAGCAGATAGTGACTGTTGTCCTCCATAGAACATGGTAGAGCAGAGTGACTGTTGTCCACCATAGAGCATGGTAGAGCAGATAGTGACTGTTGTCCTCCATAGCGCATGGTAGAGCAGAATGACTGTTGTCCACCATAGAGCATGGTAGAGCAGATAGTGACTGTTGTCCACCATAGAGCATGGTAGAGCAGATAGTGAGAGTGGTCCTCCATAGAGCATGGTAGAGCAGAGTGACTGTTTTCCACCAAAGAGCATGGTAGAGCAGATAGTGACTGTTGTCCACCATAGAGCAGATAGTGACTGTTGTCCTCCATAGAGCATGGTAGAGCAGAGAGTAACTGTTGTCCTGTCATAGAGCATGGTAGAGCAGATAGTGACTGTTGTCCACCATAGAGCATGGTAGAGCAGATAGCGACTGTTGTCCACCATAGCGCATGGTAGAGCAGATAATGACTGTTGTCCACCATAGAGCATGGTAGAGCAGATAGTGACTGTTGTCCACCATAGAGCATGGTAGAGCAGATAGTGACTGTGGTCCTCCATAGAGCATGGTAGAGCAGAGTGACTGTTGTACACCAAAGAGCATGGTAGAGCAGATAGTGACTGTTGTCCACCATAGAGCAGATAGTGACTGTTGTCCACCATAGAGCATGGTAGAGCAGAGTGACTGTTGTCCACCATAGAGCATGGTAGAGCAGAGTGACTGTTTTCAACCATAGAGCATGGTAGAGCAGAGAGTGACTGTTGTCCTGTCATAGAGCATGGTAGAGCAGAGTGCCTGTTGTCCAATATAGAGCATGGTAGAGCAGATAGTGACTGTTGTCCACCATAGAGCATGTTAGGGCAGAGTGACTGTTGTCCACCATAGAGCATGGTAGAGCAGGGAGTAACTGTTGTCCTGTCATAGAGAATGGTAGAGCAGATAGTGACTGTTGTCCTCCATAGAGCATGGTAGAGCAGAGAGTAACTGTTGTCCTGTCATAGAGCATGGTAGAGCAGATAGTGACTGTTGTCCACCATAGAGCATGGTAGAGCAGATAGTGACTGTTGTCCACCATAGAGCAAGGTAGAGCAGATAGTGACTGTTGTCCACCATAGAGCATGGTAGAGCAGAGTGACTGTTGTCCACCATAGAGCATGGTAGAGCAGAGTGACTGTTGTCCACCATAGAGCATGGTAGAGCAGAGTGACTGTTGTCCACCATAGAGCATGGCAGAGCAGATAGTGACTGTTGTCCTGTCATAGAGCATGGTAGAGCAGATAGTGACTGTTGTCCTCCATAGAGCATGGTATAGCAGTGACTGTTGTCCACCATAGAGCATGGCAGAGCAGAGTGACTGTTGTCCACCATAGAGCATGGTAGAGCAGAGTGACTGTTGTCCTCCATAGAGCATGGTAGAGCAGAGTGACTGTTGTCCACCATAGAGCATGGTAGAGCAGTGACTGTTGTCCTCCATAGAGCATGGTAGAGCAGAGTGACTGTTGTCCACCAAAGAGCATGGTAGAGCAGATAGTGACTGTTGTCCTCCATAGAGCATGGTAGAGCAGATAGTGACTGTTGTCCACCATAGAGCATGGTAGAGCAGAGTGCCTGTTGTCCACCACAGAGCATGGTAGAGCAGATAGTGACTGTTGTCCACCATAGAGCATGGTAGAGCAGAGAGTGACTGTTGTCCACCATAGAGCATGGTAGAGCAGAGTGCCTGTTGTCAACCATAGAGCATGGTAGAGCAGATAGTGACTGTTGTCAACCATAGAGCATGGTAGAGCAGATAGTGACTGTTGTCCACCATAGAGCATGGTAGAGCAGATAGTGACTGTTGTCCACCATAGAGCATGGTAGAGCAGAGTGACTGTTGTCCACCATAGAGCATGGTAGAGCAGGGAGTAACTGTTGTCCTGTCATAGAGCATGGTAGAGCAGATAGTGACTGTTGTCCTCCATAGAGCATGGTAGAGCAGAGAGTAACTGTTGTCCTGTCATAGAGCATGGTAGAGCAGAGAGTGACTGTTGTCCACCAAAGAGCATGGTAGAGCAGATAGTGACTGTTGTCCACCATAGAGCATGGTAGAGCAGATAGTGACTGTTGTCCACCATAGAGCATGGTGAAGCAGATAGTGACTGTTGTCCTCCATAGAGCATGGTAGAGCAGATAGTGACTGTTGTCCACCATAGAGCAAGGAAGAGCAGATAGTGACTGTTGTCCACCATAGAGCATGATAGAGCAGAGTGACTGTTGTCCACCATAGAGCATGGTAGAGCAGATAGTGACTGTTGTCCACCATAGAGCATGGCAGAGCAGATAGTGACTGTTGTCCACCATAGAGCATGGTAGAGCAGAGTGACTGTTGTCCTCCATAGAGCATGGTAGAGCAGATAGTGACTGTTTTCCACCATAGAGCATGGTAGAGCAGAGTTACTGTTGTCCTCTATAGAACATGGTAGAGCAGAGTGACTGTTGTCCACCATAGAGCATGGTAGAGCAGATAGTGACTGTTTTCCTCCATAGCGCATGGTAGAGCAGATAGTGACTGTTGTCCTCCATAGAGCAGATAGTGACTGTTGTCCTCCATAGAGCATGGTAGAGCAGAGTGCCTGTTGTCCACCATAGAGCATGGTAGAGCAGATAGTGACTGTTGTCCACCATAGAGCATGGTAGAGCAGATAGTGACTGTTCTCCACCATAGAGCATGGTAGAGCAGAGTGCCTGTTGTCCACCATAGAGCATGGTAGAGCAGATAGTTACTGTTGTCCACCATAGAGCATGGTAGAACAGAGTGACTGTTGTCCACCATAGAGCATGGTAGAGCAGATAGTGACTGTTGACCACCATAGAGCATGGTAGAGCAGGGAGTAACTGTTGTCCTGTCATAGAGCATGGTAGAGCAGATAGTGACTGTTGTCCTCCATAGAGCATGGTAGAGCAGAGAGTAACTGTTGTCCTGTCATAGAGCATGGTAGAGCAGATAGTGACTGTTGTCCACCATAGAGCATGGTAAAGCAGATAGTGACTGTTGTCCTCCATAGCGCATGGTAGAGCAGATAGTGACTGTTGTCCACCATAGAGCATGGCAGAGCAGTGACTGTTTTCCTCCATAGAGCAGTGTAGAGCAGAGTGACTGTTGTCCACCATAGAGCATGGTAGAGCAGAGAGTAACTGTTGTCCTCCATAGAGCATGGTAGAGCAGTGACTGTTGTCCTCCATAGAGCATGGTAGAGCAGATAGTGACTGTTGTCCACCATAGAGCAAGGAAGAGCAGATAGTGACTGTTGTCCACCATAGAGCATGATAGAGCAGAGTGACTGTTGTCCACCATAGAGCATGGTAGAGCAGAGTGACTGTTGTCCTCCATAGAGCATGGTAGAGCAGATAGTGACTGTTTTCCACCATAGAGCATGGTAGAGCAGAGTTACTGTTGTCCTCTATAGAACATGGTAGAGCAGAGTGACTGTTGTCCACCATAGAGCATGGTAGAGCAGATAGTGACTGTTTTCCTCCATAGCGCATGGTAGAGCAGATAGTGACTGTTGTCCTCCATAGAGCAGATAGTGACTGTTGTCCTCCATAGAGCATGGTAGAGCAGAGTGCCTGTTGTCCACCATAGAGCATGGTAGAGCAGATAGTGACTGTTGTCCACCATAGAGCATGGTAGAGCAGATAGTGACTGTTCTCCACCATAGAGCATGGTAGAGCAGAGTGCCTGTTGTCCACCATAGAGCATGGTAGAGCAGATAGTTACTGTTGTCCACCATAGAGCATTGTAGAACAGAGTGACTGTTGTCCGCCATAGAGCATGGTAGAGCAGATAGTGACTGTTGACCACCAAAGAGCATGGTAGAGCAGATAGTGACTGTTGTCCACCATAGAACATGGTGGAGCAGATAGTGACTGTTGTCCACCATAGAACATGGTAGAGCAGATAGTGACTGTGGTCCTCCATAGAGCATGGTAGTGCCTATAGTGACTGTTGTCCTCCATAGAGCATGGTAGAGCAGATAGTGACTGTTGTCTACCATAGAGCATGGTAGAACAGATAGTGACTGTTGTCCACCATAGAGCATGGTAGAGCAGATAGTGACTGTTGTCCACCATAGAGCATGGTAGAGCAGATAGTGACTGTTGTCCACCATAGAGCAAGGTAGAGCAGAGTGACTGTTGTCCACCATAGAGCATGGTAGAGCAGACAGTGACTGTTGTCCACCATAGAGCATGGTAGAGCAGATAGTGACTGTTGTCCACCATAGAGCATGGTAGAGCAGACAGTGACTGTTGTCCACCAAAGAGCATGGTAGAGCAGACAGTGACTGTTGTCCACCATAGAGCATGGTAGAGCAGAGTGACTGTTGTCCACCATAGAGCATGGTAGAGCAGAGTGACTGTTGTCCACCATAGAGCATGGTAGAGCAGAGAGTGACTGTTGTCCTGTCATAGAGCATGGTAGAGCAGAGTGCCTGTTGTCCAATATAGAGCATGGTAGAGCAGATAGTGACTGTTGTCCACCATAGAGCATGTTAGAGCAGAGTGACTGTTGTCCACCATAGAGCATGGTAGAGCAGGGAGTAACTGTTGTCCTGTCATAGAGCATGGTAGAGCAGATAGTGACTGTTGTCCTCCATAGAGCATGGTAGAGCAGAGAGTAACTGTTGTCCTGTCATAGAGCATGGTAGAGCAGATAGTGACTGTTGTCCACCATAGAGCATGGTAAAGCAGATAGTGACTGTTGTCCTCCATAGCGCATGGTAGAGCAGATAGTGACTGTTGTCCACCATAGAGCATGGTAGAGCAGTGACTGTTGTCCTCCATAGAGCAGTGTAGAGCAGAGTGACTGTTGTCCACCGAAGAGCATGGTAGAGCAGAGAGTAACTGTTGTCCTCCATAGAGCATGGTAGAGCAGTGACTGTTGTCCACCATAGAGCATGGCAGAGCAGATAGTGACTGTTGTCCTCCATAGAGCATGGTAGAGCAGAGTGACTGTTGTCCACCATAGAGCATGGTAGAGCAGAGTGACTGTTGTCCACCATAGAGCATGGTAGAGCAGAGTGACTGTTGTCCACCATAGAGCATGGTAGAGCAGAGTGACTGTTGTCCACCATAGAGCATGGCAGAGCAGATAGTGATTGTTGTCCTGTCATAGAGCATGGTAGGGCAGATAGTGACTGTTGTCCTCCATAGAGCATGGTAGAGCAGTGACTGTTGTCCACCATAGAGCATTTCAGAGCAGAGTGACTGTTGTCCACCATAGAGCATGTTAGAGCAGAGTGACTGTTGTCCACCAAAGAGCATGGTAGAGCAGATAGTGACTGTTGTCCTCCATAGAGCATGGTAGAGCAGATAGTGACTGTTGTCCTCCATAGAGCAGATAGTGACTGTTGTCCACCATAGAGCATGGTAGAGCAGAGTGCCTGTTGTCCACCATAGAGCATGGTAGAGCAGATAGTGACTGTTGTCCACCATAGAGCATGGAAGAGCAGATAGTGACTGTTGTCCACCATAGAGCATGGTAGAGCAGAGTGCCTGTTGTCCACCATAGAGCATGGTAGAGCAGATAGTGACTGTTGTCCACCATAGAGCATGGTAGAGCAGATAGTGACTGTTGTCCACCATAGAGCATGGTAGAGCAGATAGTGACTGTTGTCCACCATAGAGCATGGTAGAGCAGAGTGACTGTTGTCCACCATAGAGCATGGTAGAGCAGGGAGTAACTGTTATCCTGTCATAGAGGATGGTAGAGCAGATAGTGACTGTTGTCCTCCATAGAGCATGGTAGAGCAGAGAGTAACTGTTGTCCTGTCATAGAGCATGGTAGAGCAGATAGTGACTGTTGTCCACCATAGAGCATGGTAGAGCAGATAGTGACTGTTGTCCACCATAGAGCATGGTAGAGCAGATAGTGACTGTTGTCCACCATAGAGCATGGTAGAGCAGATAGTGACTGTTGTCCACCATAGAGCATGGTAGAGCAGATAGTGACTGTTGTCCACCATAGAGCATGGTAGAGCAGATAGTGACTGTTGTCCTCCATAGAGCATGGTAGATCAGATAGCGACTGTTGTCCACCATAGAGCATGGTAGAGCAGATAGTGACTGTTGTCTACCATAGAGCATGGTAGAACAGATAGTGACTGTTGTCCACCATAGCGCATGGTAGAGCAAATAGTGACTGTTGTCCTCCATAGAGTATGGTAGAGCAGAGTGACTGTTGTCCACCATAGAGCATGGTAGAGCAGATAGTGACTGTTGTCCTCCATAGAACATGGTAGAGCAGAATGACTGTTGTCCACCATAGAGCATGGTAGAGCAGATAGTGACTGTTGTCCACCATAGAGCATGGTAGAGCAGATAGTGAGAGTGGTCCTCCATAGAGCATGGTAGAGCAGAGTGACTGTTGTCCACCAAAGAGCATGGTAGAGCAGATAGTGACTGTTGTCCACCATAGAGCAGATAGTGACTGTTGTCCTCCATAGAGCATGGTAGAGCAGAGAGTAACTGTTGTCCTGTCATAGAGCATGGTAGAGCAGATAGTGACTGTTGTCCACCATAGAGCATGGTAGAGCAGATAGCGACTGTTGTCCACCATAGCGCATGGTAGAGCAGATAATGACTGTTGTCCACCATAGAGCATGGTAGAGCAGATAGTGACTGTTGTCCACCATAGAGCATGGTAGAGCAGATAGTGACTGTGGTCCTCCATAGAGCATGGTAGAGCAGAGTGACTGTTGTACACCAAAGAGCATGGTAGAGCAGATAGTGACTGTTGTCCACCATAGAGCAGATAGTGACTGTTGTCCACCATAGAGCATGGTAGAGCAGAGTGACTGTTGTCCACCATAGAGCATGGTAGAGCAGAGTGACTGTTGTCAACCATAGAGCATGGTAGAGCAGAGAGTGACTGTTGTCCTGTCATAGAGCATGGTAGAGCAGAGTGCCTGTTGTCCAATATAGAGCATGGTAGAGCAGATAGTGACTGTTGTCCACCATAGAGCATGTTAGAGCAGAGTGACTGTTGTCCACCATAGAGCATGGTAGAGCAGGGAGTAACTGTTGTCCTGTCATAGAGAATGGTAGAGCAGATAGTGACTGTTGTCCTCCATAGAGCATGGTAGAGCAGAGAGTAACTGTTGTCCTGTCATAGAGCATGGTAGAGCAGATAGTGACTGTTGTCCACCATAGAGCATGGTAGAGCAGATAGTGACTGTTGTCCACCATAGAGCAAGGTAGAGCAGATAGTGACTGTTGTCCACCATAGAGCATGGTAGAGCAGAGTGACTGTTGTCCACCATAGAGCATGGTAGAGCAGAGTGACTGTTGTCCACCATAGAGCATGGTAGAGCAGAGAGTGACTGTTGTCCTGTCATAGAGCATGGTAGAGCAGAGTGCCTGTTGTCCAATATAGAGCATGGTAGAGCAGATAGTGACTGTTGTCCACCATAGAGCATGTTAGAGCAGAGTGACTGTTGTCCACCATAGAGCATGGTAGAGCAGGGAGTAACTGTTGTCCTGTCATAGAGCATGGTAGAGCAGATAGTGACTGTTGTCCTCCATAGAGCATGGTAGAGCAGAGAGTAACTGTTGTCCTGTCATAGAGCATGGTAGAGCAGATAGTGACTGTTGTCCACCATAGAGCATGGTAAAGCAGATAGTGACTGTTGTCCTCCATAGCGCATGGTAGAGCAGATAGTGACTGTTGTCCACCATAGAGCATGGTAGAGCAGTGACTGTTGTCCTCCATAGAGCAGTGTAGAGCAGAGTGACTGTTGTCCACCGAAGAGCATGGTAGAGCAGAGAGTAACTGTTGTCCTCCATAGAGCATGGTAGAGCAGTGACTGTTGTCCACCATAGAGCATGGCAGAGCAGATAGTGACTGTTGTCCTCCATAGAGCATGGTAGAGCAGAGTGACTGTTGTCCACCATAGAGCATGGTAGAGCAGAGTGACTGTTGTCCACCATAGAGCATGGTAGAGCAGAGTGACTGTTGTCCACCATAGAGCATGGTAGAGCAGAGTGACTGTTGTCCACCATAGAGCATGGCAGAGCAGATAGTGATTGTTGTCCTGTCATAGAGCATGGTAGGGCAGATAGTGACTGTTGTCCTCCATAGAGCATGGTAGAGCAGTGACTGTTGTCCACCATAGAGCATTTCAGAGCAGAGTGACTGTTGTCCACCATAGAGCATGTTAGAGCAGAGTGACTGTTGTCCACCAAAGAGCATGGTAGAGCAGATAGTGACTGTTGTCCTCCATAGAGCATGGTAGAGCAGATAGTGACTGTTGTCCACCATAGAGCATGGTAGAGCAGAGTGCCTGTTGTCCACCATAGAGCATGGTAGAGCAGATAGTGACTGTTGTCCACCATAGAGCATGGAAGAGCAGATAGTGACTGTTGTCCACCATAGAGCATGGTAGAGCAGAGTGCCTGTTGTCCACCATAGAGCATGGTAGAGCAGATAGTGACTGTTGTCCACCATAGAGCATGGTAGAGCAGATAGTGACTGTTGTCCACCATAGAGCATGGTAGAGCAGATAGTGACTGTTGTCCACCATAGAGCATGGTAGAGCAGAGTGACTGTTGTCCACCATAGAGCATGGTAGAGCAGGGAGTAACTGTTATCCTGTCATAGAGGATGGTAGAGCAGATAGTGACTGTTGTCCTCCATAGAGCATGGTAGAGCAGAGAGTAACTGTTGTCCTGTCATAGAGCATGGTAGAGCAGATAGTGACTGTTGTCCACCATAGAGCATGGTAGAGCAGATAGTGACTGTTGTCCACCATAGAGCATGGTAGAGCAGATAGCGACTGTTGTCCACCATAGCGCATGGTAGAGCAGATAATGACTGTTGTCCACCATAGAGCATGGTAGAGCAGATAGTGACTGTTGTCCACCATAGAGCATGGTAGAGCAGATAGTGACTGTGGTCCTCCATAGAGCATGGTAGAGCAGAGTGACTGTTGTACACCAAAGAGCATGGTAGAGCAGATAGTGACTGTTGTCCACCATAGAGCAGATAGTGACTGTTGTCCACCATAGAGCATGGTAGAGCAGAGTGACTGTTGTCCACCATAGAGCATGGTAGAGCAGAGTGACTGTTGTCAACCATAGAGCATGGTAGAGCAGAGAGTGACTGTTGTCCTGTCATAGAGCATGGTAGAGCAGAGTGCCTGTTGTCCAATATAGAGCATGGTAGAGCAGATAGTGACTGTTGTCCACCATAGAGCATGTTAGAGCAGAGTGACTGTTGTCCACCATAGAGCATGGTAGAGCAGGGAGTAACTGTTGTCCTGTCATAGAGAATGGTAGAGCAGATAGTGACTGTTGTCCTCCATAGAGCATGGTAGAGCAGAGAGTAACTGTTGTCCTGTCATAGAGCATGGTAGAGCAGATAGTGACTGTTGTCCACCATAGAGCATGGTAGAGCAGATAGTGACTGTTGTCCACCATAGAGCAAGGTAGAGCAGATAGTGACTGTTGTCCACCATAGAGCATGGTAGAGCAGAGTGACTGTTGTCCACCATAGAGCATGGTAGAGCAGAGTGACTGTTGTCCACCATAGAGCATGGTAGAGCAGAGAGTGACTGTTGTCCTGTCATAGAGCATGGTAGAGCAGAGTGCCTGTTGTCCAATATAGAGCATGGTAGAGCAGATAGTGACTGTTGTCCACCATAGAGCATGTTAGAGCAGAGTGACTGTTGTCCACCATAGAGCATGGTAGAGCAGGGAGTAACTGTTGTCCTGTCATAGAGCATGGTAGAGCAGATAGTGACTGTTGTCCTCCATAGAGCATGGTAGAGCAGAGAGTAACTGTTGTCCTGTCATAGAGCATGGTAGAGCAGATAGTGACTGTTGTCCACCATAGAGCATGGTAAAGCAGATAGTGACTGTTGTCCTCCATAGCGCATGGTAGAGCAGATAGTGACTGTTGTCCACCATAGAGCATGGTAGAGCAGTGACTGTTGTCCTCCATAGAGCAGTGTAGAGCAGAGTGACTGTTGTCCACCGAAGAGCATGGTAGAGCAGAGAGTAACTGTTGTCCTCCATAGAGCATGGTAGAGCAGTGACTGTTGTCCACCATAGAGCATGGCAGAGCAGATAGTGACTGTTGTCCTCCATAGAGCATGGTAGAGCAGAGTGACTGTTGTCCACCATAGAGCATGGTAGAGCAGAGTGACTGTTGTCCACCATAGAGCATGGTAGAGCAGAGTGACTGTTGTCCACCATAGAGCATGGTAGAGCAGAGTGACTGTTGTCCACCATAGAGCATGGCAGAGCAGATAGTGATTGTTGTCCTGTCATAGAGCATGGTAGGGCAGATAGTGACTGTTGTCCTCCATAGAGCATGGTAGAGCAGTGACTGTTGTCCACCATAGAGCATTTCAGAGCAGAGTGACTGTTGTCCACCATAGAGCATGTTAGAGCAGAGTGACTGTTGTCCACCAAAGAGCATGGTAGAGCAGATAGTGACTGTTGTCCTCCATAGAGCATGGTAGAGCAGATAGTGACTGTTGTCCACCATAGAGCATGGTAGAGCAGAGTGCCTGTTGTCCACCATAGAGCATGGTAGAGCAGATAGTGACTGTTGTCCACCATAGAGCATGGAAGAGCAGATAGTGACTGTTGTCCACCATAGAGCATGGTAGAGCAGAGTGCCTGTTGTCCACCATAGAGCATGGTAGAGCAGATAGTGACTGTTGTCCACCATAGAGCATGGTAGAGCAGATAGTGACTGTTGTCCACCATAGAGCATGGTAGAGCAGATAGTGACTGTTGTCCACCATAGAGCATGGTAGAGCAGAGTGACTGTTGTCCACCATAGAGCATGGTAGAGCAGGGAGTAACTGTTATCCTGTCATAGAGGATGGTAGAGCAGATAGTGACTGTTGTCCTCCATAGAGCATGGTAGAGCAGAGAGTAACTGTTGTCCTGTCATAGAGCATGGTAGAGCAGATAGTGACTGTTGTCCACCATAGAGCATGGTAGAGCAGATAGTGACTGTTGTCCACCATAGAGCATGGTAGAGCAGATAGTGACTGTTGTCCACCATAGAGCATGGTAGAGCAGATAGTGACTGTTGTCCACCATAGAGCATGGTAGAGCAGATAGTGACTGTTGTCCACCATAGAGCATGGTAGAGCAGATAGTGACTGTTGTCCTCCATAGAGCATGGTAGATCAGATAGCGACTGTTGTCCACCATAGAGCATGGTAGAGCAGATAGTGACTGTTGTCTACCATAGAGCATGGTAGAACAGATAGTGACTGTTGTCCACCATAGCGCATGGTAGAGCAAATAGTGACTGTTGTCCTCCATAGAGTATGGTAGAGCAGAGTGACTGTTGTCCACCATAGAGCATGGTAGAGCAGATAGTGACTGTTGTCCTCCATAGAACATGGTAGAGCAGAATGACTGTTGTCCACCATAGAGCATGGTAGAGCAGATAGTGACTGTTGTCCACCATAGAGCATGGTAGAGCAGATAGTGAGAGTGGTCCTCCATAGAGCATGGTAGAGCAGAGTGACTGTTGTCCACCAAAGAGCATGGTAGAGCAGATAGTGACTGTTGTCCACCATAGAGCAGATAGTGACTGTTGTCCTCCATAGAGCATGGTAGAGCAGAGAGTAACTGTTGTCCTGTCATAGAGCATGGTAGAGCAGATAGTGACTGTTGTCCACCATAGAGCATGGTAGAGCAGATAGCGACTGTTGTCCACCATAGCGCATGGTAGAGCAGATAATGACTGTTGTCCACCATAGAGCATGGTAGAGCAGATAGTGACTGTTGTCCACCATAGAGCATGGTAGAGCAGATAGTGACTGTGGTCCTCCATAGAGCATGGTAGAGCAGAGTGACTGTTGTACACCAAAGAGCATGGTAGAGCAGATAGTGACTGTTGTCCACCATAGAGCAGATAGTGACTGTTGTCCACCATAGAGCATGGTAGAGCAGAGTGACTGTTGTCCACCATAGAGCATGGTAGAGCAGAGTGACTGTTGTCAACCATAGAGCATGGTAGAGCAGAGAGTGACTGTTGTCCTGTCATAGAGCATGGTAGAGCAGAGTGCCTGTTGTCCAATATAGAGCATGGTAGAGCAGATAGTGACTGTTGTCCACCATAGAGCATGTTAGAGCAGAGTGACTGTTGTCCACCATAGAGCATGGTAGAGCAGGGAGTAACTGTTGTCCTGTCATAGAGAATGGTAGAGCAGATAGTGACTGTTGTCCTCCATAGAGCATGGTAGAGCAGAGAGTAACTGTTGTCCTGTCATAGAGCATGGTAGAGCAGATAGTGACTGTTGTCCACCATAGAGCATGGTAGAGCAGATAGTGACTGTTGTCCACCATAGAGCAAGGTAGAGCAGATAGTGACTGTTGTCCACCATAGAGCATGGTAGAGCAGAGTGACTGTTGTCCACCATAGAGCATGGTAGAGCAGAGTGACTGTTGTCCACCATAGAGCATGGTAGAGCAGAGTGACTGTTGTCCACCATAGAGCATGGCAGAGCAGATAGTGACTGTTGTCCTGTCATAGAGCATGGTAGAGCAGATAGTGACTGTTGTCCTCCATAGAGCATGGTAGAGCAGTGACTGTTGTCCACCATAGAGCATGGCAGAGCAGAGTGACTGTTGTCCACCATAGAGCATGGTAGAGCAGTGACTGTTGTCCTCCATAGAGCATGGTAGAGCAGAGTGACTGTTGTCCACCATAGAGCATGGTAGAGCAGTGACTGTTGTCCTCCATAGAGCATGGTAGAGCAGCGTGACTGTTGTCCACCAAAGAGCATGGTAGAGCAGATAGTGACTGTTGTCCTCCATAGAGCATGGTAGAGCAGATAGTGACTGTTGTCCACCATAGAGCATGGTAGAGCAGAGTGCCTGTTGTCCACCATAGAGCATGGTAGAGCAGATAGTGACTGTTGTCCACCATAGAGCATGGTAGAGCAGAGAGTGACTGTTGTCCACCATAGAGCATGGTAGAGCAGAGTGCCTGTTGTCGACCATAGAGCATGGTAGAGCAGATAGTGACTGTTGTCCACCATAGAGCATGGTAGAGCAGATAGTGATGTTTGTCCACCATAGAGCATGTTAGAGCAGATAGTGACTGTTGTCCACCATAGAGCATGGTAGAGCAGAGTGACTGTTGTCCACCATAGAGCATGGTAGAGCAGGGAGTAACTGTTGTCCTGTCATAGAGCATGGTAGAGCAGATAGTGACTGTTGTCCTCCATAGAGCATGGTAGAGCAGAGAGTAACTGTTGTCCTGTCATAGAGCATGGTAGAGCAGATAGTGACTGTTGTCCACCATAGAGCATGGTAGAGCAGATAGTGACTGTTGTCCACCATAGAGCATGGTAGAGCAGATAGTGACTGTTGTCCACCATAGAGCATGGTAGAGCAGATAGTGACTGTTGTCCACCATAGAGCATGGTAGATCAGATAGCGACTGTTGTCCACCATAGAGCATGGTAGAGCAGATAGTGACTGTTGTCCTCCATAGAGCATGGTAGAGCAGATAGTGACTGTTGTCCACCATAGAGCATGGTAGAGCAGAGAGTGACTGTTGTCCACCAAAGAGCATGGTAGAGCAGATAGTGACTGTTGTCCACCATAGAGCATGGTAGAGCAGATAGTGACTGTTGTCCACCATAGAGCATGGTAGAGCAGATAGTGACTGTTGTCCTCCATAGAGCATGGTAGAGCAGATAGTGACTGTTGTCCACCATAGAGCAAGGAAGAGCAGATAGTGACTGTTGTCCACCATAGAGCATGATAGAGCAGAGTGACTGTTGTCCACCATAGAGCATGGTAGAGCAGATAGTGACTGTTGTCCACCATAGAGCATGGCAGAGCAGATAGTGACTGTTGTCCACCATAGAGCATGGTAGAGCAGAGTGACTGTTGTCCTCCATAGAGCATGGTAGAGCAGATAGTGACTGTTTTCCACCATAGAGCATGGTAGAGCAGAGTTACTGTTGTCCTCTATAGAACATGGTAGAGCAGAGTGACTGTTGTCCACCATAGAGCATGGTAGAGCAGATAGTGACTGTTTTCCTCCATAGCGCATGGTAGAGCAGATAGTGACTGTTGTCCTCCATAGAGCAGATAGTGACTGTTGTCCTCCATAGAGCATGGTAGAGCAGAGTGCCTGTTGTCCACCATAGAGCATGGTAGAGCAGATAGTGACTGTTGTCCACCATAGAGCATGGTAGAGCAGATAGTGACTGTTCTCCACCATAGAGCATGGTAGAGCAGAGTGCCTGTTGTTCACCATAGAGCATGGTAGAGCAGATAGTTACTGTTGTCCACCATAGAGCATGGTAGAACAGAGTGACTGTTGTCCACCATAGAGCATGGTAGAGCAGATAGTGACTGTTGACCACCAAAGAGCATGGTAGAGCAGATAGTGACTGTTGTCCACCATAGAACATGGTGGAGCAGATAGTGACTGTTGTCCACCATAGAACATGGTAGAGCAGATAGTGACTGTGGTCCTCCATAGAGCATGGTAGTGCCTATAGTGACTGTTGTCCTCCATAGAGCATGGTAGAGCAGATAGTGACTGTTGTCCACCATAGAGCATGGTAGAACAGATAGTGACTGTTGTCCACCATAGAGCATGGTAGAGCAGATAGTGACTGTTGTCCACCATAGAGCATGGTAGAGCAGATAGTGACTGTTGTCCACCATAGAGCAAGGTAGAGCAGAGTGACTGTCGTCCACCATAGAGCATGGTAGAGCAGACAGTGACTGTTGTCCACCATAGAGCATGGTAGAGCAGATAGTGACTGTTGTCCACCATTGAGCATGGTAGAGCAGACAGTGACTGTTGTCCACCAAAGAGCATGGTAGAGCAGACAGTGACTGTTGTCCACCATAGAGCATGGTAGAGCAGAGTGACTGTTGTCCACCATAGAGCATGGTAGAGCAGAGTGACTGTTGTCCACCATAGAGCATGGTAGAGCAGAGAGTGACTGTTGTCCTGTCATAGAGCATGGTAGAGCAGAGTGCCTGTTGTCCAATATAGAGCATGGTAGAGCAGATAGTGACTGTTGTCCACCATAGAGCATGTTAGAGCAGAGTGACTGTTGTCCACCATAGAGCATGGTAGAGCAGGGAGTAACTGTTGTCCTGTCATAGAGCATGGTAGAGCAGATAGTGACTGTTGTCCTCCATAGAGCATGGTAGAGCAGAGAGTAACTGTTGTCCTGTCATAGAGCATGGTAGAGCAGATAGTGACTGTTGTCCACCATAGAGCATGGTAAAGCAGATAGTGACTGTTGTCCTCCATAGCGCATGGTAGAGCAGATAGTGACTGTTGTCCACCATAGAGCATGGTAGAGCAGTGACTGTTTTCCTCCATAGAGCAGTGTAGAGCAGAGTGACTGTTGTCAACCATAGAGCATGGTAGAGCAGAGAGTAACTGTTGTCCTCCATAGAGCATGGTAGAGCAGTGACTGTTGTCCTCCATAGAGCATGGTAGAGCAGATAGTGACTGTTGTCCACCATAGAGCAAGGAAGAGCAGATAGTGACTGTTGTCCACCATAGAGCATGATAGAGCAGATAGTGACTGTTTTCCACCATAGAGCATGGTAGAGCAGAGTTACTGTTGTCCTCTATAGAACATGGTAGAGCAGAGTGACTGTTGTCCACCATAGAGCATGGTAGAGCAGATAGTGACTGTGTTCCTCCATAGCGCATGGTAGAGCAGATAGTGACTGTTGTCCTCCATAGAGCAGATAGTGACTGTTGTCCTCCATAGAGCATGGTAGAGCAGATACTGACTGTTGTCCACCATAGAGCATGGTAGAGCAGATAGTGACTGTTCTCCACCATAGAGCATGGTAGAGCAGAGTGCCTGTTGTCCACCATAGAGCATGGTAGAGCAGATAGTTACTGTTGTCCACCATAGAGCATTGTAGAACAGAGTGACTGTTGTCCGCCATAGAGCATGGTAGAGCAGATAGTGACTGTTGACCACCAAAGAGCATGGTAGAGCAGATAGTGACTGTTGTCCACCATAGAACATGGTGGAGCAGATAGTGACTGTTGTCCACCATAGAACATGGTAGAGCAGATAGTGACTGTGGTCCTCCATAGAGCATGGTAGTGCCTATAGTGACTGTTGTCCTCCATAGAGCATGGTAGAGCAGATAGTGACTGTTGTCTACCATAGAGCATGGTAGAACAGATAGTGACTGTTGTCCACCATAGAGCATGGTAGAGCAGATAGTGACTGTTGTCCACCATAGAGCATGGTAGAGCAGATAGTGACTGTTGTCCACCATAGAGCAAGGTAGAGCAGAGTGACTGTTGTCCACCATAGAGCATGGTAGAGCAGACAGTGACTGTTGTCCACCATAGAGCATGGTAGAGCAGATAGTGACTGTTGTCCACCATAGAGCATGGTAGAGCAGACAGTGACTGTTGTCCACCAAAGAGCATGGTAGAGCAGACAGTGACTGTTGTCCACCATAGAGCATGGTAGAGCAGAGTGACTGTTGTCCACCATAGAGCATGGTAGAGCAGAGTGACTGTTGTCCACCATAGAGCATGGTAGAGCAGAGAGTGACTGTTGTCCTGTCATAGAGCATGGTAGAGCAGAGTGCCTGTTGTCCAATATAGAGCATGGTAGAGCAGATAGTGACTGTTGTCCACCATAGAGCATGTTAGAGCAGAGTGACTGTTGTCCACCATAGAGCATGGTAGAGCAGGGAGTAACTGTTGTCCTGTCATAGAGCATGGTAGAGCAGATAGTGACTGTTGTCCTCCATAGAGCATGGTAGAGCAGAGAGTAACTGTTGTCCTGTCATAGAGCATGGTAGAGCAGATAGTGACTGTTGTCCACCATAGAGCATGGTAAAGCAGATAGTGACTGTTGTCCTCCATAGCGCATGGTAGAGCAGATAGTGACTGTTGTCCACCATAGAGCATGGTAGAGCAGTGACTGTTGTCCTCCATAGAGCAGTGTAGAGCAGAGTGACTGTTGTCCACCGAAGAGCATGGTAGAGCAGAGAGTAACTGTTGTCCTCCATAGAGCATGGTAGAGCAGTGACTGTTGTCCACCATAGAGCATGGCAGAGCAGATAGTGACTGTTGTCCTCCATAGAGCATGGTAGAGCAGAGTGACTGTTGTCCACCATAGAGCATGGTAGAGCAGAGTGACTGTTGTCCACCATAGAGCATGGTAGAGCAGAGTGACTGTTGTCCACCATAGAGCATGGTAGAGCAGAGTGACTGTTGTCCACCATAGAGCATGGCAGAGCAGATAGTGATTGTTGTCCTGTCATAGAGCATGGTAGGGCAGATAGTGACTGTTGTCCTCCATAGAGCATGGTAGAGCAGTGACTGTTGTCCACCATAGAGCATTTCAGAGCAGAGTGACTGTTGTCCACCATAGAGCATGTTAGAGCAGAGTGACTGTTGTCCACCAAAGAGCATGGTAGAGCAGATAGTGACTGTTGTCCTCCATAGAGCATGGTAGAGCAGATAGTGACTGTTGTCCACCATAGAGCATGGTAGAGCAGAGTGCCTGTTGTCCACCATAGAGCATGGTAGAGCAGATAGTGACTGTTGTCCACCATAGAGCATGGAAGAGCAGATAGTGACTGTTGTCCACCATAGAGCATGGTAGAGCAGAGTGCCTGTTGTCCACCATAGAGCATGGTAGAGCAGATAGTGACTGTTGTCCACCATAGAGCATGGTAGAGCAGATAGTGACTGTTGTCCACCATAGAGCATGGTAGAGCAGATAGTGACTGTTGTCCACCATAGAGCATGGTAGGACAGAGTGACTGTTGTCCACCATAGAGCATGGTAGAGCAGGGAGTAACTGTTATCCTGTCATAGAGGATGGTAGAGCAGATAGTGACTGTTGTCCTCCATAGAGCATGGTAGAGCAGAGAGTAACTGTTGTCCTGTCATAGAGCATGGTAGAGCAGATAGTGACTGTTGTCCACCATAGAGCATGGTAGAGCAGATAGTGACTGTTGTCCACCATAGAGCATGGTAGAGCAGATAGTGACTGTTGTCCACCATAGAGCATGGTAGAGCAGATAGTGACTGTTGTCCACCATAGAGCATGGTAGAGCAGATAGTGACTGTTGTCCACCATAGAGCATGGTAGAGCAGATAGTGACTGTTGTCCTCCATAGAGCATGGTAGAGCAGATAGTGACTGTTGTCCACCATAGAGCATGGTAGAGCAGAGAGAGACTGTTGTCCACCATAGAGCATGGTAGAGCAGATAGTGACTGTTGTCCACCATAGAGCATGGTAGAGCAGATAGTGACTGTTGTCCACCATAGAGCATGGTAGAGCAGATAGTGACTGTTGTCCTCCATAGAGCATGGTAGAGCAGATAGTGACTGTTGTCCACCATAGAGCAAGGAAGAGCAGATAGTGACTGTTGTCCACCATAGAGAATGATAGAGCAGAGTGACTGTTGTCCACCATAGAGCATGGTAGAGCAGATAGTGACTGTTGTCCACCATAGAGCATGGCAGAGCAGATAGTGACTGTTGTCCACCATAGAGCATGGTAGAGCAGAGTGACTGTTGTCCTCCATAGAGCATGGTAGAGCAGAGTTACTGTTGTCCTCTATAAAATATGGTAGAGCAGAGTGACTGTTGTCCACCATAGAGCATGGTAGAGCAGAGTTACTGTTGTCCTCTATAAAACATGGTAGAGCAGAGTGACTGTTGTCCACCATAGAGCATAGTAGAGCAGATAGTGACTGTTTTCCTCCATAGCGCATGGTAGAGCAGATAGTGACTGTTGTCCTCCATAGAGCAGATAGTGACTGTTGTCCTCCATAGAGCATGGTAGAGCAGAGTGACTGTTGTCCACCATAGAGCATGGTAGAGCAGAGAGTGACTGTTGTCCACCATAGAGCATGGTAGAGCAGAGTGCCTGTTGTCGACCATAGAGCATGGTAGAGCAGATAGTGACTGTTGTCCACCATAGAGCATGGTAGAGCAGATAGTGACTGTTGTCCACCATAGAGCATGTTAGAGCAGATAGTGACTGTTGTCCACCATAGAGCATGGTAGAGCAGAGTGACTGTTGTCCACCATAGAGCATGGTAGAGCAGGGAGTAACTGTTGTCCTGTCATAGAGCATGGTAGAGCAGATAGTGACTGTTGTCCTCCATAGAGCATGGTAGAGCAGAGAGTAACTGTTGTCCTGTCATAGAGCATGGTAGAGCAGATAGTGACTGTTGTCCACCATAGAGCATGGTAGAGCAGATAGTGACTGTTGTCCACCATAGAGCATGGTAGAGCAGATAGTGACTGTTGTCCACCATAGAGCATGGTAGAGCAGATAGTGACTGTTGTCCACCATAGAGCATGGTAGATCAGATAGCGACTGTTGTCCACCATAGAGCATGGTAGAGCAGATAGTGACTGTTGTCCTCCATAGAGCATGGTAGAGCAGATAGTGACTGTTGTCCACCATAGAGCATGGTAGAGCAGAGAGTGACTGTTGTCCACCAAAGAGCATGGTAGAGCAGATAGTGACTGTTGTCCACCATAGAGCATGGTAGAGCAGATAGTGACTGTTGTCCACCATAGAGCATGGTAGAGCAGATAGTGACTGTTGTCCTCCATAGAGCATGGTAGAGCAGATAGTGACTGTTGTCCACCATAGAGCAAGGAAGAGCAGATAGTGACTGTTGTCCACCATAGAGCATGATAGAGCAGAGTGACTGTTGTCCACCATAGAGCATGGTAGAGCAGATAGTGACTGTTGTCCACCATAGAGCATGGCAGAGCAGATAGTGACTGTTGTCCACCATAGAGCATGGTAGAGCAGAGTGACTGTTGTCCTCCATAGAGCATGGTAGAGCAGATAGTGACTGTTTTCCACCATAGAGCATGGTAGAGCAGAGTTACTGTTGTCCTCTATAGAACATGGTAGAGCAGAGTGACTGTTGTCCACCATAGAGCATGGTAGAGCAGATAGTGACTGTTTTCCTCCATAGCGCATGGTAGAGCAGATAGTGACTGTTGTCCTCCATAGAGCAGATAGTGACTGTTGTCCTCCATAGAGCATGGTAGAGCAGAGTGCCTGTTGTCCACCATAGAGCATGGTAGAGCAGATAGTGACTGTTGTCCACCATAGAGCATGGTAGAGCAGATAGTGACTGTTCTCCACCATAGAGCATGGTAGAGCAGAGTGCCTGTTGTTCACCATAGAGCATGGTAGAGCAGATAGTTACTGTTGTCCACCATAGAGCATGGTAGAACAGAGTGACTGTTGTCCACCATAGAGCATGGTAGAGCAGATAGTGACTGTTGACCACCAAAGAGCATGGTAGAGCAGATAGTGACTGTTGTCCACCATAGAACATGGTGGAGCAGATAGTGACTGTTGTCCACCATAGAACATGGTAGAGCAGATAGTGACTGTGGTCCTCCATAGAGCATGGTAGTGCCTATAGTGACTGTTGTCCTCCATAGAGCATGGTAGAGCAGATAGTGACTGTTGTCCACCATAGAGCATGGTAGAACAGATAGTGACTGTTGTCCACCATAGAGCATGGTAGAGCAGATAGTGACTGTTGTCCACCATAGAGCATGGTAGAGCAGATAGTGACTGTTGTCCACCATAGAGCAAGGTAGAGCAGAGTGACTGTCGTCCACCATAGAGCATGGTAGAGCAGACAGTGACTGTTGTCCACCATAGAGCATGGTAGAGCAGATAGTGACTGTTGTCCACCATTGAGCATGGTAGAGCAGACAGTGACTGTTGTCCACCAAAGAGCATGGTAGAGCAGACAGTGACTGTTGTCCACCATAGAGCATGGTAGAGCAGAGTGACTGTTGTCCACCATAGAGCATGGTAGAGCAGAGTGACTGTTGTCCACCATAGAGCATGGTAGAGCAGAGAGTGACTGTTGTCCTGTCATAGAGCATGGTAGAGCAGAGTGCCTGTTGTCCATATAGAGCATGGTAGAGCAGATAGTGACTGTTGTCCACCATAGAGCATGTTAGAGCAGAGTGACTGTTGTCCACCATAGAGCATGGTAGAGCAGGGAGTAACTGTTGTCCTGTCATAGAGCATGGTAGAGCAGATAGTGACTGTTGTCCTCCATAGAGCATGGTAGAGCAGAGAGTAACTGTTGTCCTGTCATAGAGCATGGTAGAGCAGATAGTGACTGTTGTCCACCATAGAGCATGGTAAAGCAGATAGTGACTGTTGTCCTCCATAGCGCATGGTAGAGCAGATAGTGACTGTTGTCCACCATAGAGCATGGTAGAGCAGTGACTGTTTCCTCCATAGAGCAGTGTAGAGCAGAGTGAGCTGTTGTCAACCATAGAGCATGGTAGAGCAGAGAGTAACTGTTGTCCTCCATAGAGCATGGTAGAGCAGTGACTGTTGTCCTCCATAGAGCATGGTAGAGCAGATAGTGACTGTTGTCCACCATAGAGCAAGGAAGAGCAGATAGTGACTGTTGTCCACCATAGAGCATGATAGAGCAGATAGTGACTGTTTTCCACCATAGAGCATGGTAGAGCAGAGTTACTGTTGTCCTCTAGAGAACATGGTAGAGCAGAGTGACTGTTGTCCACCATAGAGCATGGTAGAGCAGATAGTGACTGTGTTCCTCCATAGCGCATGGTAGAGCAGATAGTGACTGTTGTCCTCCATAGAGCAGATAGTGACTGTTGTCCTCCATAGAGCATGGTAGAGCAGATAGTGACTGTTGTCCACCATAGAGCATGGTAGAGCAGATAGTGACTGTTCTCCACCATAGAGCATGGTAGAGCAGAGGTGCCTGTTGTCCACCAATAGAGCATGGTAGAGCAGGATAGTTACTGTTGTCCACCATAGAGCATTGTAGAACAGAGTGACTGTTTGTCCGCCATAGAGCATGGTAGAGCAGATAGTGACTGTTGACCACCAAAGAGCATGGTAGAGCAGATAGTGACTGTTGTCCACCATAGAACATGGTGGAGCAGATAGTGACTGTTGTCCACCATAGAACATGGTAGAGCAGATAGTGACTGTGGTCCTCCATAGAGCATGGTAGTGCCTATAGTGACTGTTGTCCTCCATAGAGCATGGTAGAGCAGATAGTGACTGTTGTCTACCATAGAGCATGGTAGAACAGATAGTGACTGTTGTCCACACATAGAGCATGGTAGAGCAGATAGTGACTGTTGTCCACCATAGAGCATGGTAGAGCAGGATAGTGACTGTTGTCCACCATAGAGCAAGGTAGAGCAGAGTGACTGTTGTCCACCATAGAGACTGGTAGAGGCAGACAGTGACTGTTGTCCACCATAGAGCATGGTAGAGCAGATAGTGACTGTTGTCCACCATAGAGCATGGTAGAGCAGACAGTGACTGTTGTCCACCAAAGAGCATGGTAGAGGCAGACAGTGACTGTTGTCCACCATAGAGCATGGTAGAGCAGATGTACTGTTGTCCACCATAGAGCATGGTAGAGCAGAGTGACTGTTGTCCACCATAGAGCATGGTAGAGCAGAGAGTGACTGTTGTCCTGTCATAGAGCATGGGTAGAGCAGAGTGCCTGTTGTCCAATATAGAGCATGGTAGAGCAGATAGTGACTGTTGTCCACCATAGAGCATGTTAGAGCAGAGTGACTGTTGTCCACCATAGAGCATGGTAGAGCAGGGAGTAACTGTTTGTCCTGTCATAGAGCATGGTAGAGCAGATAGTGACTGTTGTCCCTCCATAGAGCATGGTAGAGCAGAGAGTAACTGTTGTCCTGTCATAGAGCATGGTAGAGCAGATAGTGACTGTTGTCCACCATAGAGCATGGTAAAGCAGATAGTGACTGTTGTCCTCCATAGCGCATGGTAGAGCAGATAGTGACTGTTGTCCACCATAGAGCATGGTAGAGCAGTGACTGTTGTCCTCCATAGAGCAGTGTAGAGCAGAGTGACTGTTGTCCACCGAAGAGCATGGTAGAGCAGAGAGTAACTGTTGTCCTCCATAGAGCATGGTAGAGCAGTGACTGTTGTCCACCATAGAGCATGGCAGAGCAGATAGTGACTGTTGTCCTCCATAGAGCATGGTAGAGCAGAGTGACTGTTGTCCACCATAGAGCATGGTAGAGCAGAGTGACTGTTGTCCACCATAGAGCATGGTAGAGCAGAGTGACTGTTGTCCACCATAGAGCATGGTAGAGCAGAGTGACTGTTGTCCACCATAGAGCATGGCAGAGCAGATAGTGATTGTTGTCCTGTCATAGAGCATGGTAGGGCAGATAGTGACTGTTGTCCTCCATAGAGCATGGTAGAGCAGTGACTGTTGTCCACCATAGAGCATTTCAGAGCAGAGTGACTGTTGTCCACCATAGAGCATGTTAGAGCAGAGTGACTGTTGTCCACCAAAGAGCATGGTAGAGCAGATAGTGACTGTTGTCCTCCATAGAGCATGGTAGAGCAGATAGTGACTGTTGTCCACCATAGAGCATGGTAGAGCAGAGTGCCTGTTGTCCACCATAGAGCATGGTAGAGCAGATAGTGACTGTTGTCCACCATAGAGCATGGAAGAGCAGATAGTGACTGTTGTCCACCATAGAGCATGGTAGAGCAGAGTGCCTGTTTTCCACCATAGAGCATGGTAGAGCAGATAGTGACTGTTGTCCACCATAGAGCATGGTAGAGCAGATAGTGACTGTTGTCCACCATAGAGCATGGTAGAGCAGATAGTGACTGTTGTCCACCATAGAGCATGGTAGAGCAGAGTGACTGTTGTCCACCATAGAGCATGGTAGAGGCAGGGAGTAACTGTTATCCTGTCATAGAGGATGGTAGAGCAGATAGTGACTGTTGTCCTCCTAGAGCATGGTAGAGCAGAGAGTAACTGTTGTCCTGTCATAGAGCATGGTAGAGCAGATAGTGACTGTTGTCCACCATAGAGCATGGTAGAGCAGATAGTGACTGTTGTCCACCATAGAGCATGGTAGAGCAGATAGTGACTGTTGTCCACCATAGAGCATGGTATAGCAGATAGTGACTGTTGTCCACCCATAGAGCATGGTAGAGCAATAGTGACTGTTGTCCACCATAGAGCATGGTAGAGCAGATAGTGACTGTTGTCCTCCATAGAGCATGGTAGAGCAGATAGTTGACTGTTGTCCACCATAGAGCATGGTAGAGCAGAGAGACTGTTGTCCACCATAGGAGCATGGTAGAGCAGATAGTGACTGTTGTCCCACCATAGAGCATGGTAGAGCAGATAGTGACTGTTGTCCACCATAGAGCATGGTAGAGCAGATAGTGACTGTTGTCCTCCATAGAGCATGGTAGGAGCAGATAGTGACTGTTGTCCACCATAGAGCAAGGAAGAGCAGATAGTGACTGTTGTCCACCATAGAGAATGATAGAGCAGAGTGACTGTTGTCCACCATAGAGCATGGTAGAGCAGATAGTGACTGTTGTCCACCATAGAGCATGGCAGAGCAGATAGTGACTGTTGTCCACCATAGAGCATGGTAGAGCAGAGTGACTGTTGTCCTCCATAGAGCATGGTAGAGCAGAGTTACTGTTGTCCTCTATAAAATATGGTAGAGCAGAGTGACTGTTGTCCACCATAGAGCATGGTAGAGCAGAGTTACTGTTGTCCTCTATAAACATGGTAGAGCAGAGTGACTGTTGTCCACCATAGAGCATAGTAGAGCAGATAGTGACTGTTTTCCTCCATAGCGCATGGTAGAAGCAGATAGTGACTGTTGTCCTCCATAGAGCAGATAGTGACTGTTGTCCTCCATCAGAGCATGGTAGAGCAGAGTGACTGTTGTCCACCATAGAGCAATGGGTAGAGCAGAGTGACTGTTGTCCACCATAGAGCATGGTAGAGCAGAGAGTGACTGTTGTCCTGTCATAGAGCATGGTAGGAGCAGAGTGCCTTTGTCCATATAGAGCATGGTAGAGCAGATAGTGACCTGTTGTCCACCATAAGAGCATGTTAGAGCAGAGTGACTGTTGTCCACCATAGAGCAGGGTAGAGCAGGGAGTAACTGTTGTCCTGTCATATAGCATGGTAGAGCAGATAGTGACTGTTGTCCTCCATAGAGCATGGTAGAGCAGAGAGTAACTGTTGTCCTGTCATAGAGCATGGTAGAGCAGATAGTGACTGTTGTCCACCATAGAGCATGGTAAAGCAGATAAGTGACATGTTGTCCTGCCATAGCGCATGGTAGAGCAGATAGTGACTGTTGTCCACCATAGAGCATGGTAGAGCGTGACTGTTGTCCTCCATAGAGCAGTGTAGAGCAGAGTGACTGTTTTCCACCGAGAGCATGGTAGAGCAGAGAGTAACTGTTGTCCTCCATAGAGCATGGTAGAGCAGTGACTGTTGTCCACCATAGAGCATGGCGAGCAGATAGTGACTGTGTCCTCCATAGAGCATGGTAGAGCAGAGGTGACCTGTTGTCCACCATAGAGCATGGTAGAGCAGAGTGACTGTTGTCCACCATAGAGCATGGTAGAGCAGATAGTGACTGTTGTCCATCCATAGAGCATGGTAGAGCAGATGTGACTGTTGTCCACCATAGAGCATGGCAGAGCAGATAGTGACTTGTTGTCCATGTCATAGAGCATGGTAGAGCAGATAGTGACTGTTGTCCATCCAATAGAGCATGGTAGATGCAATAGTGACTGTTGTCCTCCATAGAGCATTGTCAGAGCAGATAGTGACTGTTGTCCCACCATAGAGCATGGTAGAGCAGAGCTGACTGTTGTCCACCATAGAGCATGGTAGAAGCAGATAGTGACTGTTGTCCATCCATAGAGCATGGTAGAGCAGATAGTGACTGTTGTCCACCATAGAGCATGGTAGAGCAGAGTGCCTGTTGTCCACCATAGAGCATGGTAGAGCAGATAGTGACTGTTGTCCACCATAGAGCATGGAAGAGCAGATAGTGACTGTTGTCCACCATAGAGCATGGTAGAGCAGAGTGACTGTTGTCCACCATAGAGCATGGTAGAGCAGATAGTGACTGTTGTCCACCATAGAGCATGGTAGAGCAGATAGTGACTGTTGTCCACCATAGAGCATGGTAGAGCAGATAGTGACTGTTGTCCTACCATAGAGCATGGTAGAGCAGAGTGACTGTTGTCCACCATAGAGCATGGTAGAGCAGGGAGTACTGTTATCCTGTCATAGAGGATGGTAGAGCAGATAGTGACTGTTGTCCTCCATAGAGCATGGTAGAGCAGAGAGTAACTGTTGTCCTGTCATAGAGCATGGTAGAGCAGATAGTGACTGTTGTCCACCATAGAGCATGGTAGAGCAGATAGTGACTGTTGTCCACCATAGAGCATGGTAGAGCAGATAGTGACTGTTGTCCACCATAGAGCATGGTAGAGCAGATAGTGACTGTTGTCCACCATAGAGCATGGTAGAGCAGATAGTGACTGTTGTCCACCATAGAGCATGGTAGAGCAGATAGTGACTGTTGTCCTCCAGAGAGCATGGTAGATCAGATAGCGACTGGTTGTCCACCATAGAGCATGGTAGAGCAGATAGTGACTGTTGTCTACCATAGAGCATGGTAGAACAGATAGTGACTGTTGTCCACCATAGCGCATGGTAGAGCAAATAGTGACTGTTGTCCTCCATAGAGTATGGTAGAGCAGAGTGACTGTTGTCCACCATAGAGCATGGTAGAGCAGATAGTGACTGTTGTCCTCCATAGAACATGGTAGAGCAGAGTGACTGTTTGTCCACCATAGAGCATGGTAGAGCAGATAGTGACTGTTGTCCTCCATAGCGCATGGTAGAGCAGAATGACTGTTGTCCACCATAGAGCATGGTAGAGCAGATAGTGACTGTTGTCCACCATAGAGCATGGTAGAGCAGATAGTGAGAGTGGTCCTCCATAGAGCATGGTAGAGCAGAGTGACTGTTGTCCACCAAAGAGCATGGTAGAGCAGATAGTGACTGTTGTCCACCATAGAGCAGATAGTGACTGTTGTCCTCCATAGAGCATGGTAGAGCAGAGAGTAACTGTTGTCCTGTCATAGAGCATGGTAGAGCAGATAGTGACTGTTGTCCACCATAGAGCATGGTAGAGCAGATAGCGACTGTTGTCCACCATAGCGCATGGTAGAGCAGATAATGACTGTTGTCCACCATAGAGCATGGTAGAGCAGATAGTGACTGTTGTCCACCATAGAGCATGGTAGAGCAGATAGTGACTGTGGTCCTCCATAGAGCATGGTAGAGCAGAGTGACTGTTGTACACCAAAGAGCATGGTAGAGCAGATAGTGACTGTTGTCCACCATAGAGCAGATAGTGACTGTTGTCCACCATAGAGCATGGTAGAGCAGAGTGACTGTTTGTCCACCATAGAGCATGGTAGAGCAGAGTGACTGTTGTCAACCATAGAGCATGGTAGAGCAGAGAGTGACTGTTGTCCTGTCATAGAGCATGGTAGAGCAGAGTGCCTGTTGTCCAATATAGAGCATGGTAGAGCAGATAGTGACTGTTGTCCACCATAGAGCATGTTAGAGCAGAGTGACTGTTGTCCACCATAGAGCATGGTAGAGCAGGGAGTAACTGTTGTCCTGTCATAGAGAATGGTAGAGCAGATAGTGACTGTTGTCCTCCATAGAGCATGGTAGAGCAGAGAGTAACTGTTGTCCTGTCATAGAGCATGGTAGAGCAGATAGTGACTGTTGTCCACCATAGAGCATGGTAGAGCAGATAGTGACTGTTGTCCACCATAGAGCAAGGTAGAGCAGATAGTGACTGTTGTCCACCATAGAGCATGGTAGAGCAGAGTGACTGTTGTCCACCATAGAGCATGGTAGAGCAGAGTGACTGTTGTCCACCATAGAGCATGGTAGAGCAGAGTGACTGTTGTCCACCATAGAGCATGGCAGAGCAGATAGTGACTGTTGTCCTGTCATAGAGCATGGTAGAGCAGATAGTGACTGTTGTCCTCCATAGAGCATGGTAGAGCAGTGACTGTTGTCCACCATAGAGCATGGCAGAGCAGAGTGACTGTTGTCCACCATAGAGCATGGTAGAGCAGTGACTGTTGTCCTCCATAGAGCATGGTAGAGCAGAGTGACTGTTGTCCACCATAGAGCATGGTAGAGCAGTGACTGTTGTCCTCCATAGAGCATGGTAGAGCAGCGTGACTGTTGTCCACCAAAGAGCATGGTAGAGCAGATAGTGACTGTTGTCCTCCATAGAGCATGGTAGAGCAGATAGTGACTGTTGTCCACCATAGAGCATGGTAGAGCAGAGTGCCTGTTGTCCACCATAGAGCATGGTAGAGCAGATAGTGACTGTTGTCCACCATAGAGCATGGTAGAGCAGATAGTGACTGTTGTCCACCATAGAGCATGTTAGAGCAGATAGTGACTGTTGTCCACCATAGAGCATGGTAGAGCAGAGTGACTGTTGTCCACCATAGAGCATGGTAGAGCAGGGAGTAACTGTTGTCCTGTCATAGAGCATGGTAGAGCAGATAGTGACTGTTGTCCTCCATAGAGCATGGTAGAGCAGAGAGTAACTGTTGTCCTGTCATAGAGCATGGTAGAGCAGATAGTGACTGTTGTCCACCATAGAGCATGGTAGAGCAGATAGTGACTGTTGTCCACCATAGAGCATGGTAGAGCAGATAGTGACTGTTGTCCACCATAGAGCATGGTAGAGCAGATAGTGACTGTTGTCCACCATAGAGCATGGTAGATCAGATAGCGACTGTTGTCCACCATAGAGCATGGTAGAGCAGATAGTGACTGTTGTCCTCCATAGAGCATGGTAGAGCAGATAGTGACTGTTGTCCACCATAGAGCATGGTAGAGCAGAGAGTGACTGTTGTCCACCAAAGAGCATGGTAGAGCAGATAGTGACTGTTGTCCACCATAGAGCATGGTAGAGCAGATAGTGACTGTTGTCCACCATAGAGCATGGTAGAGCAGATAGTGACTGTTGTCCTCCATAGAGCATGGTAGAGCAGATAGTGACTGTTGTCCACCATAGAGCAAGGAAGAGCAGATAGTGACTGTTGTCCACCATAGAGCATGATAGAGCAGAGTGACTGTTGTCCACCATAGAGCATGGTAGAGCAGATAGTGACTGTTGTCCACCATAGAGCATGGCAGAGCAGATAGTGACTGTTGTCCACCATAGAGCATGGTAGAGCAGAGTGACTGTTGTCCTCCATAGAGCATGGTAGAGCAGATAGTGACTGTTTTCCACCATAGAGCATGGTAGAGCAGAGTTACTGTTGTCCTCTATAGAACATGGTAGAGCAGAGTGACTGTTGTCCACCATAGAGCATGGTAGAGCAGATAGTGACTGTTTTCCTCCATAGCGCATGGTAGAGCAGATAGTGACTGTTGTCCTCCATAGAGCAGATAGTGACTGTTGTCCTCCATAGAGCATGGTAGAGCAGAGTGCCTGTTGTCCACCATAGAGCATGGTAGAGCAGATAGTGACTGTTGTCCACCATAGAGCATGGTAGAGCAGATAGTGACTGTTCTCCACCATAGAGCATGGTAGAGCAGAGTGCCTGTTGTTCACCATAGAGCATGGTAGAGCAGATAGTTACTGTTGTCCACCATAGAGCATGGTAGAACAGAGTGACTGTTGTCCACCATAGAGCATGGTAGAGCAGATAGTGACTGTTGACCACCAAAGAGCATGGTAGAGCAGATAGTGACTGTTGTCCACCATAGAACATGGTGGAGCAGATAGTGACTGTTGTCCACCATAGAACATGGTAGAGCAGATAGTGACTGTGGTCCTCCATAGAGCATGGTAGTGCCTATAGTGACTGTTGTCCTCCATAGAGCATGGTAGAGCAGATAGTGACTGTTGTCCACCATAGAGCATGGTAGAACAGATAGTGACTGTTGTCCACCATAGAGCATGGTAGAGCAGATAGTGACTGTTGTCCACCATAGAGCATGGTAGAGCAGATAGTGACTGTTGTCCACCATAGAGCAAGGTAGAGCAGAGTGACTGTCGTCCACCATAGAGCATGGTAGAGCAGACAGTGACTGTTGTCCACCATAGAGCATGGTAGAGCAGATAGTGACTGTTGTCCACCATTGAGCATGGTAGAGCAGACAGTGACTGTTGTCCACCAAAGAGCATGGTAGAGCAGACAGTGACTGTTGTCCACCATAGAGCATGGTAGAGCAGAGTGACTGTTGTCCACCATAGAGCATGGTAGAGCAGAGTGACTGTTGTCCACCATAGAGCATGGTAGAGCAGAGAGTGACTGTTGTCCTGTCATAGAGCATGGTAGAGCAGAGTGCCTGTTGTCCAATATAGAGCATGGTAGAGCAGATAGTGACTGTTGTCCACCATAGAGCATGTTAGAGCAGAGTGACTGTTGTCCACCATAGAGCATGGTAGAGCAGGGAGTAACTGTTGTCCTGTCATAGAGCATGGTAGAGCAGATAGTGACTGTTGTCCTCCATAGAGCATGGTAGAGCAGAGAGTAACTGTTGTCCTGTCATAGAGCATGGTAGAGCAGATAGTGACTGTTGTCCACCATAGAGCATGGTAAAGCAGATAGTGACTGTTGTCCTCAATAGCGCATGGTAGAGCAGATGGTGACTGTTGTCCACCATAGAGCATGGTAGAGCAGTGACTGTTTTCCTCCATAGAGCAGTGTAGAGCAGAGTGACTGTTGTCAACCATAGAGCATGGTAGAGCAGAGAGTAACTGTTGTCCTCCATAGAGCATGGTAGAGCAGTGACTGTTGTCCTCCATAGAGCATGGTAGAGCAGATAGTGACTGTTGTCCACCATAGAGCAAGGAAGAGCAGATAGTGACTGTTGTCCACCATAGAGCATGATAGAGCAGATAGTGACTGTTTTCCACCATAGAGCATGGTAGAGCAGAGTTACTGTTGTCCTCTATAGAACATGGTAGAGCAGAGTGACTGTTGTCCACCATAGAGCATGGTAGAGCAGATAGTGACTGTGTTCCTCCATAGCGCATGGTAGAGCAGATAGTGACTGTTGTCCTCCATAGAGCAGATAGTGACTGTTGTCCTCCATAGAGCATGGTAGAGCAGATAGTGACTGTTGTCCACCATAGAGCATGGTAGAGCAGATAGTGACTGTTCTCCACCATAGAGCATGGTAGAGCAGAGTGCCTGTTGTCCACCATAGAGCATGGTAGAGCAGATAGTTACTGTTGTCCACCATAGAGCATTGTAGAACAGAGTGACTGTTGTCCGCCATAGAGCATGGTAGAGCAGATAGTGACTGTTGACCACCAAAGAGCATGGTAGAGCAGATAGTGACTGTTGTCCACCATAGAACATGGTGGAGCAGATAGTGACTGTTGTCCACCATAGAACATGGTAGAGCAGATAGTGACTGTGGTCCTCCATAGAGCATGGTAGTGCCTATAGTGACTGTTGTCCTCCATAGAGCATGGTAGAGCAGATAGTGACTGTTGTCTACCATAGAGCATGGTAGAACAGATAGTGACTGTTGTCCACCATAGAGCATGGTAGAGCAGATAGTGACTGTTGTCCACCATAGAGCATGGTAGAGCAGATAGTGACTGTTGTCCACCATAGAGCAAGGTAGAGCAGAGTGACTGTTGTCCACCATAGAGCATGGTAGAGCAGACAGTGACTGTTGTCCACCATAGAGCATGGTAGAGCAGATAGTGACTGTTGTCCACCATAGAGCATGGTAGAGCAGACAGTGACTGTTGTCCACCAAAGAGCATGGTAGAGCAGACAGTGACTGTTGTCCACCATAGAGCATGGTAGAGCAGAGTGACTGTTGTCCACCATAGAGCATGGTAGAGCAGAGTGACTGTTGTCCACCATAGAGCATGGTAGAGCAGAGAGTGACTGTTGTCCTGTCATAGAGCATGGTAGAGCAGAGTGCCTGTTGTCCAATATAGAGCATGGTAGAGCAGATAGTGACTGTTGTCCACCATAGAGCATGTTAGAGCAGAGTGACTGTTGTCCACCATAGAGCATGGTAGAGCAGGGAGTAACTGTTGTCCTGTCATAGAGCATGGTAGAGCAGATAGTGACTGTTGTCCTCCATAGAGCATGGTAGAGCAGAGAGTAACTGTTGTCCTGTCATAGAGCATGGTAGAGCAGATAGTGACTGTTGTCCACCATAGAGCATGGTAAAGCAGATAGTGACTGTTGTCCTCCATAGCGCATGGTAGAGCAGATAGTGACTGTTGTCCACCATAGAGCATGGTAGAGCAGTGACTGTTGTCCTCCATAGAGCAGTGTAGAGCAGAGTGACTGTTGTCCACCGAAGAGCATGGTAGAGCAGAGAGTAACTGTTGTCCTCCATAGAGCATGGTAGAGCAGTGACTGTTGTCCACCATAGAGCATGGCAGAGCAGATAGTGACTGTTGTCCTCCATAGAGCATGGTAGAGCAGAGTGACTGTTGTCCACCATAGAGCATGGTAGAGCAGAGTGACTGTTGTCCACCATAGAGCATGGTAGAGCAGAGTGACTGTTGTCCACCATAGAGCATGGTAGAGCAGAGTGACTGTTGTCCACCATAGAGCATGGCAGAGCAGATAGTGATTGTTGTCCTGTCATAGAGCATGGTAGGGCAGATAGTGACTGTTGTCCTCCATAGAGCATGGTAGAGCAGTGACTGTTGTCCACCATAGAGCATTTCAGAGCAGAGTGACTGTTGTCCACCATAGAGCATGTTAGAGCAGAGTGACTGTTGTCCACCAAAGAGCATGGTAGAGCAGATAGTGACTGTTGTCCTCCATAGAGCATGGTAGAGCAGATAGTGACTGTTGTCCACCATAGAGCATGGTAGAGCAGAGTGCCTGTTGTCCACCATAGAGCATGGTAGAGCAGATAGTGACTGTTGTCCACCATAGAGCATGGAAGAGCAGATAGTGACTGTTGTCCACCATAGAGCATGGTAGAGCAGAGTGCCTGTTGTCCACCATAGAGCATGGTAGAGCAGATAGTGACTGTTGTCCACCATAGAGCATGGTAGAGCAGATAGTGACTGTTGTCCACCATAGAGCATGGTAGAGCAGATAGTGACTGTTGTCCACCATAGAGCATGGTAGAGCAGAGTGACTGTTGTCCACCATAGAGCATGGTAGAGCAGGGAGTAACTGTTATCCTGTCATAGAGGATGGTAGAGCAGATAGTGACTGTTGTCCTCCATAGAGCATGGTAGAGCAGAGAGTAACTGTTGTCCTGTCATAGAGCATGGTAGAGCAGATAGTGACTGTTGTCCACCATAGAGCATGGTAGAGCAGATAGTGACTGTTGTCCACCATAGAGCATGGTAGAGCAGATAGTGACTGTTGTCCACCATAGAGCATGGTAGAGCAGATAGTGACTGTTGTCCACCATAGAGCATGGTAGAGCAGATAGTGACTGTTGTCCACCATAGAGCATGGTAGAGCAGATAGTGACTGTTGTCCTCCATAGAGCATGGTAGAGCAGATAGTGACTGTTGTCCACCATAGAGCATGGTAGAGCAGAGAGAGACTGTTGTCCACCATAGAGCATGGTAGAGCAGATAGTGACTGTTGTCCACCATAGAGCATGGTAGAGCAGATAGTGACTGTTGTCCACCATAGAGCATGGTAGAGCAGATAGTGACTGTTGTCCTCCATAGAGCATGGTAGAGCAGATAGTGACTGTTGTCCACCATAGAGCAAGGAAGAGCAGATAGTGACTGTTGTCCACCATAGAGAATGATAGAGCAGAGTGACTGTTGTCCACCATAGAGCATGGTAGAGCAGATAGTGACTGTTGTCCACCATAGAGCATGGCAGAGCAGATAGTGACTGTTGTCCACCATAGAGCATGGTAGAGCAGAGTGACTGTTGTCCTCCATAGAGCATGGTAGAGCAGAGTTACTGTTGTCCTCTATAAAATATGGTAGAGCAGAGTGACTGTTGTCCACCATAGAGCATGGTAGAGCAGAGTTACTGTTGTCCTCTATAAAACATGGTAGAGCAGAGTGACTGTTGTCCACCATAGAGCATAGTAGAGCAGATAGTGACTGTTTTCCTCCATAGCGCATGGTAGAGCAGATAGTGACTGTTGTCCTCCATAGAGCAGATAGTGACTGTTGTCCTCCATAGAGCATGGTAGAGCAGAGTGCCTGTTGTCCACCATAGAGCATGGTAGAGCAGATAGTGACTGTTGTCCACCATAGAGCATGGTAGAGCAGATAGTGACTGTTCTCCACCATAGAGCATGGTAGAACAGAGTGACTGTTGTCCACCATAGAGCATGGTAGAGCAGATAGTGACTGTTGATCACCAAAGAGCATGGTAGAGCAGATAGTGACTGTTGTCCACCATAGAACATGGTAGAGCAGATAGTGACTGTTGTCCACCATAGAACATGGTAGAGCAGATAGTGACTGTTGTCCTCCATAGAGCATGGTAGAGCAGATAGTGACTGTGGTCCTCCATAGAGCATGGTAGAGCCTATAGTGACTGTTGTCCTCCATAGAGCATGGTAGAGCAGATAGTGACTGTTGTCCACCATAGAGCATGGTAGAACAGATAGTGACTGTTGTCCACCATAGAGCATGGTAGAGCAGATAGTGACTGTTGTCCACCATAGAGCATGGTAGAGCAGATAGTGACTGTTGTCCACCATAGAGCAAGGTAGAGCAGAGTGACTTGTCCACCATAGAGCATGGTAGAGCAGACAGTGACTGTTGTCCACCATAGAGCATGGTAGAGCAGATAGTGACTGTTGTCCACCATAGAGCATGGTAGAGCAGACAGTGACTGTTGTCCACCAAAGAGCATGGTAGAGCAGACAGTGACTGTTGTCCACCATAGAGCATGGTAGAGCAGAGTGACTGTTGTCCACCATAGAGCATGGTAGAGCAGAGTGACTGTTGTCCACCATAGAGCATGATAGAGCAGAGAGTGACTGTTGTCCTGTCAAAGAGCATGGTAGAGCAGAGTGCCTGTTGTCCAATATAGAGCATGGTAGAGCAGATAGTGACTGTTGTCCACCATAGAGCATGTTAGAGCAGAGTGACTGTTGTCCACCATAGAGCATGGTAGAGCAGGAACTGTTGTCCTGTCATAGAGCATGGTAGAGCAGATAGTGACTGTTGTCCTCCATAGAGCATGGTAGAGCAGAGAGTAACTGTTGTCCTGTCATAAAGCATGGTAGAGCAGATAGTGACTGTTGTCCACCATAGAGCATGGTAGAGCAGATAGTGACTGTTGTCCACAATAGAGCAAGGTAGAGCAGATAGTGACTGTTGTCCACCATAGAGCATGGTAGAGCAGATAGTGACTGTTGTCCACCATAGAGCATGGTAGAGCAGATAGCGACTGTTGTCCACCATAGAGCATGGTAGAGCAGATAGTGACTGTTGTCCACCATTGAGCATGGTAGAGCAGATAGTGACTGTTGTCCACCATAGAGCATGGTAGAGCAGATAGTGACTGTTGTCCACCATAGAGCATGGTAGAGCAGAGTGACTGTTGTCCACCATAAAGCATGGTAGAGCAGATAGCGACTGTTGTCCACCATTGAGCATGGTAGAGCAGATAGTGACTGTTGTCCACCATAGAGCATGGTAAAGCAGATAGTGACTGTTGTCCACCATAGAGCATGGTAGAGCAGTGACTGTTGTCCTCCATAGAGCAGTGTAGAGCAGAGTGACTGTTGCCCACCAAAGAGCATGGTAGAGCAGAGAGTAACTGTTGTCCTCCATAGAGCATGGTAGAGCAGTGACTGTTGTCCACCATAGAGCATGGCAGAGCAGATAGTGACTGTTGTCCTCCATAGAGCATGGTAGAGCAGAGTGACTGTTGTCCACCATAGAGCATGGTAGAGCAGAGTGACTGTTGTCCACCATAGAGCATGGTAGAGCAGAGTGACTGTTGTCCACCATAGACATGGTAGAGCAGAGTGACTGTTGTCCACCACAGAGCATGGCAGAGCAGATAGTGACTGTTGTCCTGTCATAGAGCATGGTAGAGCAGATAGTGACTGTTGTCCTCCATAGAGCATGGTAGAGCAGTGACTGTTGTCCACCATAGAGCATGGCAGAGCAGAGTGACTGTTGTCCACCATAGAGCATGGTAGAGCAGTGACTGTTGTCCTCCATAGAGCATGGTAGAGCAGAGTGACTGTTGTCCACCATAGAGCATGGTAGAGCAGTGACTGTTGTCCTCCATAGAGCATGGTAGAGCAGTGACTGTTGTCCACCATAGAGCATGGTAGAGCAGAGTGACTGTTGTCCACCATAGAGCATGGTAGAGCAGTGACTGTTGTCCTCCATAGAGCATGGTAGAGCACAGTGACTGTTGTCCACCAAAGAGCATGGTAGAGCAGATAGTGACTGTTGTCCTCCATAGAGCATGGTAGAGCAGATAGTGACTGTTGTCCACCATAGAGCATGGTAGAGCAGAGTGCCTGTTGTCCACCATAGAGCATGGTAGAGCAGATAGTGACTGTTGTCCACCATAGAGCATGGTAGAGCAGATAGTGACTGTTGTCCACCATAGAGCATGGCAGAGCAGAGTGCCTGTTGTCCACCATAGAGCATGGTAGAGCAGATAGTGACTGTTGTCCACCATAGAGCATGGTAGAGCAGATAGTGACTGTTGTCCACCATAGAGCATGGTAGAGCAGATAGTGACTGTTGTCCACCATAGAGCATGGTAGAGCAGAGTGACTGTTGTCCACCATAGAGCATGGTAGAGCAGGGAGTAACTGTTGTCCTGTCATAGAGCATGGTAGAGCAGATAGTGACTGTTGTCCTCCATAGAGCAGAGAGTAACTGTTGTCCTGTCATAGAGCATGGTAGAGCAGATAGTGACTGTTGTCCACTATAGAGCATGGTAGAGCAGATAGTGACTGTTGTCCACCATAGAGCATGGTAGAGCAGATAGTGACTGTTGTCCACCATAGAGCATGGTAGAGCAGATAGTGACTGTTGTCCACCATAGAGCATGGTAGATCAGATAGCGACTGTTGTCCACTATAGAGCATGGTAGAGCAGATAGTGACTGTTGTCCTCCATAGAGCATGGTAGAGCAGATAGTGACTGTTGTCCACCATAGAGCATGGTAGAGCAGAGAGTGACTGTTGTCCACCATAGAGCATGGTAGAGCAGACAGTGACTGTTGTCCACCAAAGAGCATGGTAGAGCAGACAGTGACTGTTGTCCACCATAGAGCATGGTAGAGCAGAGTGACTGTTGTCCACCATAGAGCATGGTAGAGCAGAGTGACTGTTGTCCACCATAGAGCATGGTAGAGCAGAGAGTGACTGTTGTCCTGTCAAAGAGCATGGTAGAGCAGAGTGCCTGTTGTCCAATATAGAGCATGGTAGAGCAGATAGTGACTGTTGTCCACCATAGAGCATGTTAGAGCAGAGTGACTGTTGTCCACCATAGAGCATGGTAGAGCAGGAACTGTTGTCCTGTCATAGAGCATGGTAGAGCAGATAGTGACTGTTGTCCTCCATAGAGCATGGTAGAGCAGAGAGTAACTGTTGTCCTGTCATAAAGCATGGTAGAGCAGATAGTGACTGTTGTCCACCATAGAGCATGGTAGAGCAGATAGTGACTGTTGTCCACCATAGAGCAAGGTAGAGCAGATAGTGACTGTTGTCCACCATAGAGCATGGTAGAGCAGATAGTGACTGTTGTCCACCATAGAGCATGGTAGAGCAGATAGCGACTGTTGTCCACCATAGAGCATGGTAGAGCAGATAGTGACTGTTGTCCACCATTGAGCATGGTAGAGCAGATAGTGACTGTTGTCCACCATAGAGCATGGTAGAGCAGATAGTGACTGTTGTCCACCATAGAGCATGGTAGAGCAGAGTGACTGTTGTCCACCATAAAGCATGGTAGAGCAGATAGCGACTGTTGTCCACCATTGAGCATGGTAGAGCAGATAGTGACTGTTGTCCACCATAGAGCATGGTAAAGCAGATAGTGACTGTTGTCCACCATAGAGCATGGTAGAGCAGTGACTGTTGTCCTCCATAGAGCAGTGTAGAGCAGAGTGACTGTTGTCCACCAAAGAGCATGGTAGAGCAGAGAGTAACTGTTGTCCTCCATAGAGCATGGTAGAGCAGTGACTGTTGTCCACCATAGAGCATGGCAGAGCAGATAGTGACTGTTGTCCTCCATAGAGCATGGTAGAGCAGAGTGACTGTTGTCCACCATAGAGCATGGTAGAGCAGAGTGACTGTTGTCCACCATAGAGCATGGTAGAGCAGAGTGACTGTTGTCCACCATAGACATGGTAGAGCAGAGTGACTGTTGTCCACCACAGAGCATGGCAGAGCAGATAGTGACTGTTGTCCTGTCATAGAGCATGGTAGAGCAGATAGTGACTGTTGTCCTCCATAGAGCATGGTAGAGCAGTGACTGTTGTCCACCATAGAGCATGGCAGAGCAGAGTGACTGTTGTCCACCATAGAGCATGGTAGAGCAGTGACTGTTGTCCTCCATAGAGCATGGTAGAGCAGAGTGACTGTTGTCCACCATAGAGCATGGTAGAGCAGTGACTGTTGTCCTCCATAGAGCATGGTAGAGCAGTGACTGTTGTCCACCATAGAGCATGGTAGAGCAGAGTGACTGTTGTCCACCATAGAGCATGGTAGAGCAGTGACTGTTGTCCTCCATAGAGCATGGTAGAGCACAGTGACTGTTGTCCACCAAAGAGCATGGTAGAGCAGATAGTGACTGTTGTCCTCCATAGAGCATGGTAGAGCAGATAGTGACTGTTGTCCACCATAGAGCATGGTAGAGCAGAGTGCCTGTTGTCCACCATAGAGCATGGTAGAGCAGATAGTGACTGTTGTCCACCATAGAGCATGGTAGAGCAGATAGTGACTGTTGTCCACCATAGAGCATGGCAGAGCAGAGTGCCTGTTGTCCACCATAGAGCATGGTAGAGCAGATAGTGACTGTTGTCCACCATAGAGCATGGTAGAGCAGATAGTGACTGTTGTCCACCATAGAGCATGGTAGAGCAGATAGTGACTGTTGTCCACCATAGAGCATGGTAGAGCAGAGTGACTGTTGTCCACCATAGAGCATGGTAGAGCAGGGAGTAACTGTTGTCCTGTCATAGAGCATGGTAGAGCAGATAGTGACTGTTGTCCTCCATAGAGCAGAGAGTAACTGTTGTCCTGTCATAGAGCATGGTAGAGCAGATAGTGACTGTTGTCCACTATAGAGCATGGTAGAGCAGATAGTGACTGTTGTCCACCATAGAGCATGGTAGAGCAGATAGTGACTGTTGTCCACCATAGAGCATGGTAGAGCAGATAGTGACTGTTGTCCACCATAGAGCATGGTAGATCAGATAGCGACTGTTGTCCACTATAGAGCATGGTAGAGCAGATAGTGACTGTTGTCCTCCATAGAGCATGGTAGAGCAGATAGTGACTGTTGTCCACCATAGAGCATGGTAGAGCAGAGAGTGACTGTTGTCCACCAAAGAGCATGGTAGAGCAGATAGTGACTGTTGTCCACCATAGAGCATGGTAGAGCAGATAGTGACTGTTGTCCACCATAGAGCATGGTAGAGCAGATAGTGACTGTTGTCCACCATAGAGCATGGTAGAGCAGATAGTGACTGTTGTCCTCCATAGAGCATGGTAGAGCAGATAGTGACTGTTGTCCACCATAGAGCAAGGAAGAGCAGATAGTGACTGTTATCCACCATAGAGCATGATAGAGCAGAGTGACTGTTGTCCACCATAGAGCATGGTAGAGCAGATAGTGACTGTTGTCCACCATGGAGCATGGCAGAGCAGATAGTGACTGTTGTCCACCATAGAGCATGGTAGAGCAGAGTGACTGTTGTCCTCCATAGAGCATGGTAGAGCAGATAGTGACTGTTTTCCACCATAGAGCATGGTAGAGCAGAGTTACTGTTGTCCTCTATAGAACATGGTAGAGCAGAGTGACTGTTGTCCACCATAGAGCATGGTAGAGCAGATAGTGACTGTTGTCCTCCATAGCGCATGGTAGAGCAGATAGTGACTGTTGTCCTCCATAGAGCAGATAGTGACTGTTGTCCTCCATAGACCATGGTAGAGCAGAGTGCCTGTTGTCCACCATAGAGCATGGTAGAGCAGATAGTGACTGTTGTCCACCATAGAGCATGGTAGAGCAGATAGTGACTGTTCTCCACCATAGAGCATGGTAGAGCAGAGTGCCTGTTGTCCTCCATAGAGCATGGTAGAGCAGATAGTTACTGTTGTCCACCATAGAGCATGGTAGAACAGATAGTGACTGTTGTCCACCATAGAGCATGGTAGAGCAGATAGTGACTGTTGTCCACCATAGAGCATGGTAGAGCAGATAGTGACTGTTGACCACCAAAGAGCATGGTAGAGCAGATTGTGACTGTTGTCCACCATAGAACATGGTAGAGCAGATAGTGACTGTTGTCCACCATAGAGCATGGTAGAGCAGATAGTGACTGTTGTCCTCCATAGAGCATGGTAGAGCAGATAGTGACTGTGGTCCTCCATAGAGCATGGTAGAGCCTATAGTGACTGTTGTCCTCCATAGAGCATGGTAGAGCAGATAGTGACTGTGGTCCTCCATAGAGCATGGTAGAGCCTATAGTGACTGTTGTCCTCCATAGAGCATGGTAGAGCAGATAGTGACTGTTGTCCACCATAGAGCATGGTAGAACAGATAGTGACTGTTGTCCACCATAGAGCATGGTAGAGCAGATAGTGACTGTTGTCCTCCATAGAGCATGGTAGAGCAGATAGTGACTGTGGTCCTCCATAGAGCATGGTAGAGCCTATAGTGACTGTTGTCCTCCATAGAGCATGGTAGAGCAGATAGTGACTGTTGTCCACCATAGAGCATGGTAGAACAGATAGTGACTGTTGTCCACCATAGAGCATGGTAGAGCAGATAGTGACTGTTGTCCACCATAGAGCATGGTAGAGCAGATAGTGACTGTTGTCCACCATAGAGCATGGTAGAGCAGATAGTGACTGTTGTCCACCATAGAGCAAGGTAGAGCAGAGTGACTGTTGTCCACCATAGAGCAAGGTAGAGCAGAGTGACTGTTGTCCACCATAGAGCATGGTAGAGCAGATAGTGACTGTTGTCCACCATAGAGCATGGTAGAGCAGACAGTGACTGTTGTCCACCATATAGCATGGTAGAGCAGACAGTGACTGTTGTCCACCATAGAGCATGGTAGAGCAGATAGTGACTGTTGTCCACCATAGAGCATGGTAGAGCAGACAGTGACTGTTGTCCACCATAGAGCATGGTAGAGCAGACAGTGACTGTTGTCCACCATAGAGCATGGTAGAGCAGATAGTGACTGTTGTCCACCATAGAGCATGGTAGAGCAGATAGTGACTGTGGTCCACCATAGAGCATGGTAGAGCAGATAGTGACTGTTGTCCACCATAGAGCATGGTAGAGCAGATAGTGACTGTTGTCCACTATAGAGCATGGTAGAGCAGATAGTGACTGTTGTCCACCATAGAGCATGGTAGAGCAGAGTGACTGTTGTCCACCATAGAGCATGGTAGAGCAGATAGTGACTGTTGTCCACCATAGAGCATGGTAGAGCAGAGTGACTGTTGTCCACCATAGAGCATGGTAGAGCAAATAGTGACTGTTGTCCACCATAGAGCATGGTAGAGCAGATAGTGACTGTTGTCCACCATAGAGCATGGTAGAGCAGATAGTGACTGTTGTCCACCATAGAGCATGGTAGAGCAGATAGTGACTGTTGTCCACCATAGAGCATGGTAGAGCAGATAGTGACTGTTGTCCACCATAGAGCATGGTAGAGCAGATAGTGACTGTTGTCCACCATAGAGCATGGTAGAGCAGAGTGACTGTTGTCCACCATAGAGCATGGTAGAGCAGATAGTGACTGTTGTCCACCATAGAGCATGGTAGAGCAGATAGTGACTGTTGTCCACCATAGAGCATGGTAGAGCAGATAGTGACTGTTGTCCACCATAGAGCATGGTAGAGCAGATAGTGACTGTTGTCCACCATAGAGCATGGTAGAGCAGATAGTGACTGTTGTCCACCATAGAGCATGGTAGAGCAGATAGTGACTGTTGTCCACCATAGAGCATGGTAGAGCAGATAGTGACTGTTGTCCACCATAGAGCATGGTAGAGCAGACAGTGACTGTTGTCCACCATAGAGCATGGTAGAGCAGATAGTGACTGTTGTCCACCATAGAGCATGGTAGAGCAGATAGTGACTGTTGTCCACCATAGAGCATGGTAGAGCAGATAGTGACTGTTGTCCACCATAGAGCATGGTAGAGCAGATAGTGACTGTTGTCCACCATAGAGCATGGTAGAGCAGATAGTGACTGTTGTCCACCATAGAGCATGGTAGAGCAGATAGTGACTGTTGTCCACCATAGAGCATGGTAGAGCAGATAGTGACTGTTGTCCACCATAGAGCATGGTAGAGCAGATAGTGACTGTTGTCCACCATAGAGCATGGTAGAGCAGATAGTGACTGTTGTCCACCATAGAGCATGGTAGAGCAGATAGTGACTGTTGTCCACCATAGAGCATGGTAGAGCAGATAGTGACTGTTGTCCTCCATAGAGCATGGTAGAGCAGATAGTGACTGTTGTCCACCATAGAGCATGGTAGAGCAGATAGTGACTGTTGTCCTCCATAGAGCATGGTAGAGCAGATAGTGACTGTTGTCCACCATAGAGCATGGTAGAGCAGATAGTGACTGTTGTCCACCATAGAGCATGGTAGAGCAGAGTGACTGTTGTCCACCATAGAGCATGGTAGAGCAGATAGTGACTGTTGTCCACCATAGAGCATGGTAGAGCAGATAGCAGATGTTCTTTCAAACAAATATTCTTTATTGATTTAAAGAATTTTTCACTGTATTTTTCCTTATCTATAAATGAATAATTTAACAAATTAAAATCTATCTGGTTATATTAATACAAAATAATTATGCTCTTCTGTTAATTTAATTTAACAAATTTTAATTTCGTTTTGTTTATCTAATTAAAATCATGAAGGAAAGGAGGACTCCGTCCAGGATGTGAATTACTGGAGGTAATTAGCCCGGCAGATGTGAAACAAGTGGTTAAGACAGTTGAGAGACAGCCAAGGTAACTTAATTATTAGTTGAAAGGAATGGTGCCCAACCACTTGGACGGTCGGGGATTGAACGCCGACCTGCAGGCAGCAAGACTTTAATTAAGTGACTAGAGAGGCACATAATAGCTTCAGAAACTGAACTACATAGTTCGCTTAGCTAAGCAAGTGACACTCTTGTGAAGTTAGTTACACAGTTGTTAATGTTACCTACACATATACATATATACACATATGTATACACATACATGTATACACATACTCAAAAACATATATATTTCAATAATCTTGTGATTCAATAAGAGGCTCACAACAGTCACTATACAAGGCACTTTACATCTATGGTGAGTCACACAGTTACTGGTCTTGCTCCACACCCACCCAACTGGGCGGCAGCTTAACAGTCATGTGCTCCACACCCACCCAACTGGGCGGCAGCTTTACAGTCATGTGCTACACACCCACCCAACTAGGCGGCAGCTTTACAGTCATGTGCTCCACACCCACCCAACTGGGCGGCAGCTTTACAGTCATGTGCTCCACACCCCCCCAACTGGGCGGCAGCTTTACAGTCATGTACTCCACACCCACCCAACTGGGCGGCAGCTTTACAGTCATGTGCTCCACACCCACCCAACTGGGCGGCAGCTTTACAGTCATGTGCTCCACACCCACCCAACTGGGCGGCAGCTTTACAGTCATGTGCTACACACCCACCCAACTAGGCGGCAGCTTTACAGTCATGTGCTCCACACCCACCCAACTGGGCGGCAGCTTCCCACCCCCCAGACGCCGGGTCGTTCCTGGCTGTTACAGTGAGGTCGTTAATATGACAGTGACGACAGCTGGGCAAATGTGCCACCACCTTAACCAAATAATGAATGAAGGTGTGTGTTGGAGAGTATGTTAATACACACACACCGCTTTCCCCGTGATGTGCAACACATATATATATATATATATATATATATATATATATATATATATATATACATATATATATATATATATATATATATATATATATATATATATATATATATATATATATATATATTATTAAATATGACCGAAAAAGTAAGATTAATAATTCTAACACGAATTTTCTCAATCTTTCGTACATTACGCTTCACTGTTGGAGGTAAATCAAAAATCAATTCTCCAAAATTCATTTTTATTTCTAGTCTGACGCGGCACGGGCGCGTTTCGTAAAACTTATTACATTTTCAAAGAAAATGTATTTTCATTTTCATTTTCTTTGAAAATGTAAATTTTCATTTTAAATTTTGAAAATTCATTTTCTTTGAAAATGTAATAAGTTTTACGAAACGCGCCCGTGTCGCGTCAGACTAGAAATAAAAATGAATTTTGGAGAATTGATTTTTGATTTACCTCCAACAGTGAAGCGTAATGTACGAAAGAATTATTAATTAGAATTATTAATCTTACTTTTTCGGTCATATTTAATAATATATGTCTACAGGAAAGACTGCTACCAAAATATACTAATATATATATATATATATATATATATATATATATATATATATATATATATATATATATATATATATATATATATATATATATATATATAGAGAGAGAGAGAGAGAGAGAGAGAGAGAGAGAGAGACATTGCATGGCATATATATATATATATATATATATATATATATATATATATATATATATATATATATATATATATATATATGTGTGTGTGTGTGTGTGTGTGTGTGTGTGTGTGTGTGTGTGTGTGTGTGTGTGTGTGTGTGTGTGTGTGTGTGTGTGTGTGTGTGTGTGTGTGTGGTGTGTGTGTGTGTGTGTGTGTGTGTGTGTGTGTGTGTGTGTGTGTGTGTGTGTGTGTGTGTGGTGTGTGTGTGTGTGTGTGTGTGTGTGTGTGTGTGTGTGTGTGTGTGTGTGTGTGGTGTGTGTGTGTGTGTGTGTGTGTGGTGTGTGTGTGTGTGTGTGTGTGTGTGTGTGTGTGTGTGTGTGTGTGTGTGTGTGTGTGTGTGGTGTGTGTACTCACCTAATTGTACTCACCTAATTGTGCTTGCGGGGGTTGAGCTCTGGCTCTTTGGTCCCGCCTCTCAACCGTCAATCAACTGGTGTACAGATTCCTGAGCCTATTGGGCTCTATCATATCTACATTTGAAACTGTGAATGGAGTCAGCCTCCACCACATCACTTCCTAATGCATTCCATTTGCTAACTACTCTGACACTGAAAAAGTTCTTGCTAACGTCTCTGTGGCTCATTTGGGTACTCAGCTTCCACCTGTGTCCCCTTGTTCGCGTCCCACCCGTGTTGAAAAGTTCATCCTTGTTTACCCGGTCGATTCCCCTGAGGATTTTGTAGGTTGTGATCATGTCCCCCCTTACTCTTCTGTCTTCCAGTGTCGTGAGGTGCATTTCCCGCAGCCTTTCCTCATAACTCATGCCTCTTAGTTCTGGGACTAGTCTAGTAGCATACCTTTGGACTTTTTCCAGCTTCGTCTTGTGCTTGACAAGGTACGGGCTCCATGCTGGGGCCGCATACTCCAGGATTGGTCTTACATATGTGGTGTACAAGATTCTGAATGATTCCTTACACAGGTTCCTGAACACCGTTCTGATGTTAGCCAGCCTCGCATATGCCGCAGACGTTATTCTCTTTATGTGGGCTTCAGGAGACAGGTTTGGTGTGATATCAACTCCTAGATCTTTCTCTCTGTCTGTTTCATTAAGTACTTCATCTCCTATTCTGTATCCTGTGCCTGGCCTCCTGTTTCCACTGCCTAGTTTCATTACTTTGCATTTACTCGGGTTGAACTTCAACAGCCATTTGTTGGACCATTCACTCAGTCTATCCAGGTCATCTTGTAGCCTCCTACTATCATCCTCTGTTTCAATCCTCCTCATAATTTTTGCATCGTCGGCAAACATTGAGAGGAACGAATCTATACCCTCTGGGAGATCATTTACATATACCAGAAACAGTATAGGTCCAAGGACTGACCCCTGCGGGACTCCACTTGTGACGTCTCGCCAATCTGAGACCTCACCCCTCACACAGACTCGTTGTCTCCTGTTGCTTAGGTATTCCTCTATCCACCGGAGTACCTTCCCTCTCACTCCAGCCTGCATCTCCAACTTTCGCACTAGCCTCTTGTGTGGCACTGTATCAAAGGCTTTCTGACAATCCAAAAATATGCAGTCTGCCCACCCTTCTCTTTCTTGCCTTATTTTTGTTGCCTGGTCGTAGAATTCAAGTAACCCTGTGAGGCAGGACCTGCCATCCCTGAACCCATGTTGATGCTGTGTTACAAAGTTCCTTCGCTCCAGATGCTCCACTAGTTTTTTTCGCACAATCTTCTCCATCAGCTTGCATGGTATGCAGGTTAGGGACACTGGCCTGTAGTTCAGTGCCTCCTGTCTATCCCCTTTCTTGTATATCGGGACTACGTTAGCTGCTTTCCAAGTATCTGGCAGTTCCCCTGTTGCCAGTGATTTGTTATACACTATGGAGAGTGGTAGGCTCAGTTCTCTTGCTCCTTCCTTTAGAACCCAAGGGGAGATTCCATCTGGGCCTATAGCCTTCGTCACGTCCAACTCTAGTAAACACTTCCTTACTTCCCCACTGGTAATCTCAAACTCTTCCAGTGGTTCCTGGTTAGCTATTCCCTCACTTACCTCTGGAATTTCTCCTTGTTCTAAGGTGAAGACCTCCTGGAATTTCTTATTCAATTCCTCACACACTTCCTTGTCATTTGTAGTGAATCCTTCCGCCCCTATCCTTAATCTCATAACCTGTTCCTTTACTGTTGTTTTTCTCCTAATGTGGCTATGCAACAATTTAGGCTGAGTCTTTGCCTTGCTTGCGATGTCATTTTCGTATTGTCTTTCTGCCTCTCTTCTCATCCTGACATATTCATTCCTGGCATTCTGGTATCTTTCTCTGCTCTCCAGTGTCCTGTTATTCCTATAGTTTCTCCATGCCCTTTTACTTTGCTGCTTAGCTAGCCTACATCTTTGATTAAACCATGGGTTTCTCATCTTCATTTCTCTGTTTTCCTTTTGGACTGGGACAAACTTGTTTGCTGCGTCCTTGCACTTCTGCGTGATGTAATCCATCATATCTTGGGCCGTCTTTCCCCTGAGCTCTGTTTCCCATGCTATATCTGTTAGGAATTTTCTTATCCCCTCATAGTTTCCCTTTCGGTATGCTAACCTTTTGGTTTCGGTATCCCTCCTCGAGTTCAATAACCCTTCTTCAATCAAGTACTCAAACACCAGTACACTGTGGTCGCTCATTCCTACTGGGTCCTCAAAACCGATTTCTCTTATGTCGGAGTCGTTCAGAGTGAAGACTAGGTCGAGTCTCGCTGGTTCGTCATTGCCTCTCATCCTTGTGGGTTCTCCGACATGCTGCGTTAAAAAGTTGCTTGTCACCACCTCCAATAGTTTGGCTCTCCACGTATCCTCGCCTCCATGCGGTTCCTTGTTCTCCCAGTCAATCTTTCCGTGATTGAAGTCGCCCATGATGAGCAGGTGGGATCTATTTCTACAGGCAGCAGAGGCTGCCCTCTCAATTATAGTGTTAACTGCCTTGTTGTTGTTTTCATACTCTTGACTGGGTCTCCTGTCATTTGGTGGAGGGTTGTATATTACTGCTACTACTATTCTTGGTCCTCCCATTGTTATGGTGCCTGCTATGCAGTCTCTGAACTCCTCACAGCCCGGGATGGCCATCTCCTTAAAACTCCATTCCCTTCTCATGAGTAGGGCCACTCCGCCTCCTCCTCTACCTTCCCTCTCTTTCCTTATTACTGTATACTCCTGGGGAAACACGGCATTCGTTATGATTCCAGAGAGTTTTGTTTCAGTGAGTCCGATTACATCTGGGTTAACTTCTTGTGCTCTTTCCCTTAGTTCACTTGTCTTGCTTGTGATCCCATCTATGTTCGAGTACATCACCCTGAAACTGACTCTCTTCTGCTTCTTTTCTGGGGGGGACCTTTGGGATCTGGGGTGAGTGGGAGCTGGGGGGACCTGGCACGGGGGGATTGGTGGAGGAGGGAGGGCTTGGGGTGGTGGGGGAGAGGGGGAGGGTACAGGGGGTGGATAAGAGGGGGAGGGTACAGGGGGTGGATAAGAGGGGGAGGGTACAGGGGGTGGATAAGAGGGGGAGGGTACAGGGGGTGGGTAAGAGAGGGAGGGTTGGGGAAGCATGGGGGGAGGAGAGGCTGTGGGGGATAGGGGAGATGGGGGGGCTTGGGGGGAGAGAAAAGGGTGGAGGGCTTGGGGGCGTGGGGGAAAAGGGAGGGCTGAGGTGGGTGAGGAAGAGGGGAGGGTTTAGGGGAGTGGGGGAGAGGGGAAGACTTAGGTGGGGTGGGGGAGGGGTGGGGTGTGTGTGTGTGTGTGTGTGTGTGTGTGTGTGTGTGTGTGTATGTGTGTGTGTGTGTGTGTGTGTGTGTGTGTGTGTGTGTGTGTGTGTGTGTGTGTGGTGTGTGTACTCACCTATATGTACTCACCTATATGTGCTTGCAGGATCGAGCATTGACTCTTGGATCCCGCCTTTCTAGCTATCGGTTGTTTACAGCAATGACTCCTGTCCCATTTCCCTATCATACCTAGTTTTAAAAGTATGAATAGTATTTGCTTCCACAACCTGTTCCCCAAGTGCATTCCATTTTTCTACTACTCTCACGCTAAAAGAAAACTTCCTAACATCTCTGTGACTCATCTGAGTGTCCAGTTTCCACCCATGTCCCCTCGTTCTGTTATTATTACGTGTGAACATTTGATCTATTTCCACTTTGTCAATTCCCCTGAGTATTTTATATGTCCCTATCATATCTCCTCTCTCCCTTCTTTTCTCTAGTGTCGTAAGGTTCAGTTCCTTCAGCCGCTCTTCATATCCCATCCCTCGTAGCTCTGGGACAAGCCTCGTCGCAAACCTCTGAACCTTCTCCAGTTTCTTTATGTGTTTCTTCAGGTGGGGGCTCCATGATGGCGCGGCATACTCTAAGACGGGTCTCACGTAGGCAGTGTAAAGCGCCCTAAAAGCTTCCTCATTTAGGTTTCTGAATGAAGTTCTAATTTTCGCCAGTGTAGAGTACGCTGCTGTCGTTATCCTATTTATATGTGCCTCAGGAGTTAGATTAGGTGTCACATCCACTCCCAGGTCTCTTTCTCGAATCGTTACAGGTAGGCTGTGTGTGTGTGTGTGTTTGTGTGTGTGTGTGTGTGTGTGTGTGTGTGTGTGTGTGGTGTGTGTGTGTGTGTGTGTGTGTGTGTGTGTGTGTGTGTGGTGTGTGTGTGTGTGTGTGTGTGTGTGTGTGTGTGTGTGTGTGTGGTGTGTGTGTGTGTGTGTGTGTGTGTGTGTGTGTGTGTGTGTGTGGTGTGTGTGTGTGTGTGTGTGTGTGTGTGTGTGTGTGTGTGTGTGTGTGTATGTGTGTGTGTGTGTGTGTGTGTGTGTGTGTGTGTGTGTGTGTGTTATTAATTATGACCGAAAAAGTAAGATTAAGAATCTTACAAAAAGTAAAAGTAAGAATTCTAACACGAATTTTCTCAATATTTCTTATGTTTCTTTTTACTGTCGATGGTAATTGAAAAATCAATTCTCCAAAATTCAATTTAATTTCTAGTCTGACTCAACACTTGAACGCGTTTCGTAATAACTTATTACATTTTCAAAGACTTTAGTTTACACAAACACAAATATAACCTGTAAACACTAAACAGAGTTTTACTATGCTCTCATTTAAACAGCTTTCGTCTTATATACTCGCATTTGGGTGAGGTGATATGTTACAACAGTTTTGGATGAGGTGAACAAAACTTTCAACACAAAACAGAGCCCAGTGCAATGGGTATAGAATGAAAGTAAATGCAAAGGGCCTATTGGCCCATATTTTTTGATGCTTCTATATTGGTGCGGAGTCTTGAAGTGGGTAGAATATAGTTGCGCATTAATTGGCTGTTGACTGCTGGTGTTGACTTCTTAATGTGTAGTGCCTCGCAGATGTCAAGCCGCCTGCTATCGCTGTATCTATCGATGATTTCCGTGTTGTTTGTTAAGACTTCTCTGGTGATGGTCTGGTTGTGGGAAGAGATTATATGTTCCTTAATGGAGCCCTGTTGCTTATGCATCGTTAAGCGCCTGGAAAGAGATGTTGTTGTCTATATACTATTCTTTGAGGATTACAGTCCCCAAGTGGGCATTTGAAGGCATAGACGACATTGGTCTCTTTTAAAGCGTTCTGCTTTGTGTCTGGAGAGTTTCTCATGAGTAGGCTGGCCGTTTTTTTGTTTTTATAGTAAATCGTCAATTGTATCTTCTGATTTTTGTCTGTAGGGATAACGTTCCTATTAACAATATCTTTCAGGACCCTTTCCTCGGTTTTTTGAGCTGTGGAAAAGAAGTTGATGTAAAATAGTCTTATAGGGGGTACAGGTGTTGTGTTAGTTGTCTCTTCAGAGGTTGCATGGCGTTTCACTTTCCTTCTTATGATGTCTTCGACGAAACCATTGGAGAAGCCGTTGTTGACTAGGACCCGCCTTACCCTACAGAGTTCTTCATCGACTTGCTTCCAGTCTGAGCTGTGGTTGAGAGCACGGTCGACATAAGCAGCTTGGGCAGTCACTGTTGGCATTTAGGCACATTCCTATGTTTGTTTCCTTAGTGTAGACTGCAGTGTGGAAACCTCCGCTCCTTTCCATGACTGTTACATCTAGAAAAAGCAGCTTCCCATCCTTCTCCATCTCGTAAGTGAAACGCAGCACGGAACTCTGCTCAAATGCCTCCTTCAGCTCCTGCAGATGTCTGACATCAGGTACCTGTGTAAAAATGTCGTCAACATACCTGCAATATATGGCCGGTTTCAAGTTCATGTCGAACTTGAAATCGGCCATATATATATGAAACTCGGCGGCCCCCCCTCTGAAGACGCATTCGTCAATTTTTACGTATTGTGCAATGAAAATAAGTTTGTTCTCGTATATAAATATCATTAGTATGTTGTGTAGCAGGTATATATTATTGATTGTGAGCGAAAGAATGAGATTAATGGTTCTAGGACAAATCTTCTCTATTTTCCTTATATTTTTCGTCACTTGAGAATTTGAAAAATATATTTTCCAAAGTTCACTTTCAGAGTTTTATTTAGCCTGACGCTAAGAGTTACGTTTTATTAGCTTTTGTTAACATTGTCAAAGGCAGAGTTAGAATAACTACAAATTGATTGATGAAGAGTAAGCCCCTTATGAGGTGGCACGGGCATGAATAGCCCGTAAAACTACAATGTGTCTAGCTGCTTGGTTTGTATCCAAGGATGAGGTGAGGATGATGAGGAGAATGTGGTTGGTACAGTATGTTGCATGATGACTGGTACAGTATGTTGTATGATGACTGGTACAGTATGTTGTATGATGACTGGTACAGTATGTTGTATGATGACTGGTACAGAATGTTGCATGATGACTGGTACAGTATGCTGTATGATGACTGGTACAGTATGTTGCATGATGACTGGTACAGTATGTTGTATGATGACTGCATGGTACAGTATGTTGCATGATGACTGGTACAGTATGCTGTATGATATTAAAAAAAAATAGTGAACGGTGATTCGTGGAACAGTGATGTGGAACGGGTATCACAACAAGTGAATATTATAAAGTGAATATTATGGAAGTGAATATTATAAATATAGAATACTAGAAATATAGAATAGTGGCAAGAGGCGGCATCAGTGGTTATAAATCGGGTAACTGGAAACTGGTGACATCTCCCTGGGCCACAAGAGGTCACCTGTACTGACCGGGGGACCAGCCTCGCTACCTACGCTAAGTACCTGCCATAAAGTTTGAACAAAATAATATACATAATATTACAAATATACGATATACATATAATATTATAAATATTAAACATATAAATATATATACATATATATATTGTTACAAATATACAATATACATATAATATTATAAATATATAGATATATACAACAAAACAAGGCAAAATGGGAGTAAATAAACAAATTTGTGGCCACTGTAACAACTCCTTAAAGACGAAGGTAACGGGAATTGAATGTTATATCTGTAAGACTAGATTCCATTCGGCTTGTACAGGAGTGAGTAACACTACGGCACTGAGAGCTGGCCACTTGCTCTGGGTGTGTAAAAATGACCTGCCAGCTTGGAATATCCTAAAAAACCTTCTAGATAACATGACGCATGATCGGAAAACATCGTTCATTGGAAGCCTACCAGCCATCCAGAAGGAGTGGGAAAGGAACAACAAAATTAATATACAAGGGGCGGAGGATATAGTCAGGGATGAAACTGAGGCTGAAACTCAGGAAGTTGTAAACTCTGACTCAGTAGGCCAGGATGTAGATGACAGTAAACTAGAAAGTGTACCAGACAGCACTGACAGCTCGATAGGTACAGACACTACGACGGTTCCCGATAGAGCAATTCAGAACAGAAGGGCAGACTTATGCAAATTTTATGCAAAGGGCATATGCAGACATATATATGCTGGTAATAAGAAAGGATTAGAATGCAGTTACCAACATCCCCAAAAATGTTTAAATAGGGAGCCGGTCGGCCGAGCGGACAGCACGCGGGACTTGTGATCCTGTGGTCCTGGGTTCGATTCCAGGCGCCGGCGAGAAACAATGGGCAGAGTTTCTTTCACCCCATGCCCCTTGTTACCTAGCAGTAAAATAGGTACCTGGGTGTTAGTCAGCTGTCACGGGCTGCTTCCTGGGGGTGGAGGCCTGGTCGAGGACCGGGCCGCGGGGACACTAAAGCCCCGAAATCATCTCAAGATAAAGCTCAAGATATGCTTAGGAAAAGTGAGTGTTGATTTGGATCAATATGTAGGTTTTTCCATCCTGACATGTGCCAAACCTCACTGGAGGACAGAAAATGCTATGACCTCAGCTGCCCACACTTTCACGTGAAAGGCACGGAACGCTACATAAAGAGGATAATGAATTTGGAGGAAACTCTATAAATTTTTTATACCAGACCGGCAGAGAATTCAAAAGGAGCAGCATGGAGAGTGTATGGAACTGGATGCCAGATCCACTTGCATTCCAGAATTACAGATACAATTACCCACCGAAAGGGAACTACAACTACGACAGACAACTGCCCTACAACAATCAGTGCTGGTCAGAACAAACTCATTATGTCCACGAATAATGGACTTGCCGAAAAAGTCTTCCATTCAAACTATCACTAATAGAGTAACCTCCCTCATCTTTGCCAACATACAAGGACTGAAAACAAGAACAAACAACAAAGTACAGTTCATAAATGGCCTCCCCACGGAGTCAAATGCAGTATTTGGAGCTTTCACAGAAACCCATGCAGGGGTATTGTTGGACAGTGAGATCTGGATTCCAGGATATAACCTATACAGGTGTGATAGGAAAATTAGGTCACATGGAGGAGTGGGTCTGTATATTAGGAAGACCTTGTATGCTCGGAGCTCCTAAACGTTACAAATGAGGTGGTAGAGGTACTGGGATTAAAAATAGAGAAAATAAATTTAGTGATTATTCTAATATACAAACCGCCAGATGCAACGGCTGAGGAATTCACAGAACAGATAAACAAATTAGAGAATAGCCCTGATAATTTGGAGAACCCCATACCTGATATTATCTTCCTAGGTGACTTCAACTTGCCTAGTCTCAGGTGGAAAATAGCAAACAATAATATTATACCAGGAAATCTATCAGGACCTAACCAACCACAGATTAGAGAACTACTTAGATTCTGTGACAAATTTTCACTCAATCAGCAGATATCGGAGCCAACGAGAAATGAAAATATTCTAGATCTGGTCTTTACGAACAATGAAGACATTATCAGAGACATTACGATATCAGATACCACATACTCAGATCACAAGCTCATTGAAGTGCAAACGACCATCAATACTCAGAATAGACCTAAAACGTTGATAAAGCGAGAGGGGCTATTCAGTAAATTCAATTTTAATAATAAAAGGATAGACTGGGAGATAATAAACAGGGAACTTACAAACATTCCATGGGGAACTGTTCTAAGTAATACAAGTCCTACAGAAGGAATAGAAAAACTGACTTCAGAAGTGTATCAAGTCTGTCTGAAACATGTTCCTTTGAGGAAAGCCAGAAAGAGATCTAACGTAGAAAGAGAACGCAGACGACACTATAAACGCAGGAAAAAAATAACGGAACTGCTTATGCAGACACGAATTTCCCGTCAAAGAAGGAATCATTTAAATAGGGAGATTGAAGAAATCGAGCGGAAATTGAAACGCTCGTATGAAACTGAAGAAAGGCAGTTAGAACAGAAAGCAATTCAGGAAATAAAGAAAAATCCAAAATATTTCTTCTCATATGCGAAATCAAAAGCAAAAACTACTGCCAGTATTGGACCTATTCGTACAAGTGAAGGTTCATACACGGAGGATGACAAAGAAATTAGTGAAATCCTAAAAGAACAGTATGAGGACATGTTTAGCACTCCAATAAACAACATGAAGGTGGAAGATCCAGACAATTTCTTTATGCGGGACATTCAAACCCCTGTAAATATAACTGATATAAACACGAGCGCACTAAATTTTGAAAAGGAAATTGAAAACATGCCCATGCACTCGGCCCCAGGTCCAGACTCATGGAATTAAATATTTATAAAGAAATGCAAAGTGCCGGTAGCACAGGCACTCAGTATAGTGTGGAGGAAGAGCTTGGACACGGGGGAGATACCAGATGCACTTAAAGTAGCAGACATAGCCCCTCTACACAAGGGAGGGAGCAAAGCATTGGCAAAAAATTATAGACCAGTTGCACTAACATCGCACATCATAAAAGTATTTGAGAGAGTGATTAGGAGTTAGGTCACCAATTTCATGGAGATCAATGACCTTCACAACCCAGGCCAACATGGATTTCGAGCGGGAAGATCGTGCCTCTCACAGCTACTTGAGCACTACGACAAAGTCACTGAGGCATTAGAAGAAAAACAGAATGCTGATGTGATATACACGGACTTCGCAAAGGCTTTCGATAAATGTGACCATGGCGTGATAGCACACAAAATTAAGTCAATGGGAATAACCGGTAAAGTAGGACGCTGGATACTCAGTTTTCTGTCAAACAGGACTCAGCGAGAAACGGTCAACCATATAAAATCTAGTCCAAGTGCAGTGAAAAGCTCTGTACCTCAGGGTACTGTCCTTGCACCGCTGCTTTTCCTTATTCTCATATCAGATATAAACAAAAATACAAGTCACAGCTTCGTATCATCCTTTGCAGATGACACAAAAATCAGTATGAAAATTACCTCGGCTGAGGACATTGAAAAACTTCAAGCTGATATTAATAAAGTTTTCGACTGGGCATCAGAAAATAACATGATGTTTAACAGTGATAGATTCCAGGTACTCAGGTACGGTAAAAATGAGGACCTTAAACATAATACAGTATGTTGTATGATGACAGGTACAGTATGATGACTGGTACAGTATGCTGTATGATGACTGGTACAGTATGTTGTATGATGACTGATACAGTATGTTGTATGATGACTGGTACAGTATGCTGTATGATGACTGGTACAGTATGTTGTATGATGACTGGTACAGTATGTTGTATGATGACTGGTACAGTGTGTTGTATGATGGCTGGTACAGTATGTTGTATGATGACTGGTACAGTATGTTGTATGATGACTGGTACAGTATGTTGTATGATGACTGGTACAGTATGTTGTATGATGACTGGTACAGTATGTTGTATGATGACTGGTACAGTATGTTGTATGAGTGGTACAGTATGTTGTATGATGACAGGTACAGTATGTTGTATGATGACTGGTACAGTATGTTGTATGATGACTGGTACAGTATGTTGTATGATGGCTGGTACAATGTTGTATGATGACTGGTACAGTATGTTGTATGATGGCTGGTACAGTATGTTGTATGATGACTGGTACAGTATGTTGTATGATGGCTGGTACAGTATGTTGTATGATGACTGGTACAGTATGTTGTATGATGGCTGGTACAGTATGTTGTATGATGACTGGTACAGTATGTTGTATGATGACTGGTACAGTATGTTGTATGATGACTGGTACAGTATGTTGTATGATGACTGGTACAGTATGATGATAATGGTTGAGGACGGACCGACACGTCATCATCTCATCATCTTCTGATGGTGTGGTGTAATCATCATATCTTCAGCCCCGTTATTGTGACTCATGGTCTGCTGTGTGATCCGTCGTGTTGTTGAAGTTGGCAGAGTGTAATGTGGTGCTATAGTTGGCTACTGATGTGTGGCTGGATGTTTAATGCCGCGAACATGTCCAGTCTCTTGTTCTAGTGATGGTCTGGTTATATATTTGACATTATATAATCTCAATACACATTAAAAATATTATTATATATAAACATTTTATGTATAGTTAGGATAAGTGTTTAGGCTCTATTGCCAATTATTTTTATTTGTAGGACGTGAGTAAATCATTCTCAGCGTCCCAATTCGAACAGAGGTTGGTAGTGAGACACTGTTCGAGAAGTGTTCGAACGTAATCAGTTGTGACTCGTGTGTAAGTAGTTTTTCATTAAACACCTTCATTTGGCGGGTGGATTAAGGAACATTAGGCCCATGTTGATGAGGACGGGCTGGACAATGGTATATCTGCGGGGCTCACTTCCTCCCTCTGGCCTCACACATGGTCAACAACAGTGGGAATTTAGACGATCAGAAACTGGAAACTATTTCTAATGTTTCAATAGTAAATTGATCTTAGGCGAGAGACTCGTGGCGGGAACTGCAGCAGAGGCGCCACAGCTTCTTGGTCACGACCTTCACAGTCATGTGGGGCACAGGTAGATAACTGGTGCACAGTACAGGTACTACTGGACGACTGGTGCACAGTACAGGTACTAGTGGACGACTGGTGCACAGTACAGGTACTAGTGGACGACTGGTGCACAGTACAGGTACTAGTGGACGACTGGTGCACAGTACAGGTACTAGTGGACGACTGGTGCACAGTACAGGTACTAGTGGACGACTGGTGCACAGTACAGGTGGTACTAGTGGACGACTGGTGCACAGTACAGGTGGTACTAGTGGACGACTGGTGCACAGTACAGGTACTAGTGGACGACTGGTGCACAGTACACGTGGTACTAGTGGACGACTGGTGCACAGTACAGGTGGTACTAGTGGACGACTGGTGCACAGTACAGGTACTAGTGGACAACTGGTGCACAGTACAGGTGGTACTAGTGAACGAATGGTGCACAGTACAGGTGGTACTAGTGGACGACTGGTGCACAGTACAGGTACTAGTGTACGACTGGTGCACAGTACAGGTGGTACTAGTGGACGACTGGTGCACAGTACAGGTACTAGTGAACGACTGGTACACAGTACAGGTACTAGTGGACGACTGGTACACAGTACAGGTACTAGTGAACGACTGGTGCACAGTACAGGTGGTACTAGTGGACGACTGGTGCACAGTACAGGTACTAGTGAACGACTGGTACACAGTACAGGTACTAGTGGACGACTGGTGCACAGTACAGGTACTAGTGGACGACTGGTGCACAGTACAGGTACTAGTGGACGACTGGTGCACAGTACAGGTACTAGTGGACGACTGGTGCACAGTACAGGTACTACTGGACGACTGGTGCACAGTACAGGTACTAGTGAACGACTGGTGCACAGTACAGGTGGTACTAGTGGACGACTGGTGCAGAGTACAGGTGGTACTAGTGAACGACTGGTGCACAGTACAGGTGGTACTAGTGGACGACTGGTGCACAGTACAGGTGGTACTAGTGAACGACTGGTGCACAGTACAGGTGGTACTAGTGAACGACTGGTACACAGTACAGGTACTAATGAACGACTGGTACACAGTACAGGTACTACTGGACGACTGGTGCACAGTACAGGTACTACTGGACGACTGGTGCACAGTACAGGTACTAGTGGACGACTGGTGCACAGTACAGGTGGTACTAGTGAACGACTGGTACACAGTACAGGTACTAGTGAACGACTGGTGCACAGTACAGGTACTACTGGACGACTGGTGCACAGTACAGGTACTAGTGAACGACTGGTGCACAGTACAGGTACTAGTGAACGACTGGTACACAGTACAGGTGGTACTAGTGGACGACTGGTGCACAGTACAGGTACTAGTGAACGACTGGTGCACAGTACAGGTACTAGTGAACGACTGGTACACAGTACAGGTACTAGTGAACGACTGGTACACAGTACAGGTACTAGTGAACGACTGGTACACAGTACAGGTGGTACTAGTGGACAACTGGTGCACAGTACAGGTACTAGTGAACGACTGGTGCACAGTACAGGTGGTACTAGTGGACGACTGGTGCACAGTACAGGTACTAATGGACGACTGGTGCACAGTACAGGTGGTACTAGTGGACGACTGGTGCACAGTACAGGTGGTACTAGTGGACGACTGGTGCACAGTACAGGTACTAGTGGACGACTGGTGCACAGCACTGGTACTAGTGAACGACTGGTGCACAGTACAGGTACTACAGGACGACTGGAGCACAGTACAGGTACTAGTGAACGACTGGTGCACAGTACAGGTACTAGTGAACGACTGGTACACAGTACAGGTGGTACTAGTGGACGACTGGTGTACAGTACAGGTACTAGTGAACGACTGGTGCACAGTACAGGTACTAGTGAACGACTGGTACACAGTACAGGTACTAGTGAACGACTGGTACACAGTACAGGTGGTACTAGTGGACAACTGGTGCACAGTACAGGTACTAGTGAACGACTGGTGCACAGTACAGGTGGTACTAGTGGACGACTGGTGCACAGTACAGGTACTAGTGGACGACTGGTGCACAGTACAGGTGGTACTAGTGGACGACTGGTGCACAGTACAGGTGGTACTAGTGGACGACTGGTGCACAGTACAGGTACTAGTGGACGACTGGTGCACAGTACAGGTACTAGTGAACGACTGGTGCACAGTACAGGTACTAGTGGAAGACTGGTACACAGCACAGGTGGTACTAGTGAACGACTGGTGCACAGTACAGGTACTAGTGGACGACTGGTGCACAGTACAGGTACTAGTGGACGACTGGTGCACAGTACAGGTACTAGTGAACGACTGGTGCACAGTACAGGTACTAGTGGACGACTGGTGCACAGTACAAGTACTACTGGACGACTGGTGCACAGTACAGGTACTACTGGACGACTGGTGCACAGTACAGGTACTACTGGACGACTGGTGCACAGTACAGGTACTACTAGACGACTGGTGCACAGTACAGGTACTAGTGAACGACTGGTGCACAGTACAGGTACTAGTGGACGACTGGTGCACAGTACAGGTACTAGTGGACGACTGGTGCACAGTACAGGTACTAGTGGACGACTGATGCACAGTACAGGTACTAGTGAATGACTGGTGCACAGTACAGGTACTAGTGAACGACTGGTGCACAGTACAGGTACTAGTGGACGACTGGTGCACAGTACAGGTACTAGTGGACGTCTGGTGCACAGTACAGGTACTAGTGGACGACTGGTGCACAGTACAGGTACTAGTGGACAACTGGTGCACAGTACAGGTACTACTGGACGACTGGTGCACAGTACAGGCACTAGTGGACGACTGGTGCACAGTACAGGTACTAGTGGACGCCTGGTGCACAGTACAGGTACTAGTGGACGACTGGTGCACAGTACAGGTACTACTGGACGACTGGTGCACAGTACAGGTACTACTGGACGACTGGTGCACAGTACAGGTACTAGTGGACGACTGGTACACAGTACAGGTACTAGTGGACGACTGGTGCACAGTACAGGTACTACTGGACGACTGGTACACAGTACAGATACTACTGGACGACTGGTACACAGTACAGGTACTAGTGGACGACTGGTGCACAGTACAGATACTACTGGACGACTGGTGCACAGTACAGGTACTACTGGACGACTGGTGCACAGTACAGGTACTACTGGACGACTGGTACACAGTACAGGTACTAGTGGACGACTGGTACACAGTACAGGTACTACTGGACGACTGGTACACAGTACAGGTACTACTGGACGACTGGTACACAGTACAGGTACTAGTGGACGACTGGTGCACAGTACAGGTACTACTGGACGACTGGTGCACAGTACAGGTACTACTGGACGACTGGTACACAATACAGATACTACTGGACGACTGGTACACAGTACAGATACTACTGGACGACTGGTGCACAAAGGATATTTACGTTGCTGGGGATAAGTGCATCAACGTGGCCTATCCACCTCTGGAGCCCTATCCCCCAACATGAGGGAAGTAGTCCACCACAATACCACACACAACATGGCGGACTATCCACCTCAAGAGCCCTATCCCCCAACATGAGGGAAGTAGTCCACCACAATACCACACACAACATGGCGGACTATCCACCTCAGGAGCACTATCCCCCAACATGAGGGGAGTAGTCCACCACAATACCACACACAATATGGCGGACTATCCACTCATTGCGGTAATGGGACGTCCACTTGGCTCCTCCTGTAAGACCCAAGACTCAGTAAGATGGTCGCCGTTGTGGAGAATGTCTCTACGATTCTCCTCAATGTTGAGCGTCGCCAGTTCATGGTGGTACCTATGGCTGTTTCTGGCCAGGTCCGTGATGCTGTGTCTGGTTCACGGTGTTCCACGTGTTCCTTATAAGTCACATATATAGTTTGTTCTGGCCAGGTCCGTGATGCTGTGTCTGGTTCACGGTGTTCCACGTGTTCCTTATAAGTCACATATATAGTTTGTTCTGGCCAGGTCCGTGATGCTGTGTCTGGTTCACAGTGTTCCACGTGTTCCTTATAAGTCGCATATATACTTTGTTCCAGGTTAATCACTTTACTAGAATATTCTGGCCAGTAATCACCATCACTCCCACTGGTTGCTAGAAGTAATTGTATAGTAAACATGGTTTAACACCATAAATCTCCCAGAAAAACGTTTATCTCATCAAATTAAATCCACTAATGAGGTTTAAGGTGATTTAGGCCCTCCAGCTGCTAACAGCTGACCGACCCTACACACTATAGTTACAGTAGCAGCTGTGAGAGCAGCCCAGGATAGTTACAGTAGCAGCTGTGCGAGCAGCCCAGGATAGTTACAGTAGCAGCTGTGTGAGCAGCCCAGGATAGTTACAGTAGCAGCTGTGAGAGCAGCCCAGGATAGTTACAGTAGCAGCTGTGAGAGCAGCCCAGGATAGTTACAGTGGCAGCTGTGTGAGCAGCCCAGGATAGTTACAGTAGCAGCTGTGAGAGCAGCCCAGGATAGTTTCAGTAGCAGCTGTGAGAGCAGCCCAGGATAGTTACAGTGGCAGCTGTGTGAGCAGCCCAGGATAGTTACAGTAGCAGCTGTGAGAGCAGCCCAGGATAGTTACAGTAGCAGCTGTGAGAGCAGCCCAGGATAGTTACAGTAGCAGCTGTGAGAGCAGCCCAGGATAGTTACAGTAGCAGCTGTGAGAGCAGCCCAGGATAGTTACAGTAGCAGCTGTGAGAGTAGCCCAGGATAGTTACAGTAGCAGCTGTGAGAGCAGCCCAGGATAGTTACAGTAGCAGCTGTGAGAGCAGCCCAGGATAGTTACAGTAGCAGCTGTGAGAGCAGCCCAGGATAGTTACAGTAGCAGCTGTGAGAGCAGCCCAGGATAGTTACAGTAGCAACTGTGAGAGCAGTGTCGGAAAATCCGACACCATTTAATATATCATTTAATATTTAATGTATTGTATAAACAAGTTACCCATAGAAAATGTAACTGTAGTGGAATTTCCGTCTATAGAAAACGGGATATCATCACCACATACTATTATAAATTCACCAGCTATTCTGCTGGGAATTATTCATAAATACATTAGTCTTTGGACTTTACCATCATAAAAACATCTCATATAAATTAACTTAATTATCAATATTAAAGTAGAGTAAATGTGACCCTTCTATCACTTTCTGTCATCTGGACAATGTAAGCCAGGGGTCAGTGAGGAAGGAGGGGCAGCCATTGTTTATACTTAGACCAGAGAGGCTCACGGGAGCAAATTCGGCTCCTGTTAATTTTACTTGGACGAAGTGTTATGGAAACCAAAGGTGTACCATTATCAACACGCTGTCAACAAATCAAGTTAAGTGTTCTTCCGAAACCCATTTATCTTTCATTTATAGCCATTAATGTCAGTGTATATAGGGTGACCCAGTTAGAGCACAAGATAGCCTCAAACTAAAGGTAATTAAGCCAGGTCTTCATTGTTCCATGTACTGTGTTCTCTGATATACCTGTCATATATAGGATTCTGGCTTTACAGCTAGCGCCCTTTTAACAGGTCAAGACGAGGAAGTATGCTTTGTGCATCAGTTACTAGGGTGATGGAAGCTACCTCAAAGAGGGAAAATGTGGTGTCTACATCCTGGTTATACCTGGTGGACTAAGGCCTGCTGTACAAATAAGATAAGGAACCTCTTCAATGTATGCAGTCTAATACTGTAGTTTGATTAGCTGCATATACATAAATTTAATAAACCCCCCTAATGTGTAGAGGATCGATTTGTGAGATTATGAGATTATTACAGAAATACAGTCCACTTAACATTATACAAATTGCTATCGAAGTATATAAATTAATGTAAATATAAATTCTATATATATTCATATAAATTAAATAAATATAAATCTCACAGGTCGGTTCCCACATTATTTGGTCATCTTTGAACCGGATGACGGATTATTTGATCCTTTGAACCCACATTTGGTCATCTTAGTACCGGAGGAACCAGTTAACCAGTGGATTCATAAATAAACTAGTGCAGTGTGATTTAAACAAAGCCAGTCAAAGACGGCGGCGTTGCCTCGTGCCAGTTCACGAGCCCCGCTCAGTTCAGATCAGCCTTAGTCAGGGGTTTCATGCACACGCACAGATTTGGTGGTGTGTTATTCTGTGAAATGGCAGCGCTAATATTGAAGCCAGCCAAATTAGTGGCTGTGTCGCGAGATTGTTCACGGATTTCGTGGTGTTAAATTTCGCAAGAGATTATCCACGAATTTTGTGGACTTTATTTCGCGAAGTCACTAATAACATTTAATACTTCTAGATAATATTAGAAGTTTCATAGAGGCTAATTAAGAGGCTATTATCAATAATTGCGTATATTATTTCTCCAAAATAGAGAATTATTTAATATATATTGCACTAGTGATCACAGTATAATATTTACTAATTGCCAACCTACAACAGGGTAGGATATTTACCATTGAATAATTGAACTATTATTGTTCATCCTAGTCCCATTATTACCATAGTCAGTTGTACTATATTGATCAACCTAACACCATTAATGAATGGTCCAGACCCTATTTTGGGTGTAATTTTTATCAACTCGAGTTGAGTTGTGTATATATAATAATTTACTTATGATCATTACACCTTTGAGTGATTAATTAGTGTCTCTACCATCCTAGGGTGATATAGAAGAGCTAACCTAAAGGTACTTCCAATGACACTGGTTTATCACTCAAATCATTAGTGTGTATGATTGTATATATATATAATGTATATTAATTTTAAGTGCTAACCTCTAGTAGAGGTAGGATTACAGCCTAGTGAGTGCAGAATTTATCCTAGGCTACCATTAGTACTTGCTCATAATTTATGAGCCAGTGGTGCCCAATTAACAAGTCACAATGACTAATCCACAGAAAGCAAAGCGTGCTTTAGTAGCAAGCAAACGTCAACTGACAAGAGATCTCGACCAATATGAACAGTTGTTATATGAGCCTGAAATTAATTATCATCGGTTGAAAATACCACTGTTACAGATTCAAACCCAATTGCATATATTGAAAGCAAATAGGAAATCTTACCAAAATCAAGTCCACGATGACGTAGTAGTTGAAGATGTGGAACCATTCCTGTCTGACCTAGCACAATGTGAAGAAGAAACTCAAGCCAGGTTGGAACATTTACACAGGATAATTGAATCAGAACAAATAGCAAGTACATCAAATAAAGTAGATAATGTTATGGATGATCTAGATCTTTTTGAGAATAAATGTCAAGCCAGATTAGATCCTTTAATCAACAAGGATAAAGCTTCACCCAGTAAAGCTTCACCCACTACAGCTTCACCCAATATTATACCACCAGAAATTAAGCAGTTCTCAGACAATTTATCCACAGTCTCTGTGGATTCTGAAAACCCAATACCTGAGGCTACTAAGTTAACATGCCTCCAAACTAGAGGTGAAGCTGAACAGTAGTGGAAAATGCAAATGAAAATAGCGACAGCACTAATTTCCCAGTCCAGCCTCCTAGGAATAATGCTGGCAATGAGAAAACTGTCATACATCTAGTACTACAATTGCTGGATTTACCTCAACCTGATCAGACTGCTGACTCATTACAATCCTTCAGCATGGAGTTTGAGTCACTACTAAGAACATTCAGTCTTAAGGTTGATATAGCAACTAGTGAATGGATGACCAAAGTAGTCCTTCAACGAAAATTGTCCAGCGATATACTAGATGAATTATATTCACATCAACATAACACCATCCTGACAGTACAGGACATCACTGAAGGTTTACATTCCATAATAAACAAACGACGTGCAAATGAGGAAGTTAAAGCCTCATGCAAGCCTTCAGTAATAGAAAATAGTCAATTAAAGGGTAAAACAACTTCCCCAAATAAACATCAGTCAATTACTCAAACATCAAGTTGCAGAAAATCTGACAATGCAGCAAAATCCTCCAAGCCTACTGTTACTAGTTAACCCAAACCGGTAACTTCCAAACGTGCAGTAGGCTGGGGGACATGTATGTTCTGCAAAAAGAAACATTCAACATACTGTTGTGCTAATTATCCAACCAGAGACACTCGTATTGAGCGACTCCAGGAATTAGGGAGATGTGCAAGGTGTCTCAAGTCACACAACATAGACTATTGTGATACCCAATTCAACACCTGCAACAGGTGTAGAAGAGGTTGGCACCATGCAGCACTGTGCAAATATACGAAATTAACATATTCAAGACCCAAGGTGGAAGATAGCATTCGCACCACAGTACAGTACTGCAAGGTGCAACAAACGAAGAGTGTCCAATCGGCAAAGTCTAAAGGTAATACAACTTTGCCTACTGCCCAAATTACCATCCAGAATAAGAGGGCCAAGGTCCATACCCGTGGGTTGTTTGACCAAGGATCCCAGAGAACATATGTCACTAAAAAGTTGGCAGATGAACTACAATTAAGGCCTGTAGCCCAGATGTCATTTAATATCTCAGGGTTTGTAACAGATGCAGGACCTCAAGTCTACCAGGTGGTACAACCATCAGTACGTTTAGGCAGGTACGTCTGTCAAGTACAAGCCATTGTGGTGGACAAAATACCAGTAGACCTACAAGTTCAAGGTCTGAGTGCAACAGCCAAATTCCTGAGAAATAGAGGAATAAAATTGGCAGATAATATTAAGTCTGATCACCTCACCGACTTCGGTCTCCTTGTAGGGACAGACTATTGCCATCGATTCATTGGTAGCCCTACTAAATATCAGGGCATAACCATGTTAAAGTCTGCAGGAGGTAAATTACTCTCAGGCCCAGTATCAAGCCTGAGGAGACCTATGCCTGCAGATAAACAATACCAATAGAAATCTAAATTTGTCAGCTGATTATATTTCTCCAGTAGCATTATACTAAGGAGATTACAGCTGACTATACCAACAGAGGTTGATGTTAGTATCATCATTTGATGCTGAAGATGAGTTCATGAGGCCTCAGTGGCAAATCAGTGAACAGTAGCCAAAAACAGCTACAAGTCACTGCGACCAATGTCACTGAACCCACTGCAGTCTCAGAACCATACTTTACTTTAATGATGATCTATTCAATCTTCTGAATCAATTAACTAAATTAAACCCCAATAAATCTGATGACTGATTTGATACATTTATTATTTAATCAAGATGTATTCCATGGGCATCAGTGTTTATATATCAGTGACCAGTTACCTGAACAAACTTCAAGTTATATCTAATGTCACTGCAGTCCCTGAATCATACTTGACTGTAGTACTTGATCACATTCAGTCTTCTGGGTTAAATAATATGTAATTAGGCTTGAATATTAGCCTTTCAAGAGTTGACAGGGAAATGAAATCGCATTAGACTTCTAACCCCTGCAACTCTAGTACGGGACATCCGTCCTGTACGAACAGACGCACAAATGTGTGATTACTAACTACTAACATCAAATTAATCTAATAATTCGAAGGAGGAGTATCGGTGTTCGTCTGTTCTAAAGAGGACTTCGACCCATGAGCAGCCCCTGGGGAATTATGTCGGAAAATCCGACACCATTTAATATATAATTTAATATTTAATGTATTGTATAAACAAGTTACCCATAGAAAATGTAACTGTAGTGGAATTTCCGTCTATAGAAAACGGGATATCATCACCACATACTATTATAAATTCACCAGCTATTCTGCTGGGAATTATTCTTAGATACATTAGTCTTTGGACTTTACCATCATAAAAACATCTCATATAAATTAACTTAATTATCAATATTAAAGTAGAGTAAATGTGACCCTTCTATCACTTTCTGTCATCTGGACAATGTAAGCCAGGCATCAGTGAGGAAGGAGGGGCAGCCATTGTTTATACTTAGACCAGAGAGGCTCACGGGAGCAAATTTGGCTCCTGTTAATTTTACTTGGACGAAGTGTTATGGAAACCAAAGGTGTACCATTATCAACACGCTGTCAACAAATCAAGTTAAGTGTTCTTCCGAAACCTATTTATCTTTCATTTATGGCCATTAATGTCAGTGTATATAGGGTGAACCTGTTAGAGCACGAGATAGCCTCAAACTAAAGGTAATTAAGCCAGGTCTTCATTGTTCCATGTACAGTGTTCTCTGATATACCTGTCATATATAGGATTCTGGCTTTACAGCTAGCGCCCTTTTAACAGGTCAAGACGAGGAAGTATGCTTTGTGCATCAGTTACCAGGGTGATGGAAGCTACCTCAAAGAGGGAAAATGTGGTGTCTACATCCTGGTTATACCTGGTGGACTAAGGCCTGCTGTACATATAAGATAAGGAACCTCTTCAATGTATGTAGTCTAATGCTGTAGTTTGATTAGCTGCATATATATAAATTTAATAAACCCCCCTAATGTGTAGAGGATCGATTTGTGAGATTATGAGATTATTGCAGAAATACAGTCCACTTAACATTATACAAATTGCTATCGAAGTATATAAATTAATGTAAATATAAATTCTATATATATTCATATAAATTAAATAAATATAAATCTCACAGGTCGGTTCCCACAAGCAGCCCAGGATAGTTACAGTAGCAGCTGTGAGAGCAGCCCAGGATAGTTACAGTAGCAGCTGTGAGAGCAGCCCAGGATAGTTACAGTAGCAGCTGTGAGAGCAGCCCAGGATAGTTACAGTAGCAGCTGTGAGAGCAGCCCAGGATAGTTACAGTAGCAGCTGTGAGAGCAGCCCAGGATAGTTACAGTAGCAGCTGTGAGAGCAGCCCAGGATAGTTACAGTAGCAGCTGTGAGAGCAGCCCAGGATAGTTACAGTAGCAGCTGTGAGAGCAGCCCAGGATAGTTACAGTAGCAGCTGTGAGAGCAGCCCAGGATAGTTACAGTAGCAGCTGTGCGAGCAGCCCAGGATAGTTACAGTAGCAGCTGTGAGAGCAGCCCAGGATAGTTACAGTAGCAGCTGTGAGAGCAGCCCAGGATAGTTACAGTAGCAGCTGTGAGAGCAGCCCAGGATAGTTACAGTAGCAGCTGTGAGAGCAGCCCAGGATAGTTACAGTAGCAGCTGTGACAGCAGCCCAGGATAGTTACAGTAGCAGCTGTGAGAGCAGCCCAGGATAGTTACAGTAGCATCTGTGCGAGCAGCCCAGGATAGTTACAGTAGCAGCTGTGAGAGCAGCCCAGGATAGTTACAGTAGCAGCTGTGAGAGCAGCCCAGGATAGTTACAGTAGCAGCTGTGCGAGCAGCCCAGGATAGTTACAGTAGCAGCTGTGCGAGCAGCCCAGGATAGTTACAGTAGCAGCTGTGAGAGCAGCCCAGGATATTAGGGCAGGATAGGGTCGTGAGTGGAGTGTGTGGGACAATGGTGAGTGAGGTAAGGTGGCACTCCCTCACGGTAATGAGGGCCGCTCCTCACTACACTCCCTCACGGTAATGAGGGCCGCTCCTCACTACAGTCCCTCACGGTAATGAGGGCCTCTCCTCACTACACTCCCTCACAGTAATGAGGGCCGCTCCTCACTACACTCCCTCACAGTAATGAGGGCCGCTCCTCACTACACTCCCTCACTGTAATGAGGGCCGCTCATCACTACACTCCCTCACGGTAATGAGGGCCGCTCCTCACTACACTCCCTCACGGTAATGTGGGCCGCTCCTCACTACACTCCCTCACGGTAATGAGGGCCGCTCCTCACTACACTCCCTCACGGTAATGAGGGCCGCTCCTCACTACACTCCCTCACGGTAATGAGGGCCGCTCCTCACTACACTCCCTCGCGGTAATGAGGGCCGCTCCTCACTACACTCCCTCACAGTAATGAGGGCCGCTCCTCACTACACTCCCTCACAGTAATGAGGGCTGCTCCTCACTACACTCCCTCACGGTAATGAGGGCCGCTCCTCACTACACTCCCTCACGGTAATGAGGGCCGCACCTCACTACACTCCCTCACGGTAATGAGGGCCGCTGCTCACTACACTCCCTCACGGTAATGAGGGCCGCACCTCACTACACTCCCTCATGGTAATGAGGGCTGCTCCTCACTACACTCCCTCACGGTAATGAGGGCCGCTCCTCACTACTACTCCCTCACAGTAATGAGGGCCGCTCCTCACTACACTCCCTCACAGTAATGAGGGCCGCTCTTCACTACACTCCCTCACGGTAATGAGGGCTGCTCCTCACTACACTCCCTCACGGTAATGAGGGCGTGTGAGGAATTCCACGAGCTGATACTTTACCCATGTTATTCATCTCCCAGTGTTCTACAATGAATCCTGGAGATCCCGAGGATGATTCGTAACTGATGTCTTTGAAAACATCTTCAAGCTAAGACTTTTCGTATTTCTTTGATTATTCAAATTATCAGTATTTTGATTGTCATTTATGGAATGCTGAGCGCACTGGAGATAATACGTGTTTATTATAATTATTAATTTCTGATATTTATGATCTATATTCTTATTGGTGACAAATTTTCTATTGATTCTCTAATTGGTCTTAAGATTAGGTTATTACACAATGAACTGGTGTACGAACCACACTAGTCCCTAGACATATATGAAGTTCTAGCAATAACCCCCCAATGTAGGTGTTTGAGGCTTTGATTCCAGTAAATTATTTATACAGCCCATTAATTAATCAAGTGATTATATTTCCTAATATTTATCCATAGTCACTGGTACTTACAGGAATTTCTAATGATCACATTTTATTAGTTTCCCTCTTTACTATAAAAGCGGGTGGTCCTTCGTAATTGATTTCATTACCTTAATAATTAAATAAATAGAGTCAAGCCCCAAATGTCCCACATTATGGTCCTTCGAACCGGATAAACATAAACTATAAATATAAATACTAATTAGTAATAACTAATCACTGTGTGAAGTAGTCTAGACTAACCATTTTAATTAATTGTGTCTACCAACAGCGTAACACATAGGTTAGTCTAAGTCACACCAAGTCATTGCTACTTATACCTCATGTATAAGGTAGCACTCGTGGGACACAGTCAATTACCTACAACACTTAGACCTATACTTCATACTGAAGTAAGAATCTTTAGGTCACCAGGAGCAACAGCTCATAACTTTTATAACAATTCCACACTAACACCACTAACACCTGCATTAGAGTGGCCACACCATCTAACCATTATATACTTAGGTGGTAATGACATCCATCCTACTCGTCATCCAGCTGAGGTGATCAATCACCTTAAAGCCATAATTTCTTCATTTAAGCTCATCAGCAATTCGGTAGTATTCATGTTAGTGGAACCTCGCCAACCAAGTCAAGATAATCGTTGGGAAGTAACACCAGAATACTACCAGAGAGCTGCTAAATACATAAATTTCAGGCTGAAAAAACGAGTGAGATTGGATGCCACTTATATCCAATTTACAGCCAGACCATATAGACAAAACCTGGCAAGAGATGGTGTACACCTGTCAGGTGAGTCTAGGTTACATGTGGTTGACAAATTGATCAACACAATCAACTATCACAAACGGCTGTGGCTAGCAAGCCAAACATAACTGTACATAATTGTTTTCACTTGTGTGTGCAAGTGCACACTTATAAACTAGAAAATCCAAAAAACCCAAAAATACAGCACAACTATATTCACCTTACTGCACCACAATAATCTTTACCAATCTTATTAGGTAGAATTTAGGCTGAGATTGTGCTGAATTTGGCACAAACCCAGACTAAATACATTAGTAGTTTCTTAGGTAGGAATTATCACGACTAGACTTAAGCTAGTCAGTAGTATATGTATTACACCATTTGTGCTGACCCGATCAAGGGTGGGATTAAACCTTGAGATAACTCTGATTAGAATGTCTCCATGTTATTTCATCTTGTACTCATTATTTTGTGTGTATCTATTTTGAGTATTGCTGGATGATCACCATTACATCTAATGGTGATATAGAAGAGCTAACCAGACGAAAGTTAATGGTGAAGTTCAGACAGTGCACAAAATATCTAGCTACTTGTTGTTAGGTAGGTACATTTAACCTCAAGTGAGGTAGAGTATAATTTAGCCACGTTAAATTAGGCTATATTTAATATTACTTGTCAACTAATGAACAAGTACCCTAGCTTCATTAGATACACATTTAAGGAAGTCAAATAGCCCTTATAAGACAGAAATTAGTGACAACTTGTATGTCGACAATTTCCAGGGAACTACAAATGATCAATCTAATTTGGTAGAAATCTACCATGAGGCTAATCGTGAGTTATTAGGAGCCAATATGCCTCTACAATCATGGGCCTCAAATAATATATCATTAAACCAGATAATCGAGAAAGAGTTTCCAGGTTATCAAGTACCTGATCAATTAAAGGTTCTAGGTGTGGAATGGAACACAAGTACTGACGAGATGAATGTCAAGTCAGTACAAACCGATAATTCATCCCTTACCATGAGAACATTGCTCTCGTTTGTCAGTCAACCATTTGACCCTTTAGGCTTACTTAGTTCTATATTAATAAGGGGCAAACTCCTAATGCAGGAATGCTGGCAGAAACATATGGGATGGGATGATCCGTTACCAAGTGAGTTACAAGCTAAATGGCAGATACTCTCAACGGATTTTAATCAGTTAGGTGTTTTGAAATTTCCTCGTAATGCTTCAGGACCAAACTTGCCCACAAATTTGCACGTTTTCTGTGATGCCTCTGGCAAAGCGTATGGCGCTGTAGCTTACTTAGTTAATAGTGCACAATCAATTTTGCTCACATCTAAAGCAAGAGTTGCTCCCATTACGAAGAGATCTTTACCTCAAATGGAGTTGACTGCATTGCTGGTGGGAGTAAGATTGGCTCATTGCCTGACTAAGACACTCAATAATATCCACTTTGGTGAGATTGTCGTGTGGTCAGACAATGAGGCAGTCTTACAATGGGTAAGAAACAACAATAATAAAACTCCCTACATCAGTAATCGTGTTAGGGAAATTCATGAATTATCTGCTGGATATAAATTCAGACATGTTCCTACTAAGGACAATCCTGCGGATTATTTATCTCGAGGATTAACACTGAAACAACTTATCAAGTCTTCGCTGTGGTTCAATGGACCTTCATGGCTTGTTGGTGGTCAGTGGCCCAAACAAAAGCCACAAGCCATAGTGACCAATATCACCACTCCCATGAAAGAACCAGAACCTCAACGAATCTTTAGCCATTGATCCTCACAATTATTCCAACTTAAGTAAGTTATTAAGAGTGACAGCACATGTGTTTGACTTTCTTGCTAAGATAGGAATCCGACATAAGTTTCCCAATCCTATCCTCTACTGGATCAAACGTGCACAGCAAGAGACATATGGAAGTGAATATGAAAATCTTCCAGATAAATTAACTAAGTCTCTAGGTATCTGGTATGATGCCAACACCCATAATATATTAAGGTGTGGAGGACGTTTGCTTCATGCAAAAATTGATCTGGATACAAAGAATCCAATTCTTCTACCACGTCACCACATCATTACCAAACTTCTAGTTTTACATCACCATCAATATGGTACTTTGCATGGTGGAGTGTTAGATACTCTCACCGACCTTAGACAGAAATACTGGCTTCCCCAAGGTCGTCAGACAGTCAAGTCAATTATTAAATTCTGTGTAATCTGCAAAAGATACGATGCTAGAGTGTGTCCTTACCCAGGACCTCCACCACTCCCTGAAGAAAGAGTGGTTCATCTTCGTCCTTTTGAAACCACTGGTGTTGATTACACAGGAGCCTTGCTTCTCACTGGCAACCCAGATAAGATACCAGTGAAAGCTTACATTTGCCTCTTTACGTGTGCTACCACCAGAGGCGTACATTTAGAAGTGACTTCAGATATGAGTGCTGAAGCCTTCATCCAAGCCTTTCGCAGATTTGCAGCTCGCAGATCTTGTCCCAAACTAATGATATCGGACAATGGTTCCAATTTTGTGGCAGGAGAAGCCTGTCTGCGAGAAGTATGGAATCATCCAGAAGTACAGTCAGTCCTGCAGAGACGACAATGTCAATGGAAATTTATAGCTCCAAGAGCCCCTTGGCAAGGTGGGTTCTACGAACGAATGATAGGAACTGTTTAAGAAAAACCTTACATCGACAGAAAATGAGTTACTCCGAACTCCAAACAATTGTTGTGGAAATCGAGGCGAGAGTCAATAACCGCCCATTAACATACCTGTCAGATGATTTCTCACAGAGAGAACCTCAGAGTCCCTCACACTTGATACATGGAGGCCTGCTGAGTCCTCTCATACCTTTAGCAGAAGAGGACCCCGTCGACCCTTCACATGTAACCAGGAGTGACTTAGTAGAAAGTTACCAACATCTCTCAAGAGTCATTGAAAGGTGGAATGAGGTGTGGACTCGAGAGTACCTCACAGCTCTACGAGAGTACCACTACGGAGCTTCGAGTCCCTATAATAAAGTACAACTCAAACCAGGAGACCTAGTACTGGTTGACAGTGATGGACCAAGGTCAGAGTGGCCCATAGGCAAAATTGTTGCTATCCATCCAGATCACCAAGGTATCCTGAGAGTAGTGAAAGTTTTATGCCGAGGCAACACTACCCTAAAAACCTTAGAGAAGTTCGTACCTCTCGAATTAGCAGAACGAGAGTGTTTTCCAGAACCAGCTTCACCAACAGTTTCCGAGGACAGCAATTCTGGTCCACCGAGCAACCGTCCCACTAGAGCTGCTGCTCAACAATTTGCCTCAAGTGGAAACTACAAGCCTATTACAGCTCTGACCAAGAGCAAATACCTTCCCATCCAATTTAAGTAATCATGATGATACTGTGGTGTGATGTCAAGTAACAAATCATTACAAGTCACGATGACCCAGGACATTCTCATCACAGTAGATTCTTAGTTATTTGAATTGTGTGATGTAATTCTTAATTGTTGTATAGGCTATTAATAACATTATTTCGTCTAGAGTATCTGAGAGATTACAGACTTTAAGACTTAGTAACATAAACATTACATGTCACAGCGACACCAGTCACAGAGTTTATTGTAGGCTTTCTTAGTTATTAACTTTAGATAATTCATAATAACATGTTCCATTTAACATGAAATCTGCAAGACTTAAGTTTCTTGTATGTCCTTGACAAATACGGGACATCCGTTATGTGTGTACTAACATACTAATATTAATACTAACTTCGGGATGGGTATGTCAGTACTCAACATTACACTGCGACCCGATAAATCTCCCCCCGGAGTTATGTTGAAAATTTCCAACACTAATACAATACTGTTGTATAATTATTAACTCTTACTAAAATCTACTAATTACTGTAGCAACTAAAATTAACTAACAGTGGTGTTCACATGAACTAATAATTGTATCTGTACAATAATGCTGGAATTCTTACGTAACCAAACGCCAGTATTGCGTCAGATTCTACCTAATTAAACACATTTATATCCAGTGTGTTAGAGAATTGAGTGTGATTCTCTAAAACATCAGTATTCCGTGTGATGATTATTTACCGATAACATAACTCCCAAATAATGCCAAATCGAGAGTTTTTAGTTATAATTGTTATTAGGTAATAAATTTACCGTCACGCGTGAATGGAGAAAACTAAAATCATCTCCATTTCTCGTTTACCATCGTAAGACAAGAAAATAATAATATTTAGCTCCCTAGAATTACAACCCAGTCTTTATCAAAGCATTTTAGCTACAACTGCGCGAAATAATATTATTCGTGATAAATAATTTCTGTGGCGAATGCGAGACGCCGTGGAGAGGGAGAAGCCATTGTTGTGGCAGACGCCAGCTCGAGGAGAAGTCACCAGTGTGCGGCGTGAAGACTTGTTGCGGAATTGAGCAACTCGTTTGGTGTCAGAGTCTAGGATACGTTGTGGTGAATTGTCAGCAAGATTTAACCTGACATTCAGCCCGGAACTAGTTAATTTGTTCTATGTGATCCATCGTGACCGGCCAAATAAGCGCGTCGACATCCAAGCCAAGGTAGCCACCACGTGTTCGCCATTGTGACGCTAGAGCCTGGGACGCGAGTTTCGGCAAGCTTCAACTTATACAGTGCCCTATTAGCTAAGTACTTATATAACTCCCTTTTGATACATCATTAGAGATTGTATATAGCAGGGTAGCTTGTCGTCACGTCGAGCGACATAAATATAACACATGTTAGTATTCTAAATTAATTTTATTCCCAATTTCTTGAATACAGATATTTAGTAGCCTAGTACATTGCTATGTAATATCCCTTAATTTACAGCTCGCGTGTGAGGAATTCCACGAGCTGTTACTTTACCCGTGTTATTCATCTCCCAGTGTTCTACAATGAATCCTGGAGATCCCGAGGATGATTCGTAACTGATGTCTTTGAAAACATCTTCAAGCTAAGACTTTTCGTATTTCTTTGATTATTCAAATTATCAGTATTTTGATTGTCATTTATGGAATGCTGTGCGCACTGGAGATAATACGTGTTTATTATAATTATTAATTTCTGATATTTATGATCTATATTCTTATTGGTGACAAATTTTCTATTGATTCTCTAATTGGTCTTAAGATTAGGTTATTACACAATGAACTGGTGTACGAACCACACTAGTCCCTAGACATATATGAAGTTCTAGCAATAACCCCCCAATGTAGGTGTTTGAGGCTTTGATTCCAGTAAATTATTTATACAGCCCATTAATTAATCAAGTGATTATATTTCCTAATATTTATCCATAGTCACTGGTACTTACAGGAATTTCTAATGATCACATTTTATTAGTTTCCCTCTTTACTATAAAAGCGGGTGGTCCTTCGTAATTGATTTCATTACCTTAATAATTAAATTAATAGAGTCAAGCCCCAAATGTCCCACAATACCCATCCGGTCCAATGTATGACCCAGGAATGTTACAGATTCTCCAAAAAAAACTGCATTTTTCGAAATTCACTTTGAGGTTGTGTGACCTCAACCTTAGCAAGAGTTTCCTCAAATTATGCATGTGCTCCTCTAATGACTTTCCCAGCACGATTACGTCATCGAGGTACAGCAACGCTGTGGGACCTATCAACCCCGATAATACACTCATCATTAGCCTACTGAACACAGCAGGTGCTGACTTCAACCCGAAAGGAAGTCGTTTATATTGCCAGAGCTCGTTGCACGCACTAAACGCTGTGATTTCCCTCGACTCTTCCTCCAGCGGTATCTGGTGATACCCACTGAGCAGGTCTAATGTGGTAAAATATTGTGTACACTTCAAGTGTGTCAATGTGTCCTGTATGTTAGGTAATGGGTATGCTTCGTCCTTCGTCAGCTTGTTAATTTTGCGGAAATCTACGCATAACCTCACTCCCCCATTATTTTTCCTGACTACTACGAGAGGGCTGTGCCACGGTGAACTGGATGGTTAAATGATACCATGATCCCTTAGCTGGCTTATCTCCTCCTTCACCTCCCTCTGGTGTGCCACTGGTATGCTATATGCTCTCGTATATACTGGATGTGCGCCCTCTACGTCAATCCTATGTGCTCCTTGAGTAATGCACCCTGGGGGTTCCCCCTCTCAACGCAAAAACATCCGGGAACTCCCTGACTAACCCCCTTAAGGCTTCCTTAACCTCCCTTTCCATGGACATCCTATCCACTATTCCCATTAATTTATCCATTCTATCCTCATCGCCCTCACTCTGACTTACTGACATGGCTGCAATAATCTCCTCCACAGGGTGCCCCCACGCTACCTGTGCATGCTTACTCAAGGTGACTGGCCAGCGAGAGGGATTAAAAACCCTCAACCGAATTACCCCTTCATTTATGTCTTCAATAGTCTCCATTATCACCAACCCTGCTGGATTATCCAATGGCTCAGTTTGCACAACGTCTACTCCCTTGGCTTTACATGTCATTTTAATCACTAAGGACGCTTCTCCCGGAATGGTGACATCCTTGGGTACCGTGACTGCCCACTGTATATTCTGGTCCCCAGCCGAGTTACCACAGTTACCCCTCACTACTGCTACTCCTTCTCTACTCCTCACCTTGTTAACGTCTACCGCTTGACCCCCACACACCAAATTATTCCCCCTTGCGCTGAACGCTATGGTACATGAGTATTTTTCGAGGAAATCAATTCCCAAGATAATGTTGGTATGTTTCAGCCCTATATCCTGTATTACTACAAAACTATGTTTAAACCATCTATCTTCTAGCTGGAAATCCACAGTTGTCTCTCCCAACACCCGCAACGCATTATCCCCCACCGCCGTTAATCTCCTGTTGTTAGGTATCAGCCTGACGTCTGATCCTAACACGCTGCGACTCATGATGGACACGGAAGCACCGGTGTCCACGAAGGCGGTATAGATGGTGCCCTTTAACCGTAAATGCACCTTTATGGGATGACCCGACCCGACGGTACACAACCACTGTCCGCCACCCCCTACTGTACACACTGAGTAATTAGGCGGAACAAAAAGTTTACACTGCCAGGCCAAGTGACTACCGTCACCACACACCTTACACACTTTTGTCTGCTTAGGTCGTTCTGGCTCGTGTTTACCTGCAGTGTACCCCGTTCCCCGGGGATACCCTCTACCGGTACCCTGGTTCTGGTGGTACATTCCTGTTGCTCCCTGAGCAGGCGAGTACCTTGGCGGAGCAGGAGTGAACCTGCCTCCACGTGCCCCTTGATTATAGCCTCCTCGCTGCCCACGAGTACCCTGATGGGGTCCCCACGACACCCCACTCGTATTGTGTCCCTGGAACACCCTTGGCTCCCATCCCTTATTATTGTTACGTCGAGGAGCACCTCGCCCCTTGCCCTTGGAATGTGTGACCCCCGCCGCGGGTCCATCCTCCACTGGCTGAGCTACTGGGGCCCAGAGCTGAGCCTGTCTCTCTTGCGTGTCTGCAAGATTTGCCTGTTCCTTAGGGGACACTTCCTTGAAAATGTCATCCTGTCAGTTTATGTGTCGGGCTATTCTCCGCCCAAAACACTGCATGTTTCACCGCTTCCTTAAAAGACTTAGCTTCCCTGCAGTGTAACGCACTTTCCCGCGGTAATGCACCGAAAAAAACACTCCGTTGCATAGAATCTCTTACGACCCCCGTGAACTGCGTTTCCGTCCGCTCAATCACATCACCCAAGAGTCTTATTCTATGGCCAAACGCCCTTAATTGTTCCCCTGGTTCTCGTTTAAGTGCAGCTAACTTAGCCTTTAGTTCTACTGCATCGTGCTGCTCATCGTAATGATCTATCAGTTCCTGCTTAAACTCGCTATAACTATTTATTTCTCTAATTTCCGTTGAGTTGAGCAGGGTCTTTGCTTCCCATTTCACCTTGGAATATGCCAATGCAATCTTTGCCTGATCCGACCATGACCCCACACTAGTCGCCTTCTCTAGAGCAAAGAAAAATGTTCTAATATCCGTACCAGGGCCACACCACCACCCATCACCAGGGCCACACCACCACCCATCACCAGGGCCACACCACCACCCACCAGGGCCACACCACTACCCATCACCAGGGCCACACCACCACCCACCAGGACCATACTACCACCCACCAGGGCCACACCACCACCCACCAGGACCATACTACCACCCACCAGGGCCACACCACCACCCACCAGGGCCACACTTCCACCCACCAGGACCACACCACCACCCACCAGGGCCACACTACCACCCACCGGGACCACACCACCACCCACCAGGGCCACACTACCACCCACCAGGACCATACTACCACCCACCATGGCCACACGACCACCCACCAGGGCCACACCACCACCCACCAGGGCCACACCACTACCCATCACCAGGGCCACACCACCATCTACCAGGGCCACACCACCACCCACCAGGACCACACCGCCACCCATCACCAGGGCCACACCACCACCCACCAGGGCCACACCGCCACCCATCACCAGGGCCACACCACCACCCACCAGGGCCACACCGCCACCCATCACCAGGGCCACACCACTACCCATCACCAGGGCCACACCACTACCCATCACCAGGGCCACACCACCACCCATCACCAGGGCCACACCACTACCCATCACCAGGGCCACAAAACTTCCCATCACCAGGGCCACACCACTACCCATCACCAGGGCCACACCACCACCCACCAGGACCACACCACCACCCATCACCAGGGCCACACCACCACCCACCACCAGGGCCACACCACCACCCACCAGGGCCACACCACCACCCATCACCAGGGCCACACCACCACCCACCAGGGCCACACCACCACCCACCACCAGGGCCACACCACCACCCACCAGAGCCACACCACCACCCATCACCAGGGCCACACCACCACCCATCACCAGGGCCACACCACCACCCATCACCAGGGCCACACCACCACCCATCACCAGGGCCACACCACCACCCACCACCAGGGCCACACCACCACCCATCATCAGGACCACACCACCACCCACCACCAGGACCACACCACCACCCACCACCAGGACCACACCACCACCCATCACCAGGGCCACACCACCACCCACCACCAGGGCCACACCACCACCCACCACCAGGGCCACACCACCACCCATCACCAGGGCCACACCACCACCCATCACCAGGACCACACCACTACCCATCACCAGGGCCACACCACCACCCACCACCAGGGCCACACCACCACCCACCACCAGGGCCACACCACCACCCACCACCAGGACCACACCACCACCCACCAGGGCCACACCACCACCCACCACCAGGACCACACCACCACCCACCACCAGGGCCACACCACCACCCACCACCAGGACCACACCACCACCCACCAGGGCCACACCACCACCCACCACCAGGACCACACCACCACCCACCACCAGGACCACACCACCACCCATCACCAGGGCCACACCACCACCCATCACCAGGGCCGCACCACCACCCACCAGGGCCACACCACCACCCACCACCAGGGCCACACCACCACCCACCACCAGGACCACACCACCACCCACCACCAGGACCACACCACCACCCATCACCAGGGCCACACCACCACCCATCACCAGGGCCGCACCACCACCCACCAGGGCCACACCACCACCCACCACCAGGACCACACCACCACCCATCGCCAGGGCCACACCACCACCCACCACCAGGGCCACACCACCACCCACCACCAGGGCCACACCACCACTTATCACCAGGGCCACACCACCACTTATCACCAGGACCACACCACCACCCACCACCAGGGCCACACTACCACCCATCACCAGGGCCGCACCACCACCCACCAGGGCCACACCACCACCCATCACCAGGGCCACACCACCACTTATCACCAGGGCCACACCACCACCCACCAGGGCCACACCACCACCCATCACCAGGGCCACACCACCACCCATCACCAGGGCCACACCACCACCCACCACCAGGGCCACACCACCACCCACCAGGGCCACACCACCACCCATCACCAGAGCCACACCACCACCCACCACCAGGGCCACACCACCACCCACCACCAGGGCCACACCACCACTTATCACCAGGGCCGCACCACCACCCACCAGGGCCACACCACCACCCATCACCAGGACCACACCACCACCCACCACCAGGGCCACACCACGACTTATCACCAGGGCCACACCACCACCCACCAGGGCCACACCACCACCCATCACCAGGACCACACCACCACTTATCACCAGGGCCGCACCACCACCCACCACCAGGGCCACACCACCACCCATCACCAGGACCACACCACCACCCACCACCAGGGCCACACCACCACTTATCACCAGGGCCACACCACCACCCACCACCAGGGCCACACCACCACCCATCACCAGGACCACACCACCACTTATCACCAGGGCCACACCACCACCCACCACCAGGGCCACACCACCACCCATCACCAGGAGCACACCACCACTTATCACCAGGGCCACACCACCACCCACCACCAGGGCCACACCACCACCCATCACCAGGACCACACCACCACTTATCACCAGGGCCACACCACCACCCATCACCAGGGCCACACCACCACCCATCACCAGGGCCACACCACCACCCACCACCAGGCCCACACCACCACCCACCACCAGGGCCACACCACCACTTATCACCAGGGCCGCACCACCACCCACCAGGGCCACACCACCACCCATCACCAGGGCCACACCACCACCCACCACCAGAGCCACACCACCACTTATCACCAGGGCCGCACCACCACCCACCAGGGCCACACCACCACCCATCACCAGGGCCACACCACCACCCACCACCAGGGCCACACCACCACCCACCACCAGGACCACACCACCACCCATCACCAGGACCACACCACCACCCACCACCAGGGCCACACCACCACCCACCACCAGGGCCACACCACCACCCACCACCAGGGCCACACCACCACCCACCACCAGGGCCACACCACCACCCACCACCAGGGCCACACCACCACCCACCACCAGGACCACACCACCACCCATCACCAGGACCACACCACCACCCACCACCAGGGCCACACCACCACTTATCACCAGGGCCACACCACCACCCATCACCAGGACCACACCACCACCCACCACCAGGGCCACACCACCACTTATCACCAGGGCCACACCACCACCCATCACCAGGACCACACCACCACCCACCACCAGGGCCACACCACCACCCATCACCAGGACCACACCACCACCAACCACCAGGACCACACCACCACCCACCACCAGGGCCACACCACCACCCACCACCAGGACCACACCACCACCCACCACCAGGACCACACCACCACCCATCACCAGGACCACACCACCACCCATCACCAGGACCACACCACCACCCATCACCAGGGCCACACCACCACCCATCACCAGGACCACACCACCACCCATCACCAGGACCACACCACCACCCACCACCAGGGCCACACCACCACCCACCACCAGGACCACCCACCAGCCACACCACCACCCACCACCAGGGCCACACCACCACCCATCACCAGGGCCACACCACCACCCATCACCAGGGCCACACCACCACCCATCACCAGGGCCACACCACCACCCACCACCAGGACCACCCACCAGGGCCACACCACCACCCACCAGGACCACACCACCACCCATCACCAGGGCCACACCACCACCCATCACCAGGGCCACACCACCACCCACCAGGACCACACCACTACCCATCACCAGGGCCACACCACCACCCATCACCAGGACCACACCACCACCCATCACCAGGGCCACACCACCACCCATCACCAGGACCACACCACCACCCATCACCAGGGCCACACCACCACCCATCACCAGGACCACACCACCACCCACCACCAGGGCCACACCACCACCCACCACCAGGGCCACACCACCACCCACCACCAGGGCCACACCACTACCCATCACCAGGACCACACCACCACCCATCACCAGGGCCACACCACCACCCATCACCAGGACCACACCACCACCCACCAGGACCACACCACTACCCATCACCAGGGCCACACCACCACCCATCACCAGGGCCACACCACCACCCATCACCAGGGCCACACCACCACCCACCAGGACCACACCACCACCCATCACCAGGGCCACACCACCACCCACCAGGACCACCCACCAGCCACACCACCACCCACCACCAGGGTCACACCATCACCCATCACCAGGGCCACACCACCACCCATCACCAGGACCACACCACCACCCATCACCAGGGCCACACCACCACCCATCACCAGGACCACACCACCACCCATCACCAGGGCCACACCACCACCCATCACCAGGGCCACACCACCACCCACCAGGACCACACCACCACCCATCACCAGGGCCACACCACCACCCACCACCAGGGCCACACCGCCACCCACCAGGGCCACACCGCCACCCATCACCAGGGCCACACCACTACCCATCACCAGGGCCACACCACTACCCATCACCAGGGCCACACCACCACCCATCACCAAGGCCACACCACTACCCATCACCAGGGCCACAAAACTACCCATCACCAGGGCCACACCAATACCCATCACCAGGGCCACAAAACTACCCATCACCAGGGCCACACCACTACCCATCACCAGGGCCACACCACCACCCACCAGGACCACACCACCACCCATCACCAGGGCCACACCACCACCCACCACCAGGGCCACACCACCACCCACCAGGGCCACACCACCAACCATCACCAGGGCCACACCACCACCCACCAGAGCCACACCACCACCCATCACCAGGGCCACACCACCACCCATCACCAGGGCCACACCAGCACACATCACCAGGGCCACACCACCACCCATCACCAGGACCACACCACCACCCATCACCAGGACCACACCACCACCCATCATCAGGACCACACCACCACCCATCACCAGAGCCACACCACCACCCATCACCAGGACCACACCACCACCCACCACCAGGACCACACCACCACCCACCACCAGGACCACACCACCACCCACCACCAGGGCCACACCACCACCCATCATCAGGACCACACCACTACCCATCACCAGGGCCACACCACCACCCACCAGGACCACACCACCACCCATCACCAGGGCCACACCACCACCCACCACCAGGACCACACCACCACCCATCACCTGAGCCACACCACCACCCATCACCAGGACCACACCACCACCCACCAGGACCACACCACCACCCACCACCAGGGCCACACCACCACCCACCACCAGGGCCACACCACCACCCATCATCAGGACCACACCACCACCCATCACCAGGGCCACACCACCACCCACCACCAGGGCCACACCACCACCCACCACCAGGGCCACACCACCACCCATCATCAGGACCACACCACTACCCATCACCAGGGCCACACCACCACCCATCAACAGGGCCACACCACCACCCACCACCAGGGCCACACCACCACCCACCACCAGGGCCACACCACCACCCATCATCAGGACCACACCACTACCCATCACCAGGGCCACACCACCACCCATCATCAGGACCACACCACCACCCATCACCAGAGCCACACCACCACCCATCACCAGGACCACACCACCACCCATCACCAGGGCCACACCACCACCCACCACCAGGGCCACACCACCACCCATCATCAGGACCACACCACTACCCATCACCAGGGCCACACCACCACCCACCAGGTCCACACCACCACCCATCACCAGGGCCACACCACCACCCACCACCAGGACCACACCACCACCCACCACCAGGGCCACACCACCACCCATCATCAGGACCACACCACCACCCATCACCAGAGCCACACCACCACCCACCAGGGCCACACCACCACCCACCAGGGCCACACCACCACCCACCACCAGGGCCACACCACCACCCATCATCAGGACCACACCACCACCCATCACCAGAGCCACACCACCACCCATTACCAGGACCACACCACCCACCACCAGGGCCACACCACCACCCATCACCAGGGCCACACCACCACCCACCACCAGGGCCACACCACCACCCTTCACCAGGGCCACACCACCACCCATCACCAGGACCACACCACCACCCACCACCAGGGCCACACCACCACCCTTCACCAGGGCCACACCACCACCCATCACCAGGACCACACCACCACCCACCACCAGGACCACACCACCACCCACCACCAGGGCCACACCACCACCCACCACCAGGGCCACACCACCACCCATCACCAGGGCCACACCACCACCCACCACCAGGACCACACCACCACCCACCACCAGGACCACACCACCCACCACCAGGGCCACACCACCACCCACCACCAGGACCACACCACCACCCACCACCAGGACCACACCACCACCCACCACCAGGACCACACCACCACCCATCACCAGGGCCACACCACCACCCATCACCAGGGCCACACCACCACCCACCACCAGGGCCACACCACCACCCATCACCAGGGCCACACCACCACCCATCACCAGGGCCACACCACCACCCACCACCAGGGCCACACCACCACCCATCACCAGGACCACACCACCACCCACCACCAGGGCCACACCACCACCCATCACCAGGGCCACACCACCACCCATCATCAGGACCACACCACTACCCATCACCAGGGCCACACCACCACCCACCAGGACCACACCACCACCCATCACCAAGGCCACACCACCACCCACCACCAGGACCACACCACCACCCAACACCAGAGCCACACCACCACCCATCACCAGGACCACACCACCACCCACCAGGACCACACCACCACCCACCACCAGGGCCACACCACCACCCACCACCAGGGCCACACCACCACCCATCATCAGGACCACACCACCACCCATCACCAGGGCCACACCACCACCCACCACCAGGGCCACACCACCACCCACCACCAGGGCCACACCACCACCCATCATCAGGACCACACCACTACCCATCACCAGGGCCACACCACCACCCATCACCAGGGCCACACCACCACCCACCACCAGGGCCACACCACCACCCACCACCAGGGCCACACCACCACCCATCATCAGGACCACACCACTACCCATCACCAGGGCCACACCACCACCCATCATCAGCCCACACCACCACCCATCACCAGAGCCACACCACCACCCATCACCAGGACCACACCACCACCCATCACCAGGGCCACACCACCACCCACCACCAGGGCCACACCACCACCCATCATCAGGACCACACCACTACCCATCACCAGGGCCACACCACCACCCACCAGGACCACACCACTACCCATCACCAGGGCCACACCACTACCCATCACCAGGGCCACACCACCACCCATCACCAAGGCCACACCACTACCCATCACCAGGGCCACAAAACTACCCATCACCAGGGCCACACCACTACCCATTACCAGGGCCACAAAACTACCCATCACCAGGGCCACACCACTACCCATCACCAGGGCCACACCACCACCCACCAGGACCACACCACCACCCATCACCAGGGCCACACCACCACCCACCACCAGGGCCACACCACCACCCACCAGGGCCACACCACCAACCATCACCAGGGCCACACCACCACCCACCAGAGCCACACCACCACCCATCACCAGGGCCACACCACCACCCATCACCAGGGCCACACCAGCACACATCACCAGGGCCACACCACCACCCATCACCAGGACCACACCACCACCCATCACCAGGACCACCCCACCACCCATCATCAGGACCACACTACCACCCATCACCAGAGCCACACCACCACCCATCACCAGGACCACACCACCACCCACCACCAGGACCACACCACCACCCACCACCAGGACCACACCACCACCCACCACCAGGGCCACACCACCACCCATCATCAGGACCACACCACTACCCATCACCAGGGCCACACCACCACCCACCAGGACCACACCACCACCCATCACCAGGGCCACACCACCACCCACCACCAGGACCACACCACCACCCATCACCAGAGCCACACCACCACCCATCACCAGGACCACACCACCACCCACCAGGACCACACCACCACCCACCACCAGGGCCACACCACCACCCACCACCAGGGCCACACCACCACCCATCATCAGGACCACACCACCACCCATCACCAGGGCCACACCACCACCCACCACCAGGGCCACACCACCACCCACCACCAGGGCCACACCACCACCCATCATCAGGACCACACCACTACCCATCACCAGGGCCACACCACCACCCATCACCAGGGCCACACCACCACCCACCACCAGGGCCACACCACCACCCACCACCAGGGCCACACCACCACCCATCATCAGGACCACACCACTACCCATCACCAGGGCCACACCACCACCCATCATCAGGACCACACCACCACCCATCACCAGAGCCACACCACCACCCATCACCAGGACCACACCACCACCCATCACCAGGGCCACACCACCACCCACCACCAGGGCCACACCACCACCCATCATCAGGACCACACCACTACCCATCACCAGGGCCACACCACCACCCACCAGGACCACACCACCACCCATCACCAGGGCCACACCACCACCCACCACCAGGACCACACCACCACCCACCACCAGGGCCACACCACCACCCATCATCAGGACCACACCACCACCCATCACCAGAGCCACACCACCACCCACCAGGGCCACACCACCACCCACCAGGGCCACACCACCACCCACCACCAGGGCCACACCACCACCCATCATCAGGACCACACCACCACCCATCACCAGAGCCACACCACCACCCATCACCAGGACCACACCACCCACCACCAGGGCCACACCACCACCCATCACCAGGGCCACACCACCACCCACCACCAGGGCCACACCACCACCCTTCACCAGGGCCACACCACCACCCATCACCAGGACCACACCACCACCCACCACCAGGGCCACACCACCACCCTTCACCAGGGCCACACCACCACCCATCACCAGGACCACACCACCACCCACCACCAGGACCACACCACCACCCACCACCAGGGCCACACCACCACCCACCACCAGGGCCACACCACCACCCATCACCAGGGCCACACCACCACCCACCACCAGGACCACACCACCACCCACCACCAGGACCACACCACCCACCACCAGGGCCACACCACCACCCACCACCAGGACCACACCACCACCCACCACCAGGACCACACCACCACCCACCACCAGGACCACACCACCACCCATCACCAGGGCCACACCACCACCCATCACCAGGGCCACACCACCACCCACCACCAGGGCCACACCACCACCCATCACCAGGGCCACACCACCACCCATCACCAGGGCCACACCACCACCCACCACCAGGGCCACACCACCACCCATCACCAGGACCACACCACCACCCACCACCAGGGCCACACCACCACCCATCACCAGGGCCACACCACCACCCATCACCAGGGCCACACCACCACCCACCACCAGGGCCACACCACCACCCATCACCAGGGCCACACCACCACCCATCACCAGGGCCACACCACCACCCATCACCAGGGCCACACCACCACCCATCACCAGGGCCACACCACCACCCACCACCAGGACCACACCACCACCAACCACCAGGGCCACACCACCACCCACCACCAGGACCACACCACCACCCACCACCAGGACCACACCACCACCCATCACCAGGGCCACACCACCACCCACCAGAGCCACACCACCACCCATCACCAGGACCACACCACCACCCACCACCAGGGCCACACCACCACCCATCACCAGGGCCACACTACCACCCTTCACCAGGATCACACCACCACCCACCACCAGGGCCACACCACCACCCACCACCAGGACCACACCACCACCAACCACCAGGGCCACACCACCACCCATCACCAGGGCCACACCACCACCCATCACCAGGGCCACACCACCACCCACCACCAGGACCACACCACCACCCATCACCAGGGCCACACCACCACCCATCACCTGGGCCACACCACCACCCATCACCAGGGCCGCACCACCACCCATCACCAGGACCACACCACCACCCACCACCAGGGCCACACCACCACCCATCACCAGGGCCACACCACCACCCATCACCAGGACCACACCACCACCCACCACCAGGGCCACACCACCACCCACCACCAGGACCACCCACCAGCCACACCACCACCCACCACCAGGGCCACACCACCACCCATCACCAGGGCCACACCACCACCCATCACCAGGGCCACACCACCACCCATCACCAGGGCCACACCACCACCCACCAGGACCACACCACCACCCATCACCAGGGCCACACCACCACCCATCACCAGGGCCACACCACCACCCACCAGGACCACACCACTACCCATCACCAGGGCCACACCACCACCCATCACCAGGACCACACCACCACCCATCACCAGGGCCACACCACCACCCATCACCAGGACCACACCATCACCCACCACCAGGACCACACCACCACCCACCACCAGGGCCACACCACCACCCATCACCAGGGCCACACCACCACCCACCAGGACCACACCACCACTCATCACCAGGACCACACCACCACCCATCACCAGGGCCACACCACCACCCACCACCAGGGCCACACCACCACCCACCACCAGGGCCACACCACCACCCATCACCAGGACCACACCACCACCCATCACCAGGGCCACACCACCACTCATCACCAGGGCCACACCACCACCCACCAGAGCCACACCACCACCCATCACCAGGACCACACCACTACCCATCACCAGGGCCACACCACTACCCATCACCAGAGCCACACCACCACCCATTACCAGGGCCACACCACCACCCATCACCAGGGCCACACCACCACCCACCAGGACCACACCACTACCCATTACCAGAGCCACACCACCACCCATCACCAGGGCCACACCACCACCCACCAGAGCCACACCACCACCCATCACCAGGGCCACACCACTACCCATCACCAGGGCCACACCACCACCCATCACCAGGGCCACACCACTACCCATCACCAGGGCCACACCACCACCCGGGCCACCCCTAAAATATTCACCATCCCCGCGTCTTTCATCTCAATTCGCCAGCATCCCTACGAGTATCTGTGCCCTTCAATCCTTGCCACTCAAAAGACTCCACTTCCCTGATTAACTCTATACTCTACATGTTTCCTCGTGCGCTCTCTTGGTTTATATATATATATATATATATATATATATATATATATATATATATATATATATATATATATATATATATATATATATATATATATATATATATATATATATATATATATATATTGGTAGCTGTCTTTCCTGTAGACATATATTATTAAATATGACCGAAAAAGTAAGATTAATAATTGTAACACGAATTTTCTCAATATTTCTTATGGTTCTTTTCACTGTCGATGGTAATTGAAAAATCAGTTTTCCAAAATTCATTTTTATTTCTAGTCTGACGCGACACTTGAAACCGGCCATATACTGCAGGTATGCTGACGACATTATTACACAGGTACCTGATGTCAGACATCTGCAGGAGCTGAAGGAGGCATTTGAGCGGAATTCTGTGTTGCGTTTCACTTACGAGATGGAGAAGGATGGGAAGCTGCCCTTTCTAGATGTAACAGTCATGGAAAAGAGTGGAGGTTTCCACACTGCCGTCTACACTAAGGAAACAAACATAGGAATGTGCCTCAATGCCAACAGTGACTGCCCAGACAGGTACAAGAGGAGTGTTACCTACCTTGAGGCTACCTTGAGGTGCTTCCGGGGCATAGTGTCCCAGCGGCCGGTCGTCGACCAGGCCTCCTGGTTGCTGGACTGATCAACCAGGCTGTTAGACGCGGCTGCTCGCAGCCTGACGTATGAGTCACAGCCTGGTTGATCAGGTATCCTTTGGAGGTGCTTATCCAGTTCTCTCTTGAAGACTGTGAGGGGTTTGCCAGTTATGCCCCTTATGTGTAGTGGAAGCGTGTTGAACAGTCTCGGGCCTCTGATGTTGATAGAGTTCTCTCTCAGAGTACCTGTTGCACCTCTGCTTTTCAACGGGGGTATTCTGCACATCCTGCCATGTCTTCTGGTCTCATGTGGTGTTATTTCTGTGAGTCATTTCAGTCAGTCTTGAGTCAGTGAGTCATTGTGCTGTTGTTTCTGTGAGTCTGTGAGTGTTGTTAACGCTTATGTCGACCGTGCTCTCAGCCACAGCTCAGGATGGAAGCAAGTCGATGAAGAACTCTGTAGGGTAAGGCAGATCCTAGTCAACAACAGCTTCTCCAATGGTTTCGTTGAAGACATCATAAGAAGGAAGGTGAAATGCCATGCAACCTCTGAAGAGACAACTAACACAACACCTGTACCCCCTATTAGACTATTTTACAAGAACTTCTTTTCCACAGCTCATAAAATGGAGGAAAGGGTCCTGAAAGGTATTGTTAATAGAAACTTTATCCCTACAGACAAAAATCAGAAGATACAATTGACGATTTACTATAAAACCAAGAAAACTGCCAACCTACTCATGAGAAACTCTCCAGACACAAAGCAGAACGCTTTGAAAGAGACCAATGTCGTCTATGCCTTCAAATGCCCACTTGGGGACTGTAAGCCTCAAAGAACTCAGTATATAGGCAAGACAACAACATCTCTTTCCAGGCGATTAACGATGCATAAGCAACAGGGCTCCATTAAGGAACATATAATCTCTTCCCACAACCAGACCATCACCAGAGAAGTCTTAACAAAAAACACGGAAATCATCGATAGATACAGCGATAGCAGGCGGCTTGATATCTGCGAGGCACTACACATTAAGAAGTCAACACCAGCAATCAACAGCCAATTAATGCACAACTATATTCTACCCACTTCAAGACTCCGCACCAATATAGAAGCATCAAGAAATATGGGCCAATAGGCCCTTTGCATTTACTTCCATTCTTCCCCTTTAACTTTACCCAATATTACCCAATATTTCGTGCTCTATCTTGTGTTGAAAGTTTGTTTTCACCTCATCCAAAACTGTTGTAACATATCACCTCACCCAAATGCAGGTATATAAAATGAAAAGCCATTTGAATTATAGCATAGTAAGAAATCTGTTTTAGTGTTTGCAGGTTATAGTTGTGTGTGTGTAAACTAAAGTCTTTTAAAAAGTAATAAGTTATTACAAAACGCGTTCAAGTGTCGCGTCAGACTAGAAATAAAAATTAATTTTGGAGAACAGATTTTTCAATTACCATCGACAGTGAAAAGAACCTTAAGCAATATTGAGAAAATTCGTGTTAGAATTATTAATCTTACTTTTTCGGTCATATATATATATATATATATATATATATATATATATATATATATATATATATATATATATATATATATATATATATATATATATATATATATATATATATATAACTGAAAACTCACACCCCAGAAGTGACTCGAACCCATACTCCCAGAAGCAACGCAACTGGTATGTACAAGACGCCTTAATCCACTTGACCATCACGACCGGACATAATGAGGTGATAGCCTAAGCTATTTGAACCACCCCACCGCCGGCACTCGGATAGTAATCTTGGGCATAGCATTTTACCCAAAGAATGAGGTGATTTGGTAAAATGCTATGCCCAAGATTACTATCCGAGTGCCGGCGGTGGGGTGGTTCAAATAGCTTAGGCTATCACCTCATTATGTCCGGTCGTGATGGTCAAGTGGATTAAGGCGTCTTGTACATACCAGTTGCATTGCTTCTGGGAGTATGGGTTCGAGTCACTTCTGGGGTGTGAGTTTTCAGTTGCATATTGTCCTGGGGACCATTCAGGCTTGTTCGCATTTGTGTTCCTCACGTGTGCCCCAAAGAATGAGGTGATTTGGTAAAATGCTATGCCCAAGATTACTATCCGAGTGCCGGCGGTGGGGTGGTTCAAATAGCTTAGGCTATCACCTCATTATGTCCGGTCGTGATGGTCAAGTGGATTAAGGCGTCTTGTACATACCAGTTGCGTTGCTTCTGGGAGTATGGGTTCGAGTCACTTCTGGGGTGTGAGTTTTCAGTTGCATATTGTCCTGGGGACCATTCAGGCTTGTTCGCATTTGTGTTCCTCACGTGTGCCCCAAAGAATGAGGTGATTTGGTAAAATGCTATGCCCAAGATTACTATCCGAGTGCCGGCGGTGGGGTGGTTCAAATAGCTTAGGCTATCACCTCATTATGTCCGGTCGTGATGGTCAAGTGGATTAAGGCGTCTTGTACATACCAGTTGCGTTGCTTCTGGGAGTATGGGTTCGAGTCACTTCTGGGGTGTGAGTTTTCAGTTGCATATTGTCCTGGGGACCATTCAGGCTTGTTCGCATATATATATATATATATATATATATATATATATATATATATATATATATATATATATATATATATATATATATATATATATCCACATAAGTTATCCTGTCAGTCTCATTTTTCATCTCATTACCATGCAAACAATGGAGAAAACCTTGAAATAAAATTCAGAAGGAAATATTTTATCGGGAATTCAAATTAAAGTCAAGTGGCTGGGTCTGACGAGCAAAAAGTTTTGGTGAAAAGTTAACGAAAAAACTTTTATGAAAAAAAGGAAGATGAAATTTAGTTTTTTAATGGATCATAAATTTGTCAAGAATATATAGGTTTCTACAACGTTTTGGACTTATGTTCATGTGGAGATCAACGTTGTGGTCCTGTATAATGTTGTGGTCCTGTATAATGTTGTGGTCTTCTATAATGTTGTGGTCCTGTATAATGTTGTGGTCCTGTATAATGTTGTGGTTCTGTATTATGTTGTGGTCCTGTATAATGTTGTGGTCCTGTATAATGTTGTGGTCCTGTATAATGTTGTGGTTCTGTATTATGTTGTGGTCCTGTATAATGTTGTGGTCCTGTTTAATGATGTGGTCTTTTATAATGTTGTGGTCCTGTATAATGTTGTGGTTCTGTATAATGTTGTGGTCCTGTATAATGTTGTGGTCCTGTATAATGTTGTGGTCCTGTATAATATTGTGGTCCTGTATAATGTTGTGGTTCTGTATAATGTTGTGGTCCTGTATAATGTTGTGGTCCTGTATAATGTAATGGTCCTGTTTAATGTTGTGGTCTTTTATAATGTTGTGGTCCTGTATAATGTTGTGGTCTTCTATAATGTTGTGGTCCTGTATAATGTTGTGGTCTTCTATAATGTTGTGGTCCTGTATAATGTTGTGGTCCTGTATAATGTTGTGGTTCTGTATAATGTTGTGGTCCTGTATAATGTTGTGGTCCTGCATAATGTTGTGGTCCTGCATAATGTTGTGGTCCTGCATAATGTTGTGGTCCTGTATAATGTTGTGGTCCTGCATAATGTTGTGGTCCTGATTAATGTTGTGATCCTGTATAATGTTGTGGTCCTGCATAATGTAGTGATCCTGTATAATATTGTGGTCCTGTATAATGCTGTGGTCCTGTAAAATGTTGTGGTACTGTATAATGTTGTGGTCCTGCATAATGTTGTGGTCCTGTATAATGTTGTGGTCCTGTATAATGTTGTGGTCCTGTATAATGTTGTGGTACTGTATAATGTTGTGGTCCTGTATAATGTTGTTGTTCTGTATTATGTGGTCCTGTATAATGTTGTGGTCCTGTATAATGTGGTCCTGGGGGATTAATATACTCTACTCCTATATAATTATATAGTAGTATTATCCAGTGTGTGAAGGTCACCCACAGTGCTCTTACCCAACACAGTACACACAAGTCACAATACATAACTTATGTAAAAATGCAAAACATGAGTTTGAATACAAAAGTTGAGTAGGAATACAAAAGTTGACACTGTGACATATGATATATACTCGAGGGGGTGACTGGTGGTCACACTTGAGGGTGAGTGGTGGACACACTTGAGATCCCTGTGTGTTTGAGTGGTACTCGAGGTCTGAGTGTTGACACCTCAGGCAGAATTAGTGTCATGTGTGCCCTCAAGTGCTAGTTCTTCTCTTCCGCTTGAGTTAGAGATGAAGCTGTAGACGAAACATTCAATATGGAACAGGAAAAGCAATGTTCCTGAAAGAGATTCAGTGCACAGGGAATAGGTCAAAGTTGAGAACTGGAGGAAGACCCAGCAACTGTTCCTGGCTGTTCCTGACTGTTCCTAGCTATTCCTGACTGTTCCTAGCTATTCCTAACTGCTCCTGGCTGTTCCTGACTGTTCCTGACTGTTCCTGGCTGTTCCTGGCTGTTCCTGACTGTTCCTGGGTGTTCCTGACTGTTCCTGACTGTTCCTGGCCTTTCCTGGCTATTCCTGGCTGTCCCTGACTGTTCCTGGCTGTTCCTGGCTGTTCCTAGCTGTTCGTGACTGTTCCTGACTGTTCTTGACTGTTCCCGACTGTTCCCGACTATTCCTGACTGTTGCTGGCTGTTCCAGACTGTTCCCGACTGTTCCCTACAGTTCCCGACTGTTCCCGATTGTTCCTAGCTGTTCCCGGCTGTTCGAGACCGTTCCTAACTGTTCCTGACTGTTCCTGACTGAGGGATGTCAGCTGCTGTTGGCGCCAACAGTGTGTGGAGGGACGCAAGGCTAATGTCATTGTTTTATCTTGCTTCTTACCGTTGCTTCCTGTGTTCACCTTGCGTCTTGCTTCTTACCGTTGCTTCCTGTGTTCACCTTGCGTCTTGCTTCTTACCGTTGCTTCCTGTGTTCACCTTGCGTCTTGCTTCTTACCGTTGCTTCCTGTGTTCACCTTGCGTCTTGCTTCTTACCGTTGCTTCCTGTGTTCACCTTGCGTCTTGCTTCTTACCGTTGCTTCCTGTGTTCACCTTGCGTCTTGCTCCTTAACGTTGCTTCCTGTGTTCACCTTGCGTCTTGCTTCTTAACGTTGCTTCCTGTGTTCACCTTGCGTCTTGCTTCTTAACGTTGCTTCCTGTGTTCATCTTGCGTCTTGCTTCTTACTGTTGCTTCTTGTGTTCACCTTGCGTCTTGTTTCTTAACGTTGCTTCCTGTGTTCACCTTGCGTCTTGCTTTTTACCGTTGCTTCCTGTGCTCACCTTGCGTCTTGCTTCTTACCGTTGTTCCTGTGTTCACCTTGCGTCTTGCTTCTCACCGTTGCTTCCTGTGTTCACCTTGCGTCTTGCTTCTTACTGTTGCTTCCTGTGTTCACCTTGCGTCTTGCTTCTGGACCGTTGCTTCCTGTGATCACCTTGCGTCTTGCTTCTGGACCGTTGCTTCCTGTGTTCATCTTGCGTCTTGCTTCTGGACCGTTGCTTCCTGTGATCACCTTGCGTCTTGCTGCTGGACCGTTGCTTCCTGTGTTCACCTTGCGTCTTTGCTTCTGGACCGTTGCTTCCTGTGTTCACCTTGCGTCTTGCTTCTGGACCGTTGCTTCCTGTGTTCACCTTGCGTCTTTGCTTCTGGACCGTTGCTTCCTGTGTTCACCTTGCGTCTTGCTTCTGGACTGTTCCAACCTTCTGTTTCCTGGCTTCTCTCTGAACTAACTTTGCTGACCAGTCCAGCTGAAAATCTAAGCTAGCACTGAAAATTTTCCTTTCCCAAACACTTGACAATTAACCACTTGATGTCTATTAACCAATAGATATCTTTCATCCTCTTTCAGCTTCAGTCGTCATGATATTCCCCCAAAAATTACCAGCATGATAACATAACAGTTATCAGCATGATAACATGTTGATGCTGCTTCTCCAGGTCCTGCTGTCGAGGCACAGGAAATATTTTGTAAACATTTCACTTTAAAAAAACATTTTGATCGCTAAATTATTTTCGAGTAGCCGGTTAAAAATGGCTGATGTCCACGGTCAACATAACTGATGGGGACTCCTGCTCGGCCAACACTGATGAACCTATAATCAGATGATTGCATTTCTCTTCTGAGTGGCTCCGGATAGTTCAGGCCTCATCATGGTCCTAAACATTCTGGTTATCAATGTGTGTAGTGAATATAATATTGACCTTATAGCCTGGCGAGATTACTACTTCGTGTCGTCAAGAAAAGATCATTAATGAGGTTGACATCAGGTTATTTGCACCAGTATGAGGCTAGAGTTTGGTAGCCGCCAGCGAGGGCATGACCAGGACGGTGACGGAATGTTCAGACAGTACCAAGATGATCTTCCTTCTGCCAGACGGGACAGAAGGAAGATGATGAGCCCAGTCAATCCTCCCAGGCCAAAGCGTTCGTGAAGGTCCCGGGCAAGTGCTCTACCACTGCGCCACGGGAACTGTGGCGCGTACGACATTATTCACTGATCTTGGAAAAATTAACATAAATTTTCTGCTATTCATATTTAGGCCATAGTACTATAAAACACGATCCTACCACAATTACTTTGTGCAGGACTCAAAAGCTTTGCCTGCACCAAAGTGCTTGGGAGTCATATATTTGGACTGGCGTCAGGAGAGGCCTCCTTATATCTCTCGTGATTTCAGTAGAAATCCGGTTGTATAACTTTTACCAAGTCAGTGATGGTACAGTAGTAGAGTATACAGCTGACAATGCCTTGGTCGCAGGTTCGCATCACCTCAGTGAATTTTCTCACTTTATCAAGTCCCCTCTCACCCCCCCCCTTTTCTCATAGCAAACAGGTAACTGTGACTTATTTTTAATATTTTCACACTATTAGGCTCCTCCCACTGGCAGACCCCCCACATGTCAAGGGTATATGATTATATTATTTTTAATATGAGAAAGAGAGAGACAAAGACATATAGAGACAGATATAGGTAGATTGAGAAGAACAGAGGCAAGTAAAGATAACCATTCGACTAGGGGTAAAAAGAGAGGGGAAGACATGAAGATAAACAGGAAAACAGAGACAGACAACTGACAAAGATGTCTTCTCTGAGAGGAGAGAAGGAGGTGATATATTCGGAGAGGGAAGAGAGAGAGAGAGGGGGTAGAAGAGGGGAGAGTGAGTGGAGAGAGGGAGGGGGGATGGGAAGAGAAGTGGGACAGTGAAGGATAGATGAGAGAAGGGAAGGAGAGAGGGAGTATAAACAAGAGAGGAGAGAGACCCGGACACAGCCGGCCACCCACCTGACACAGGAGTATAAACAAGAGAGGAGAGAGACCCGGACACAGCCGGCCACCCACCTGACACAGGAGTATAAACAAGAGAGGAGAGAGACCCGGACACAGCCGGCCACCCACCTGACACAGGAGTATAAACAAGAGAGGAGAGAGACCCGGACACAGCCGGCCAGCCACCTGACACACAACACATCACGCGGGTCATCAACACACAGCCTCAGCAACACTGCCCAACACAGCCCGGGCCAGCCACAGGGGTTCAGGGGGACCCCTGTGGGAACACCCCACCACAACACCACAGTTGAGTCCACCTGGTCATGTGCAGGTCCCAGCTGCAGGGTGCAGGTCCCAGCTGCAGGGTGCAGGTCCCAGCTGCAGGGTGCAGGTCCCAGCTGCAGGGTGCAGGTCCCAGCTGCAGGGTGCAGGTCCCAGCTGCAGGGTGCAGGTCCCAGCTGCAGGGGGCAGGTCCCAGCTGCAGGGTGCAGGTCCCAGCTGCAGGGTGCAGGTCCCAGCTGCAGGGTGCAGGTCCCAGCTGCAGGGTGCAGGTCAACACTGCCAGGGTGAAGGTCCCAGCTGCAGGGTGCAGGTCAACATTGCCAGGGTGCAGGTCCCAGCTGCAGGGTGCAGGTCAACACTGCCAGGGTGCAGGTCCCAGCTGCAGGGTGCAGGTCAACACTGCCAGGGTGCAGGTCAACACTGCCAGGGTGCAGGTCAACACTGCCAGGGTGCAGGTCAACACTGCCAGGGTGCAGGTCAACACTGCCAGGGTGCAGGTCAACACTGCCAGGGTGCAGGTCAACACTGCCAGCGTGCAGGTCCCAGCTGCAGGGTGCAGGTCAACACTGCCAGGGTGCAGGTCAACACTGCCAGGGTGCAGGTCATCACTGCCAGGGTGCAGGTCAACACTGCCAGGGTGCAGGTCAACACTGCCAGGGTGCAGGTCAACACTGCCAGGGTGCAGGTCACAGCTGCAGGGTGCAGGTCCCAGCTCCAGGGTGCAGGTCAACACTGCCAGGGTGCAGGTCAACACTGCCAAGGTGAAGGTCAACACTGCCAGGGTGTAGGTAAACACTGCCAGGGTGCAGGTCAACACTGCCAGGGTGCAGGTCAACACTGCCAGGGTGCAGGTCAACACTGCCAGGGTGCAGGTCCCAGCTGCAGGGTGCAGGTCCCAGCTGCAGGGTGCAGGTCAACACTGCCAGGGTGCAGGTCCCAGCTGCAGGGTGCAGGTCCCAGCTGCAGGGTGCAGGTCAACACTGCCAGGGTGCAGGTCAACACTGCCAGGGTGCAGGTCCCAGCTGCAGGGTGCAGGTCAACACTGCCAGGGTGCAGGTCAACACTGCCAGGGTGCAGGTCCCAGCTGCAGGGTGCAGGTCCCAGCTGCAGGGTGCAGGTCAACACTGCCAGGGTGCAGGTCCCAGCTGCAGGGTGCAGGTCAACACTGCCAGGGTGCAGGTCAACACTGCCAGGGTGCAGGTCAACACTGCCAGGGTGCAGGTCCCAGCTGCAGGGTGCAGGTCAACACTGCCAGGGTGCAGGTCCCAGCTGCAGGGTGCAGGTCAACACTTCCAGGGTGCAGGTCAACACTACCAGGGTGCAGGTCCCAGCTGCAGGGTGCAGGTCCCAGCTGCAGGGTGCAGGTCCCAGCTGCAGGATGCAGGTCCCAGCTGCAGGGTGCAGGTCAACACTGCCAGGGTGCAGGTTCCAGCTGCAGGGTGCAGGTCAACACTGCCAGGGTGCAGGTCAACACTGCCAGGGTGCAGGTCAACACTGCCAGGGTGCAGGTCAACACTGCCAGGGTGCAGGTCAACACTGCCAGGGTGCAGGTCCCAGCTGCAGGGTGCAGGTCAACACTGCCAGGGTGCAGGTCAACACTGCCAGGGTGCAGGTCATCACTGCCAGGGTGCAGGTCAACACTGCCAGGGTGCAGGTCAACACTGCCAGGGTGCAGGTCAACACTGCCAGGGTGCAGGTCCCAGCTGCAGGGTGCAGGTCCCAGCTGCAGGGTGCAGGTCAACACTGCTAGGGTGCAGGTCAACACTGCCAGGGTGAAGGTCAACACTGCCAGGGTGTAGGTCAACACTGCCAGGGTGCAGGTCAACACTGCCAGGGTGCAGGTCAACACTGCCAGGGTGCAGGTCAACACTGCCAGGGTGCAGGTCCCAGCTGCAGGGTGCAGGTCCCAGCTGCAGGGTGCAGGTCAACACTGCCAGGGTGCAGGTCAACACTGCCAGGGTGCAGGTCCCAGCTGCAGGGTGCAGGTCAACACTGCCAGGGTGCAGGTCAACACTGCCAGGGTGCAGGTCCCAGCTTCAGGGTGCAGGTCCCAGCTTCAGGGTGCAGGTCCCAGCTGCAGGGTGCAGGTCCCAGCTGCAGGGTGCAGGTCCCAGCTGCAGGGTGCAGGTCAACACTGCCAGGGTGCAGGTCCCAGCTGCAGGGTGCAGGTCAACACTGCCAGTGTGCAGGTCAACACTGCCAGGGTGCAGGTCAACACTGCCAGGGTGCAGGTCCCAGCTGCAGGGTGCAGGTCAACACTGCCAGGGTGCAGGTCCCAGCTGCAGGGTGCAGGTCAACACTGCCAAGGTGCAGGTCCCAGCTGCAGGGTGCAGGACAACACTGCCAGGGTGCAGGTCCCAGCTGCAGGGTGCAGGTCAACACTGCCAGGGTGCAGGTCCCAGCTGCAGGGTGCAGGTCAACACTGCCAGGGTGCAGGTCCCAGCTGCAGGGTGCAGGTCCCAGCTGCAGGGTGCAGGTCCCAGCTGCAGGGTGCAGGTCCCAGCTGCAGGGTGCAGGTCCCAGCTGCAGGGTGCAGGTCCCAGCTGCAGGGTGCAGGTCCCAGCTGCAGGGTGCAGGTCCCAGCTGCAGGGTGCAGGTCAACACTGCCAGGGTGAAGGTCCCAGCTGCAGGGTGCAGGTCAACACTGCCAGGGTGAAGGTCCCAGCTGCAGGGTGCAGGTCAACACTGCCAGGGTGCAGGTCAACACTGCCAGGGTGCAGGTCAACACTGCCAGGGTGCAGGTCCCAGCTGCAGGGTGCAGGTCAACACTGCCAGGGTGCAGGTCCCAGCTGCAGGGTGCAGGTCAACACTGCCAGGGTGCAGGTCAACACTGCCAGGGTGCAGGTCAACACTGCCAGGGTGCAGGTCAACACTGCCAGGGTGCAGGTCAACACTGCCAGGGTGCAGGTCAACACTGCCAGGGTGCAGGTCAACACTGCCAGGATGCAGGTCAACACTGCCAGGGTGCAGGTCCCAGCTGCAGGGTGCAGGTCAACACTGCCAGGGTGCAGGTCAACACTGTCAGGGTGCAGGTCAACACTGCCAGGGTGCAGGTCAACACTGCCAAGGTGCAGGTCATCACTGCCAGGGTGCAGGTCAACACTGCCAGGGTGCAGGTCAACACTGCCAGGGTGCAGGTCAACACTGCCAGGGTGCAGGTCCCAGCTGCAGGGTGCAGGTCAACACTGCGAGGGTGCAGGTCCCAGCTGCAGGGTGCAGGTCAACACTGCCAGGGTGCAGGTCCCAGCTGCAGGGTGCAGGTCAACACTGCCAGGGTGCAGGTCCCAGCTGCAGGGTGCAGGTCAACACTGCCAGGGTGCAGGTCAACACTGCCAGGGTGCAGGTCCCAGCTGCAGGGTGCAGGTCAACACTGTCATGGTGCAGGTCAACACTGCCAGGGTGCAGGTCCCAGCTGCAGGGTGCAGGTCAACACTGCCAGGGTGCAGGTCCCAGCTGCAGGGTGCAGGTCAACACTGCCAGGGTGCAGGTCCCAGCTGCAGGGTGCAGGTCAACACTGCCAGTGTGCAGGTCCCAGCTGCAGTGTGCAGGTCAACACTGCCAGGGTGCAGGTCCCAGCTGCAG
>NC_091152.1:26178945-26206445 GCF_040958095.1 Procambarus clarkii | reverse complement strand
AGCACCACATCAGAGCACCTCACCAGAGCACCACACCAGAGCACCAGACCCTGAGCACCACATCAGAGCACCACACCATAGCACCTCACCAGAGCACCTCAGCAGAGCATCAGACCTTGAGTACCACACCAGAGCACCACACTAGAGTACCAAACCCTGAGCACCTCACCAGAGCACCACATCAGAGCACCAAACCCTGAGCACCTCACTAGAGCACCTAGACCCTGAGCACCACACCAGAGCACCACACCATAGCACCTCACCAGAGCACCTCATCAGAGCACCACACCAGAGCACCTCACCAGAGCACCACACCAGAGCACCACACCAGAGCACCACACCAGAGCACCAGACCCAGAGCACCACACCAGAGCACCACACCAGAGCACCTCACCAGAGCACCTCACCAGAGCACCAGACCCTGAGCACCACATCAGAACACCACACCAGAGCACCAAAACCTGAGCACCTCAGCAGAGCACCTCAGCAGAGCACCACACCAGAGCGCCTCAGCAGAGCACCTCACCAGAGCACCTCACCAGAGCACCACACCAGAGTTCCTCACCAGAGCACCTCACCAGAGCACCAGACCCTGAGCACCACACCAGAGCACCTCACCAGAGCACCAGACCCTGAGCACCACATCAGAGCACCTCACCAGAGCACCACTCCAGAGCACCAGACCCTGAGCACCACATCAGAGCACCACACCATAGCACCTCACCAGAGCACCTCAGCAGAGCATCAGACCTTGAGCACCACACCAGAGCACCACACTAGAGTACCAAACCCTGAGCACCTCACCAGAGCACCACATCAGAGCACCAAACCCTGAGCACCTCACCAGAGCACTAGACCCTGAGCACCACCAGGGTCAATTTCAACGTAAAATAAAATCCAAGAAAATTAACATAGAGTAAATATAAAACATCTTTCAGATTAACTTCAGAATTGTGTCGTAATAAATGTATTCTAGAACAGGAACAAGAAAGGTCGTAGTCTCATAATAATCTCTCGTCTCCTTCGTCTGGAATAAGTTACATAACATAAAAATATAAAAATATATGTGATTTAAGGAATTGAAAGACGGCTATTGGTTCATGTGAGGCTGCTGCTCTCACTCATATATGTTCCCAGCTGATCTCCAGTAACAGTAGCAGCAACAGCAGCAGCAACAGTAACAGTAGCAGCAACAGTAACAACATTAACAGTAGCAACAAAAGTAACAGTAGCAACAAAAGTAACAGTAGCAACAACATTAACAGTAGCAACAACAGGAACAGTAGCAGAAACAGTAACAACAACATTAACAGTAGCAGCAACAGTAACAGTTGCAGAAACAGTAACAGTTGCAACAACATTAACAGTAGCAACAACAGTAACAGTAGTAGCAACAGAAACAGTAGCAACAACAGTAACAGTAGCAGCAACAGCAACAGTTGCAGAAACAGTAACAGTTGCAACAACATTAACAGTAGCAACAGTAACAGTAGCAGAAACAGTAACAGTAGCAGCAACATTAACAGTAGCAGGAACAGTAACAGTAGCAAAAACAGTAATAGTAGTATCACGGTATAATCTCTAGGAATAGATTCGGCCTACTCCGTTATCGCCTATTCTACTCATTCACCTCTATTTAATCAAGAGCTGCAGCCAAGAACAACAACAACAACTACTACTTCCAGACGCCTAGACAGTACTACCAGTCTCCCTCCACCACCACGACCCGTCACCCCACCTCGCACCCGGGTCACTGGGAGACCACGCCCTGGGACACTGGGAGACCACGCCCTGGGACACTGGGAGACCTCGCACCTGGGACACTGGGAGACCTCGCACCCGGGTCACTGGGAGACCACAACCTCCGAAACAAGCAGTTTAAGTGAGCCGGTTCCTAGTTAAAGAAGCCATCAGCGCCCTCTGCCCGACCGTCAATCTGTATAAATAGGGCTCCCAAGCTCTCCAAGATTCAGATTACTCCTGAGTGCTCTTACTGAGTAGACCTGTTGACATGCCCCGGTGTGGTAACGGAGCTATTCAGTTTGACTCACAGTATTCCTGCATCATATTTTCTAGTATTAACGTAACGTAAATTTAATTGTCTGTTTACCTTGTTTTGCACTCTGTATAAAGCCAAATTTAATAACATGTTTTATTTTGTAATTTGTTTAAAGTAAGATTTATTTTTAAAGTAAAGTATTTTTAAATGTTTTCTCCCTGTGCTTTCTTTATCCTACAGTTTACCTCACTGTGAAGACACCTTTGCAGTTTGACTTTTTATTTTTTTTTTTTAATATTTTGTGACTGGCATTACAGACTGCACGACCACCAACATTTCCCGTCACAGTTGCAGCAACAGTAACAGTAGCAGCAACAGTAACAGTAGCAGAAATAGTAACAGTAACAGTAGCAGCAACAGTAACAGTAGCAGGATTTAGGTCAATAATTCTTCTTTCCTGTTAAATTTCCTTGACATATCAGTTTAGCGTTGTGGTACGATCTCTCTCTCTCTCTCTCTCTCTCTCTCTCTCTCTCTCTCACCCACCCTCTTCCCCCCCCTCACTCTCTCTCTCCCCCTCCCCCCTCCCCCCTCCCTCTCTCTCACTATTACAGATAGTTAGGAATTACAGCCTCGTCCAATACGTACAAACTTCGCGACAATTAAGAAAAAGTGAAACATAATTTCGGACTGGAGTTGAATTCATTACTCCCTTCATCACAATGTCTAGTTCGCTGTAGTTTAATATCTGCTTGCTAGTCTGTCTGTCTGTCTGTCTGTCTGGTGTTTGTTGCTGTCTGATATTAAAAGGATCACTCTTTCTCATGTCATATTCTCTCTCTCTCTCTCTCTCTCTCTCTCTCTCTCTCTCTCTCTCTCTCTCTCTCTCTCTCTCTCTCTCTCTCTCTCTCTCTCTCTCTCTCTCTCTTATGGACTTGTTTATCTTGCAATGTTGAGAGAGCAATTGCCGGAGTCTCCAGCAGTAAGTTACGCCGCCCTTGACATTCACTTTAATGAACCAGACGTAAATCACAGCTAAACTTTGTATGAACAAAACAAAATTAAAATTGAGAAGTGAACGTGCTGTCGAACACAAAGTGAACTGTGAAAAATATTGTGAAGAGCTCAAAGGGACCCTGAGTCTAACCCTTCCATCAAGCAACAGCATCGAGCAACAGCAGCGAGCAACAGCAGTGAGCAACAACAGCGAGCAACAGGAGCGAGCAACAGGATCCAGCAACAGGAGCGAGCATCTTAGACAACAGTATTCACCAACAAGTTACACCAACAACACCAGCGGCTACAACACCTAACTCTTGCCTTCACGTCTGAAGTTAGAGTGAACACCGCTTAAGGATTACTCATAACCACATAGGCACCCACAGCAAACAAGCAGTGTTGTGTTCCAAACAATCTCCCCCAAACCATACATCTTCAGGGATGGCTAATGACCTGTCTCCGGACTTGAATAGATTTTCTCACAAAATTAGCAAATATTTTAACATTTGCGCAAGTGTTTTCAAACAGAGAATTACATTTTTAATAATTAATAAAAGTCCTAGACGTGAGCCATGCAACTGTTATGGTAAAGGATGAGAGCAGGCACCGCCTGGTACCCCACCTTTTATAATAAGAGTCATCGTAGCATGATTAAGTGGATAGATTTATAGATGAGAGGTGGGACCCAAGAGCTGAAGGTCAAAACCCTCAAACCTCAACTAGTTGAGCAGATCTTGTTGATTAGATTAAATGTAATGCGCTTGAAGCAGAAGTCTTGGAAGCCATCTCCACTGATGACTACAAGGCAAGAATGACGGAACATTCACACACACACACACACACACACACACACACACACACACACACACACACACACACACACTCACACTCACACTCACACTCACACTCACACATACACACACACACACACACACACACACACACACACACACACACACACACACACACACACACACACACACACACACACACACACACACACACACACAGGAAAAAACAGAGAAGCAAAGGAAGAATCCGTGGTTTAATAGGGAATGTATGAAAGCAAAGGAGCTGAACAAAAGGGCATGGAGGAACTTCCGTAATAACAGAACACCAGAAAGTAGAGAGATACCAGAGAACCACACTGGAGCACCTCACTAGAGCACCACACCAGAGCACCACACCAGAGCACCACACCAGAGCACCACACCAGAGCACCACACCAGAGCACCACACCAGAGCACCTCACCTGAGCATCCCACCCAGAGCACCACACCAGAGCACCACACCAGAGCACCACACTAGAGCACCACACTAGAGCACCACACCAGAGCACCACACCAGAGCACCACACCAGAGCACCACACCAGAGCACCACACTGGAGCACCTCTCCAGAGCACCTCACCAGAGCACCACACCAGAGCACCTCACCAGAGCACCACACCAGAGCACCACACCAGAGCACCTCACCAGAGCATCACACCAGAGCACCACACCAGAGCACCACACCAGAGCACCAGACCCTGAGCACCACACTAGAGCACCACACCAGAGCACCACATCAGACCACCACACCAGAGCACCAGACCCTGAGCACCATACCAGAGCACCACACTAGAGGACGACACCAGAGCCCCACACTAGAGCACCACAACAGAGCACCACATCAGAGCACCAAACCCTGATCACCACACCAGAGCACTAGACCCTGAGAACCACACCAGACCCTGAGCACCACACCAGAGCCCCACACTAGAGTACCAAACCCTGAGCACCTCACCAGAGCACTAGACCCTGAGCACCACACCAGAGCACCACACCAGAGCACCACACCAGAGCACCACGCCAGACCCTGAGCACCACACCAGAGCCCCACACTAGAGTACCAAACCCTGAGCACCTCACCAGAGCATCAGACCCTGAGCACCACATCAGAGCACCAAACCCTGAGCACCTCACCAGAGCACTAGACCCTGAGCACCACACCAGAGCACCACACCAGACCCTGAGCACCACACCAGAGCATAAGACCCTGAGCACCACATCAGAGCACCAAACCCTGAGCACCTCACCAGAGCATCAGACCCTGAGCACCACATCAGAGCACCAAACCCTGAGCACTTCACCAGAGCACTAGACCCTGAGCACCACACCAGAGCACCACACCAGACCCTGAGCACCACACCAGAGCCCCACACTAGAGTATCAAACCCTGAGCACCTCACCAGAGCACCACACCAGACCCTGAGCACCACATCAGAGCTCCAGACCCTGAGCACCTCACCAGAGCACTAGACCCTGAGCACCACACCAGAGCACCTCACCAGAGCACCAGACCCTGAGCACCACATCAGAGCACCTCACCAGAGCACCACTCCAGAGCACCAGACCCTGAGCACCACATCAGAGCACCACACCATAGCACCTCACCAGAGCACCTCAGCAGAGCATCAGACCTTGAGCACCACACCAGAGCACCACACTAGAGTACCAAACCCTGAGCACCTCACCAGAGCACCACATCAGAGCACCAAACCCTGAGCACCTCACCAGAGCACTAGACCCTGAGCACCACCAGGGTCAATTTCAACGTAAAATAAAATCCAAGAAAATTAACATAGAGTAAATATAAAACATCTTTCAGATTAACTTCAGAATTGTGTCGTAATAAATGTATTCTAGAACAGGAACAAGAAAGGTCGTAGTCTCATAATAATCTCTCGTCTCCTTCGTCTGGAATAAGTTACATAACATAAAAATATAAAAATATATGTGATTTAAGGAATTGAAAGACGGCTATTGGTTCATGTGAGGCTGCTGCTCTCACTCATATATGTTCCCAGCTGATCTCCAGTAACAGTAGCAACAACAGCAACAGCAGCAGCAATAGTAACAGTAGCAGCAACAGTAACAACATTAACTGTAGCAACAAAAGTAACACTAGCAACAACATTAACAGTAGCAACAACAGGAACAGTAGCAGAAACAGTAACAACAACATTAAGAGTAGCAACAACAGTAACAGTAGCAGCAACAGTAACAGTTGCAGAAACAGTAACAGTTGCAACAACATTAACAGTAGCAACAGTAACAGTAGCAGAAACAGTAACAGTAGCAGCAACATTAACAGTAGCAGCAACAGTAACAGTAGCAAAAACAGTAATAGTAGTATCACGGTATAATCTCTAGGAATAGATTCGGCCTACTCCGTTATCGCCTATTCTACTCATTCACCTCTATTTAATCAAGAGCTGCAGCCAAGAACAACAACAACAACTACTACTTCCAGACGCCTAGACAGTACTACCAGTCTCCCTCCACCACCACGACCACCCGTCACCCCACCTCGCACCCGGGTCACTGGGAGACCACGCCCTGGGACACTGGGAGACCACGCCCTGGGACACTGGGAGACCTCGCACCTGGGACACTGGGAGACCTCGCACCCGGGTCACTGGGAGACCACAACCTCCGAAACAAGCAGTTTAAGTGAGCCGGTTCCTAGTTAAAGAAGCCATCAGCGCCCTCTGCCCGACCGTCAATCTGTATAAATAGGGCTCCCAAGCTCTCCAAGATTCAGATTACTCCTGAGTGCTCTTACTGAGTAGACCTGTTGACATGCCCCGGTGTGGTAACGGAGCTATTCAGTTTGACTCACAGTATTCCTGCATCATATTTTCTAGTATTAACGTAACGTAAATTTAATTGTCTGTTTACCTTGTTTTGCACTCTGTATAAAGCCAAATTTAATAACATGTTTTATTTTGTAATTTGTTTAAAGTAAGATTTATTTTTAAAGTAAAGTATTTTTAAATGTTTTCTCCCTGTGCTTTCTTTATCCTACAGTTTACCTCACTGTGAAGACACCTTTGCAGTTTGACTTTTTTTTTTTTTTTTTTAATATTTTGTGACTGGCATTACAGACTGCACGACCACCAACATTTCCCGTGACAGTTGCAGCAACAGTAACAGTAGCAGCAACAGTAACAGTAGCATCAACAGTAAGAGTAGCAGAAATAGTAACAGTAACAGTAGCAGCAACAGTAACAGTAGCATCAACAGTAAGAGTAGCAGAAATAGTAACAGTAACAGTAGCAGCAACAGTAACAGTAGCAGGATTTAGGTCAATATTTCTTCTTTCCTGTTAAATTTCCTTGACATATCAGTTTAGCGTTGTGGTACAATCTCTCTCTCTCTCCCCCTCCCCCTCCCCCCCTCCCTCTCTCTCACTATTACAGATAGTTAGGAATTACAGTCACGTCCAATACGTGCAAAATTCGCGACAATTAAGAAAAAGTGAAACATAATTTCGGACTGGAGTTGAATTCATTACTCCCTTCATCTCAATGTCTAGTTCGCTGTAGTTTAATAATATCTGCTTGCTAGTCTGTCTGTCTGTCTGTCTGTCTGGTGTTTGTTGCTGTCTGTTATTAAAAGGATCACTCTTTCTCATGTCATATTCTCTCTCTCTCTCTCTCTCTCTCTCTCTCTCTCTCTCTCTCTCTCTCTCTCTCTCTCTCTCTCTCTCTCTCTCTCTTATGGACTTGTTTATCTTGCAATGTTGAGAGAGCAATTGCCGGAGTCTCCAGCAGTAAGTTACGCCGCCCTTGACATTCACTTTAATGAACCAGACGTAAATCACAGCTAAACAATGTATGAACAAAACAAAATTAAAATTGAGAAGTGAGCGTGCTGTCGAACACAAAGTGAACTGTGAAAAATATTGTGAAGAGCTCAAAGGGACCCTGAGTCTAACCCTTCCATCAAGCAACAGCAGCGAGCAACAGCAGCGTGTAACTGCAGCGATCAACAGCAGCGAGCAACAGCAGCGTATAACACCAGCGATCAACAACAGCAAGCAACAGCAGCGATGAACAGCAACAAGCAACAGGAGCAAGAAACAGCAACAACAGGAGCGAGCAACAGGATCCAGCAACAGGAGCGGGCATCTTAGACAACAGTATTCACCAACAAGTTACACCAACAACACCTGCGGCTACAACACCTGACTCTTGCCTTCACGTCTGAAGTTAGAGTGAACACCGCTTAGGGATTACCCCCTAACCATATGGGCACCCACAGCAAACCAGCAGTGTTGTGTTCCAAACAATCTCCCCCAAACCATATATCTTCAGGGATGGCTAATGACCTGTCTCCGGACTTGAATAGATTTTCTCACAAGATTAGCAAATATTTTAACATTTATGCAAGTGTTTTTAAACAGAGAATTACATTTTTAATGATTAATAAAAGTCGTAGAGGTGAGCCATGCAACTGTTATGGTAAAGGATGAGAGCAGGCACCGCCTGGTGCCCAACCTATTATAATAAAAGTCATCGGAGCAGTGATTAAATGGATAGATTTATAGATGAGAAGTGGGACCCAAGAGCTGAAGGTCAAAACCCTCAAACCTCAACTACTTGAGCAGATCTTGTTGATTACTTACCAATGTAATACGCTTGAAGCAAAAGTCTTGGAAGCCATCTCCACTGATGACTACAAGACAAGTATGCCGGAGCATTCACACAAACACACACACACACACACACACACACACACACACACACACACACACACACACACACACACACACACACACACACACACACACACACACACACACACACGCACGCGCACACACGCACACAAAGATTAAGACAAGAAAGAGAAGGGTGGGCGGACTGCATTTTTTTGGACTGTCGGAAAGCCTTTGACACAGTACCCTATAAAAGGTTGATGCATAAGCTGGAGAAACAGGCAGGAGTAACTGGTAAGGCGCTCCAGTGGATAAGGGAGCCCCACAGGGCTCTGTACTTGGACCTACTCTGTTTCTGAAATACGTAAATGATTTCCCAGAGGGTATAGACTCATTCCTCTCAATGTTTGCTGACGACACCAAAATTATGACAAGGATTAAGACAGAGGAGGACAGCTTGAGGCTTCAAGAAGACCTGGACAAGCTGCGGGAATGGTCGAACAAATGGCTGTTATAGTTTAACCCAAGCAAATGTAATGCAATGAAGATAGGGCTAGGAAGCATGAGACCAGATACAAGGTATCACTTGGGAGATGAAATACTTCAAGAGTCAGAGAGAGAAAAAGACCTGGGGGTTGATATCACGCCAGATCTGTCCCCTGAAGCTCATATCAAGAGGATAACAGCAGCAGCATATGCCAGGTTGGCTAACATAAGAACGGCCTTTAGAAACTTGTGTAAGGAATCTTTCAGAACATTATATACCACATATGTCAGACCAATCCTGGAGTATGCGGCTCCAGCATGGAGTCCTTATCTAGTCAAGCATAAGACTAAACTGGAAAGGGTTCAAAGGTTTGCCACCAGACTAGTACCCGAGCTGAGAGGTATGAGCTACGAGGAGAGACTACGGGAATTAAACCTCACTTCGTTGGAAGACAGAAGAGTTAGGGGGGACATGATCACCACATTCAAGATTCTCAAGGGAATCGACAGGGTAGATAAAGACAGGCTGTTTAACACAAGGGGCACACGCACTAGGGGACACAGGTGGAAACTGAGAGCCCAAATGAGCCACAGAGATATTAGAACTTTTTTAGTGTCAGAGTGGTTGACAAATGGAATGCATTAGGCAGTGATGTGGTGGAGGCTGACTCCATACACAGTTTCAAGTGTAGATATGATAGAGCCCAATAGGCTCAGGAACCTGTACACCTGTTGATTGACGGTAGAGAGGCGGGACCAAAGAGCCAGAGCTCAACCCCCGCAAGCACAACTAGGTGAGTACACACGCACGCGCACACACACACACACACATATAAAGGAGGGGGGGGGGGCTGATGGCTGAGAGGACAGCGCTCTAGACTCGTGTACCTTGGGACTGTGGTTCGAGTCCCAGCACCGGCAGAAAACAAATGGGCAGAGTTTCCTTCACAATGGACGAAAAAATAGGCTCATTGCCTAATAATGTTAGTAATGGAATAATATATACAAAAATCCACAGCATAGAAAATATAATCTGATTTCAAATCCTTGGTGTGTGTGTTGTGGCAGCCTATGTCCTCATTTTCTGCTGCTAAAGAAACATTAGACTCAGACGGAAAATTTTCATTTTTATGCAACGGTAAAATTTCTATGGCGGTTGCTATCCTATTTTCGGGGAAATATGATTCATAATTAAGTTTTCCAAGACGTATGGGCTTCTATTGTTTGTTGTTGCAGCCTATTCTGCTCTTTTCTCTTGCTTACTGGTTCGTTGGTTTCGATGAGCAAGATTTGTTGATGTTTGGGGAGCATTTTATTTCAGTATTCTACCTCTGTCTGTCACATGCTACAAATTTTTAGTATCATTAAATACTCTTAATTCAGTACTGTTGCATAACTGTGCCTGTTTTATTATCAGTATTGTAATGAATACAATAGGCCGCTTTAACTAAATTCTTCACCAACTATCGCATTTAAATTACTAAATTAAATTTTTAGAAGCTATTAATTGAAGGATATTTGCATTTGACGAAGTTGTGTCAACGATGTAAACCAACGCCATTTTCCTGCGTTATTGTGTAAACTTTTCCAGAGTCTGCAGAAAATATTTTGATTCTTGTAAATACAAACTATCACAAATTTATTGCGCATTTTTATCGTATATATATTCTATTTTGAATGCCAATAGACTGAGCAGGAAGCCTATAACATATACGTTGTACCAATTTATTTGGACGATTATGTGTGTCTGTCATAAATATTTTCAGTATATAGTACTTTCTAGCAAAGGCTTTATGTATGACGGATAATAGTATAGAATCACAGAGAGTAATCACACTAACGTGACTGCATCAATGAGAAAATATGTCGGAGCCGTGTTGAGGGTTCGAACGTATGCGATGGGTGTTACCACACACACGCTCTATAGGACTAAATCACTACATGGAATAAGGATGGCAACCTGGAGTTCTACTGAATATCCGAGGATTTTCTGAGGCCTCTACTGAAGCCGGAACAATATTTTCATACAATCATCCCGTGCCCTCTGGCTCTGCAGTTTATCCTGGAATATCATGAGCAGACATGTGGCCTTTTGTAACTTTAATTAAGATTCTTCTATGTGAATAATATCGTTATTTTCCTCAACAACGAGGACCACAAAGTCCGGAAACATACTTTGTACGTTGGTGTATTTATATCAAAAGCCTTTATAAATGAAATTCAAAGTTTTTTCATTAAAGTAACACTAGTTTCACAGACTACCATCTCACCACTTTAGCAATGTTGTGTTATGTATACAAAGGCAGTCGGAGAGGCTGTCTCTACACCACACTACTTCTCAATACTCACGTCGCCCGAGGTGTATAGTAACCTAGTGTAACCCACTTCACAGTGCATGTACACAGTTTACATTTATCATATGTTCAGGACTCGAGTATACCTCAGGTTGGTCAGTAAGCTTTGCTGTGGCCTCAGTAAAAGCTCGAGACCTTTCCCAGGGTTGAAAGGTTGAGAGGGCTCGAGCCAAACATGGAACAAACAGCCTCATACAAGGAGGGTTAAAAAAAGGCCCAGGCTACTCTATAATTTTGAGATGTTTCTTATTGTCTCAATAAACGTACTTGAACCTACGCCCTCATCCAGTGATATGTCAATAACATCTTTGTAGACACTCACGAGACGAAGAATATTGCACAAATACAATTTTAATATAAGTTTTCTCTGTTGGACAAATGCTTTTGCTTGTTACCAAACTCGGTTCTGTGCGCAACAAGAATTGAAGCGATTATTTAAACTGATTATTTATTCAGAAGTAAAATTATCAATCTGAATTCATGAAATAATTCGCGAGATTTCGTCCTTCCAACACAGTTCGTGCTCATTTGAATGTTGCAAGAAATATATATGTATATATATATATATATATATATATATATATATATATATATATATATATATATATATATATATATATATATAAATATATATATCATGTTCTGAGACCTGCATCACACTGCGTGTCAACTCATCAACTGTGCTCGGGGAAACATAAATTATTACAGCGCTGAGAACCTCTCCACCAAAATTACTGGTCGCCCATCAAATCTGGAATCGTTATTGTCATTATCGGTTTCAATTATTTACAATTTGTCAACTTCATTGCCTGTCGAAATCCCCCAAAGATTTTTTTTCTAGTGAAGAGGAAAATATGTTGTCTGGGGACCCTGGGAGAAGGTGTCGGGAGACGTGGTAACTCAGTGACGAGTCCAGACATTATTGTGGGACTCTGGAAGTCTTCTGGCTGAGGACGCCCTCTCGCCTCCGCCCCTCAATACAACATGTCAAATCATCACTGAAAAATTCCCAAATGTTCCCCTTTAACAACACTTGTAACAAATATATATGAGTCCATTTTTCACTAATAAAATGTTCATATATATTCTACTGGTTATCCATAATCATTGAATATGTGAAGGTCCTACTTTGTTGGGCGGAGGTATATCGCCGACTTGCAGCTGACCGCCTCCGTAAACACACATTAACACCTGTTGTTTCAATATTATGTCTCTCTCTTGAGACAAATTACTACATACACTCTACACATAACATCAGATAAAGTTTGTAACACTTACATAACATCCATTTGACTTCAAATGGCACTCACAATCCCTGGCAGTAATCCATATCTCTGTGAAAGTAGTTATTTCACTATCTCAACTATGCAGCTGAGGTGTTCACCGTGATGATGAGTGATGTTGTCTCCTGTGGCCGCCTGCTACACCAGTATATATAAACATACTGCAGACAGTGCGAGGATGGACACCCAAGACAGGTCTACAACATTACCACCATTCACAATTAAGCTGACCAATGTCATCATAGGTCCACCAAGGGGTTCACATCCATAAAATGTTAGATATTAATTTAAAATACAAAGCGTTGTTGTATAACCAGTTTTGTATTCATATTGAAAGTCAGAGTTTGTTAGCTAGAAAATTAATGTGTATATGATAAAATGCTTTGTTTAATAGCGTGTATACTGCAATAGCTCGTATTTTGAGAATATTTTCGAGAATTTGAGAATAATTTCTTTTCATCCTGGAGACGTAGTCATATAAGGAGGTGTTATCAGTTAGGAGATTCAAATTGCTGTAATTCCACTAAACTCAGGACATAAAGCATACATATTAAAAACAAATCAAACAGAAGATGAGATGTAATCAGCTTGTACGTTGTGTTGTGATAATTGAAGAGTTTGACGGAAACACCTTCGGCTAATGAAACAGTTGCTTGCTGACGGGCGGGAGTGTGTGTGATAGTGGCCTATCACAGCTCAGCCCGTCCTTACCTCTAATGTACTCACAGCTTCTAATCTCAGATCCTACGAGATTCTCCACGTACCAATCTCTCAGCACAACTAATTCCTCCTACTTCCTCTCTCAGCGCCGGGGGGACCGTCCCACCCCCGCTCTCTACCTCAGAGCACACTGTGTGTGTGTAGCCTGTCAGACAAGAAGCTCTTAATTGGTTTGCTGAAATCCAGCTGGCCAGGAGTGAGGTTATGTCCACGAGGCTTAAGTTACGGCCAGGAGTGAGGTTATGTCCACGAGGCTTAAGTTACGGCCAGGAGTGAGGTTATGTCCACGAGGCTTAAGTTACGGCCAGGAGTGAGGTTATGTCCACGAGGCTTAAGTTACGGCCAGGAGTGAGGTTATGTCCACGAGGCTTAAGTTACGGCCAGGAGTGAGGTTATGTTCACGAGGCTTAAGTTACGGCCAGGAGTGAGGTTATGTCCACGAGGCTTAAGTTACGGCCAGGAGTGAGGTTATGTCCACGAGGCTTAAGTTACGGCCAGGAGTGAGGTTATGTTCACGAGGCTTAAGTTACGGCCAGGAGTGAGGTTATGTCCACGAGGCTTAAGTTACGGCCAGGAGTGAGGTTATGTTCACGAGGCTTAAGTTACGGCCAGGAGTGAGGTTATGTCCACGAGGCTACGATCTCTCCCCCCCCCCACCCCCCCCAGACGTCACACACCATATATAACATGATAAATGAAATTGTGGTGTATATAAACAGAGAGCTCATATGTGTTTCAAGGTGTAACTAATTTAACTCTTAACTCTCTAATATGAAATATTGTAAAAAAAATTAAACCAAATATATTACGCCGATCAAAAACTTTAGGAACTACTAAAATTGATTTAAAGAACAAATTAAATGGCTCGTCTTATATTCAATAATATTTAGCATAAGTTACTGGTACCAAACATTTTATAATTATTGCCTGTAATAAAATACTAAACTATTAATACCGAATTAATTTACAAGATCTTGAACATTTTTGTCGTCTCGACAATGGACGACCAAATTCACTAATTATACATTTGTTCTGTCCTTCAGGTCTCTAATTGCTTCAGAAAAAATTACAATTGGGCGGAGAACACCCCTCACAGTATATTATATATATATATATATATATATATATATATATATATATATATATATATATATATATATATATATGTCGTACCTAGTAGCCAGAACTCACTTCTCAGCCTACTATGCAAGACCCGATTTGCTTAATAAGCCAAGTTTTCATGAATTAATTGTTTTTCGACTACCTAACCTACCTAACCTAACCTAACCTAACTTTTTCGGCAACCTAACCTAGCCTAACCTTTAAAGATAGGTTAGGTTAGGTTAGGTAGGGTTGGTTAGGTTCGGTCATATATCTACGTTAATTTTAACTCCAATACAAAAAATTGACCTCATACATTATGAAATGGGTAGCTTTATCATATCATAAGAAAAAAATTAGAGAAAATATATTAATTCATGAAAACTTGGCTTATTAGGCAAATCGGGCCTTGCATAGTAGGCTGAGAAGTGCGTTCTGGCTACTAGGTACGACATATATATATATATATATATATATATATATATATATATATATATATATATATATATATATATATATATATATATATATTAGTATATTTTGGTAGCAGTCTTTCCTGTAGACATATATTATTAAATATGACCGAAAAAGTAAGATTAATAATTCTAACACGAATTTTCTCAATCTTTCGTACATTACGCTTCACTGTTGGAGGTAAATCAAAAATCAATTCTCCAAAATTCATTTTTATTTCTAGTCTGACGCGACACGAGCGCGTTTCGTAAAACTTATTACATTTTCAAAGACTTTAGTTCACAAATACACAACTGAATAGAACTTACGCATCTCCGATTTTATATCTACATTTGAGTGAGGTGGAAGGGGTGATGTGGCATTAACACAAGACAGAACAAGATGTGGCATTAATAGGGTATTAATTTCATCAACACAAGACAGAACAAGAAGTGGTATTAATAGGGTATTAATTTCATCAACACAAGACAGAACACGAAACAATGGATATTGAATAGAAGTGTTTGTAGAAAGCCTATTGGTCCATATTTCTTGATGCTTCTATATTGGAGCGGAGTCTTGAGGTGGGTAGAATATAGTTGCGCAATAATTGGCTGTTGATTGCTGGTGTTGACTTCTTGATGTGTAGTGCCTCGCAAACGTCTTACCCTACAGAGTTCTTCAAGAACTCTGAAGGGTAAGGCAGGTCCTAGTCAATAACGGCTTCTCCAATGGTTTCGTCGAAGACATCATAAGAAGGAAAGTGAAAAGCCATGCAACCTCTGAAGAGACAACTAACACAACACCTATACCCCCTATTAGACTATTTTACAGGAACTTCTTTTCCACAGCTCATAAAACGGAGGAAAGGGTCCTGAAAGATATTGTTAATAGAAACGTTATCCCTACAGACAAAAATCAGGGGATACAACTGACGATTTACTATAAAGCCAGAAAAACGGCCAGCCTACTCATGAGAAACTCTCCAGACACAAAACAGAACGCTTTAAAAGAGACTAACGTCGTCTATGCCTTCAAATGCCCTCTTGGGGACTGTAAGCTCCAAAAAACCCAGTATATCGGCAAGACAACAACATCTCTTTCTAGGCGTTTAACGATGCATAAGCAACAGGGCTCCATTAAGGAACATATAATCTCTTCCCACAACCAAACCATCGCCAGAGAAATCCTAGTAATCAACACAGAAATCATCGATAGATACAGCGATAGCAGGCGGCTTGACGTTTGCGAGGCACTACACATAAAGAAGTCAACACCAGCAATCAACAGCCAATTATTGCACAACTATATTCTACCCACCTCAAGACTCCGCTCCAATATAGAAGCATCAAGAAATATGGACCAATAGGCTTTCTACAAACACTTCTATTCAATATCCATTGTTTCGTGTTCTGTCTTGTGTTGATGAAATTAATACCCTATTAATACCACTTCTTGTTCTGTCTTGTGTTGATGAAATTAATACCCTATTAATGCCACATCTTGTTCTGTCTTGTGTTAATGCCACATCACCCCTTCCACCTCACTCAAATGTAGATATAAAATCGGAGATGCGTAAGTTCTATTCAGTTGTGTATTTGTGAACTAAAGTCTTTGAAAATGTAATAAGTTTTACGAAACGCACTCGTGTCGCGTCAGACTAGAAATAAAAATGAATTTTGGAGAATTGATTTTTGATTTACCTCCAACAGAGAAAAGAAATGTACGAAAGATTGAGAAAATTCGTGTTCGCGTAATGGGAAGGTAATCTACTTGTTACATGTCGCTCGTTAATTTGGTATTTAAATTCTTTAGAGCTGTACCCGCAGATGAGGTAAATAATGGACCTACACTATTTAAAATGTTTAGAACACAGAGACACCAGAACGAAATTGGTGAGAGTAATTAACGGCGGGTCCACTACACGCGCCGCGGTGCAGACGGACTCCATGCTCGGTTACACATGGAGCCAGGATAGAGCCCACCAGGATTAGAGACCCCCTTACGCCAGTTGATTATCAGTTGAGTTCTGAGAGTGATTAGAACAGAACCAGGTGATTAGAATGAGGTGAACAGTCTGGATGTCCCGCGCTCCTTACGTATATTAATCTATCATTCCTACCAGTGACGAACATTAACTAGGCTTCCTACCAGTGACGTACATTAACCTAGGCTTCCTACCAGTGAGGTACATTAACCCAGGCTTCCTACCAGTGAGGTACATTAACCTAGGCTTCCTACCAGTGAGGAACATTAACCTAGGCTTCCTACCAGTGAGGAACATTAACCTAGGCTTCCTACCAGTGAGGAACATTAACCTAGGCTTCCTACCAGTGAGGAACATTAACCTAGGCTTCCTACCAGTGAGGAACATTAACCTAGGCTTCCTACCAGTGAGGAACATTAACCTAGGCTTCCTACCAGTGACGAACATTAACCTAGGCTTCCTACCAGTGACGAACATTAACCTAGGCTTCCTACCAGTGAGGAACATTAACCTGGGCTTCCTACCAGTGACGAACATTAACCTAGGCTTCCTACCAGTGAGGAACATTAACCTAGGCTTCCTACCAGTGACGAACATTAACCTAGGCTTCCTACCAGTGACGAACATTAACCTAGGCTTCCTACCAGTGAGGAACATTAACCTAGGCTTCTTACCAGTGAGGAACATTAACCTAGGCTTCCTACCAGTGAGGAACATTAACCTAGGCTTCCTACCAGTGACGAACATTAACCTAGGCTTCCTACCAGTGACGAACATTAACCTAGGCTTCCTACCAGTGACGAACATTAACCTAGGCTTCCTACCAGTGAGGAACATTAACCTAGGCTTCCTACCAGTGAGGAACATTAACCTAGGCTTCCTACCAGTGACGAACATTAACCTAGGCTTCCTACCAGTGAGGAACATTAACCTAGGCTTCCTACCAGTGAGGTACATTAACCTAGGCTTCCTACCAGTGACTAACATTAACCTAGGCTTCCTACCAGTGAGGAACATTACCCTAGGCTTCCTACCAGTGACTAACATTAACCTAGGCTTCCTACCAGTGAGGTAGACCTATCCAGACATTGCGCCCAACAACTTTAGATAATAAGGTGGAAACGAATTATTATCTACAATATTAATATATTTGTTATAAAGGGAAATAACAATGACGTGAATTTTCAGTGAGAAAATCAGTGTGAGTAATGCGGGATATTTGAAGACTTCCTTTTCACCCTAAATACATAATAATAATTACGCTAATTTTGCGGATTTAGGATCATTTGTGAATGTGGAGAAGCCAAGACTGGTGTGTGGGAAAGCTAAGACTGGAGTGTGGGGAAGCCAAGACTGGTGTGTGGGGAAGCCAAGACTGGTGTGTGGGGAAGCCAAGACTGGTGTGTGGGGAAGCCAAGACTGGTGTGTGGGGAAGCCAAGACTGGTGTGTGGGGAAGCCAAGACTGGTGTGTGGGGAAGCCAAGACTGGTGTGTGGGGAAGCCAAGACTGGTGTGTGGGGAAGCCAAGACTGGTGTGTGGGAAAGCTAAGACAGGAGTGTGGGGAAGCTAAGACTGGTGTGTGGGGAAGCCAAGACTGGTGTGTGGGGAAGCCAAGACTGGTGTGTGGGAAAGCTAAGACTGGTGTGTGGGGAAGCCAAGACTGGTGTGTGGGAAAGCTAAGACTGGTGTGTGGGGAAGCCAAGACTGGTGTGTGGGGAAGCCAAGACTGGTGTGTGGGAAAGCTAAGACAGGAGTGTGGGGAAGCTAAGACTGGTGTGTGGGGAAGCCAAGACTGGTGTGTGGGGAAGCCAAGACTGGTGTGTGGGAAAGCTAAGACTGGTGTGTGGGGAAGCCAAGACTGGTGTGTGGGAAAGCTAAGACAGGAGTGTGGGGAAGCCAAGACTGGTGTGTGGGGAAGCTAAGACAGGAGTGTGGGGAAGCCAAGACTGGTGTGTGGGGAAGCTAAGACAGGAGTGTGGGGAAGCCAAGACTGGTGTGTGGGGAAGCCAAGACTGGTGTGTGGGGAAGCCAAGACTGGTGTGTGGGGAAGCCAAGACTGGTGTGTGGGGAAGCTAAGACGAGTGTGGGGAAGCCAAGACTGGTGTGTGGGGAAGCCAAGACTGGTGTGTGGGGAAGCTAAGACAGGAGTGTGGGGAAGCTAAGACTGGTGTGTGGGGAAGCTAAGACTGGAGTGTGGGGAAGCCAAGACTGGTGTATGGGGAAGCCAAGACTGGTGTGTGGGGAAGCCAAGACTGGTGTGTGGGGAAGCTAAGACTGGTGTGTGGGGAAGCCAAGACTGGTGTGTGGGGAAGCTAAGACAGGAGTGTGGGGAAGCCAAGACTGGTGTGTGGGGAAGCCAAGACTGGTGTGTGGGGAAGCCAAGACTTGTGTGTGGGGAAGCTAAGACAGGAGTGTGGGGAAGCTAAGACTGGTGTGTGGGGAAGCCAAGACTGGTGTGTGGGGAAGCCAAGACTTGTGTGTGGGGAAGCTAAGACAGGAGTGTGGGGAAGCTAAGACTGGTGTGTGGGGAAGCCAAGACTGGTGTGTGGGGAAGCCAAGACTTGTGTGTGGGGAAGCTAAGACTGGTGTGTGGGGAAGCCAAGACCGGTGTGAGGCTAACTATGTCAACAGGAAACTATTAGTTACTAACTGTGAAAGACAAGGGAGCGAAAGAGCGAGGGAGCCGGTCGGCCGAGCGGACAGCACGCTGGACTTGTGATCCTGTGGTCCTGGGTTCAATCCCAGGCGCCGGCGAGAAACAATGGGCAGAGTTTCTTTCACCCTATGCCCCTGTTACCTAGCAGTAAAATAGGTACCTGGGTGTTAGTCAGCTGTCACGGGCTGCTTCCTGGGGGTGGAGGCCTGGTCGAGGACCGGGCCGCGGGGACACTAAAGCCCCGAAATCATCACAAGGTAGGTATCCCCATCTCTACTGTCAAAATTGTATTGGTCCAAACACTCAGGTCTGATAGGAAAGAAATTACTAACTCCCAACGACCTGAAAGTACTAGTCTAAAAATCTATGATTTGTTCAGATCTGAAACCTATATCTATGGTCAACACAAAACGTCCACTAGACTGTGCGACACAGTGGTTGCAAGGATCACGTTGGGTTACCGTTACCTGTGGCAGGTGGCTGCAGGTGACGGATCTCCCAATCCTGAGCACTCCAGGTGCAAACTCTGTGAGCAGGAACTGCGGCATGATCTCCCGCACTACATCACCGAATGTCCAGTTATTAGACCTTTCAGACCAGTTGGCATGAGGTACCTGGAGCTTTGCAATTACTTTATTCACTCTTGTGGGAACCGACCTGTGAGATTTATATTTATTTAATTTATATACTTCGATAGCAATTTGTATAATGATAAGTGGACTGTATTTCTGCAATAATCTCATAATCTCACAAATCGATCCTCTACACATTAGGGGGGGTTATTAAATTAATATATATGCAGCCAATCAAACTACAGTAACTACATACATTGAAAAGGTTCCTTATCTTATAGTACAGCAGGTTAGTCCACCAGGTATAACTAGGGTGTAGACACCAAATTATCCTCTTTGAGGTAGCTTCTATCACCCAGTAACTGGTGCACATAATCTTGCATCCTCGTCTTGACCTGTCAAAAGTGCGCTAGCTGTGAAGCCAGAATCCTATATATGACAAGCTATATCAGAGAAAACACTATACAGTACATGGAACATTAAAGACCTGGCTTAATTACCTTTAGTTTGAGGCTTCCACGTGATCTAACCGGGTCACCCTATATCCTGACATTAATGGCCATAAATGAATGATAAACGGGTTTCGGATAGACACTTAACTTGAATTGTAGACATCGTGTTGGAGATGGTACCTTTGGTTTCCATAACACTACGTCCAAGTAAAATTAACAGGAGCCGAATTTGCTCCCGTGTGAGCCTCTGGTCTCGTATCAACAATGGCTGTTTAACACTCCATACTATTGACGTTACTGGCCGACATTGTCCAGATATGATAGGAGCTAAATTTGCTCCACACGTCTCGGAGGTGACACAACAATGACTCCCCCCTTCCTCCCTGACGCCTGGCCTACTTTGTCCAGATTTCAGAAAGTGATAGAAGGGTCACATTTACTCTACTTTAATATTGATAATTAAGTTAATTTATATAAGATGTTTTTATGATGGTAAAGTCCAAAGACTAATGTATTTAAGAATAATTCCCAGCAGAATAGCTGGTGAATTATAATGGTATGTGGTGATGATATCCCGTTTTCTTTAGATGGTAATTCCACTACAAGTTACGTTTTCTATGGGTAACTTGTTTATACAACACAGCTATTATCTGTATGATTATTAAATGGTGTCGGATTTTCCGACAACTCTCGTATTCTTGAAGATATCCTCACAGTGTACCCAAAATTTGTCAGTGCAGGCTACTGAACATATGGCACTGTATGACTAACCATCCTGTGTGATGGGGATTTTTTATCATCACCGAGTTACCTTTTTTGACACACTGTACTCCACTTCATATAGTGTAGGGTAGCTGCACTAATGCAGATGTACCTCATGTATTATTATAAATAATCTGTGACTACTAGAAGATCATGTTGGGAATCCACATTTATATTGAAGGGTCTAAAGCGAAGATCAAGTCAAACTTGCGTATTGACCCCTCCCCGAGTGAGGGGAGGCGGGCAGCACTGGTCCAGTCCGAGGGGAAGGTTCTCTGTCAGCCCCGGGAGCGCCGGGTGTGATGACAAATACATTTGTTTGTGTATCGAGGAGGCAAGTTCGCTTGTATAGATGGCTTCAGGTGTCACTTTCCATCCACGGTTACTGTTTAGTGATGCGCGTGATGGTATCTCTCTCTCTCTTATTATATATATATATATGTCGTACCTAGTAGCCAGAACGCACTTCTCAGCCTACTATGCAAGGCCCGATTTGCCTAATAAGCCAAGTTTTCATGAATTAATTGTTTTTCGACTACCTAACCTACCTAACCTAACCTAACCTAACTTTTTCGGCCACCTAACCTAACCTAACCTATAAAGATAGGTTAGGTTAGGTTAGGTAGGGTTGGTTAGGTTCGGTCATATATCTACGTTAATTTTAACTCCAATAAAAAAAAATTGACCTCATACATAATGAAATGGGTAGCTTTATCATTTCATAGGGAAACAATTTGAGAAAATATATTAATTCAGGAAAACTTGGCTTATTAGGCAAATCGGGCCTTGCATAGTAGGCCGAGAAGAGCATTCTGGCTACTAGGTACGACATATATATATATATATATATATATATATATATATATATATATATATATATATATATATATATATATATATATATATATATATTATATATATAAACAGAGTGTCCCAGCAGAAGTAGGTCAGAGGGTGTCCCATCAGACGTAGATCAAAGAGTGTCTCATCAGAAGTAGATCAGAGCGTGTCCTATCAGAAGTAGATAAGAGAGTGTCCCATCAGAAGATCAGAGTGTGTCCCATCAGGAGTAGATCAGAGGGTGTCCATCAGAAGTAGATCAGAGGGTGTCCCATCAGAAGTAGATCAGAGGGTGTCCCATCAGAAGATCAGAGTGTGTCCCAACAGAAGTAGATCAGAGGGTGTCCATCAGAAGTAGATCAGAGGGTGTCCATCAGAAGTAGATCAGAGGGAGTCCCATCAGAAGTAGATCAGAGAGTGTCCCAACAGAAGTAGATCAGAGGGTGTCCATCAGAAGTAGATCAGAGGGTGTCCATCAGAAGTACATCAGAGGGTGTCCATCAGAAGTAGAACAGAGAGTGTCCCATCAGGAGTAGATCAGATGGTGTCCCATCGGAAGTAGATCAGAGGATATTCCATCAGAAGTAGATCTGTATCCCATCAGAAGTAGATCAGAGTGTGTGTCCCATTAGAAGTAGATCAGAGTGTGTGTCCCATTAGAAGTAGATCAGAGTGTGTCCCAACAGAAGTAGATCAGAGTGTGTCCTAATAGAAGTAGATCAGAGTGTGTCCCAACAGAAGTAGATCAGAGTGTCCCAACAGAAGTAGATCAGAGTGTCCCAACAGAAGTAGATCAGTGTCCAACAGAAGTAGATCAGAGTGTCCCAACAGAAGTAGATCAGTGTCCCAACAGAAGTAGATCAGAATGTCCCAACAGAAGTAGATCAGTGTCCCAACAGAAGTAGATCAGTGTCCCAACAGAAGTGGATCAGTGTCCCAACAGAAGTAGTTCAGTGTCCCAACAGAAGTAGATCAGAGGGAAACATTACACTGGACATAGAGCAGTCGGCGATCTCGCGAAGCCTGGTGTCCAACCCTAAGAAAACCTCAAATACGCAGCTCGAACGGAAACCAGGAACGCGGGAACTTACATGTGTCATAGTGTTGTCTTCACACAGTGAGGGACAATGTTCATTTTGCACATTGAATGTCGGTATTCCAGAGGACAACTCATTATTTTTTATGCTAATTTATGTGTGAAAGGAACGGATTTAAAGAGCTACACAGAACTGTCAATTCATTACTAAGTTAATGATGTTCTTCCGCTCGTCTCATGTCAAATTAATAATGGAAATTTTGTGAGTGGGTTTTATATCCTATGTTTGTGTGAGGCACATTACTGTCTGGCGTGAGCAGGAGGCAAGGTCAGGGGTTGGAAATACCTAGATATTATATAGAACAAAAATGCTTGTAACAAGCGCCGATTATAATTATAAGGTATGCAGGTTATATGTGAGCTGTACATCTGTAGATGTATACTAGAGTAAAGAGTAAGGGGAGACATGATAACCACCAACAAAATTCTCAGGGGAATTGACAGGGTGGACAAAGAAAAATTCTTCAGCGCGGATGGAACACCAACAAAGGGACACAGATGGAAACTTAGTACCCAGATGAGCCACAGAGACGTTAGAAAGAATTTGTTCAGTGTCAGTTTAGTTAATAAATGGAATACATTAAGTAGTGTTGTGGTGGAGGCTGACTCCATACACAGTTTCATATATAGATATGAATGAATAAAAAAATAGAGCCCAATAGGCTCAGTAATCTGTACACCAGTTAATTGACATTTGAGAGGCGGGACCAAAGAGCCAGAGCTCAAACCCCGCAAACACAACTAGGTGAGTACTAGATACACCAGTATCTTAGATATTAGATACACTAGTGCCCTTGAACACTAGAACTTCACCCCGTGTTCTAGTGCAAACACCAATAGTCTGCTGGAACCCCTATTTATTGGGTTGCATTGATGAAGTAATATTTTGAGAAACAGTATATGCTGCCTCCCACCATGGGAGGACGGGGGGGTAGTATGTACTATTTAGCATGGGATTATGGGATGTTGGTGGGCGTGTTGTAGCTGCCATGGGGGTTATGGGTGGGATATGTACAGGTTCTCATGGGCACATGTTGTAGTACACAATATTCACATTCGGTCACCTCCTCTGTGTATATCCACCACCCCATCTATCATGGGCTGGTGGATTGGCCTACTACACTGTATCACATTAACGCTTACCTATTTTATAACCAGATCCATCATGGTACTGATCCGCCAATCCACCGCCTCGATGATGCCACTATTCATCACCCAGATAACCCATTAATAGACTCGTAAATAATGTTAACCCATTAGGTCATTGTTATATCTATTATATCCATTCCTTTATCTTCCGTTCCACATATCTTCTATCCATTATTCTTTCCATTTCAACGCTAATAAACCCATTCATGGCCTCGGTCATAGCCCTTTCATCAATCCATCCTTGTTCAATGCATTATTCCCCTGTTACCTAGAAGTAAATAGGTACATGGGAGTTAGTCAGCTGTCACGGGCTGCTTCCTAGGGGTGGAGGCCTGGTCGAGGACCGGGCCTCGGGGACACTAAAGCCCCGAAATCATCTCAAGATAACCTTAAGATAACCCAATCACCATCCTATCCATAACCGAATCTATCCGCCGCCCCCCATGCAAATCTCCAATCAATGACGCCACAGACTCCATTGCCCCAAACCTAACTTTCTCTGTCAAGTAATTTATCATAATTCATCGAATCACAGATTACCAATTAACCGACAGCCGAGGTAAACTACAGCCTCTTCTGCAGCCTAATTCTGTTTGCCAAGGTTGTGTAGGCAGGAGCCATGACGCGCCACCTGATCACTCTTGTGCCCAGGTTGTGTAGGCAGGAGCCATGACGCGCCGCCTGATCACTCTTGTGCCCAGGTTGTGTAGGCAGGAGCCATGACGCGCCACCTGATCACTCTTGTGCCCAGGTTGTGTAGGCAGGAGCCATGACGCGCCGCCTGATCACTCTTGTGCCCAGGTTGTGTAGGCAGGAGCCATGACGCGCCACCTGATCACTCTTGTGCCCAGGTTGTGTAGGCAGGAGCCATGACGCGCCACCTGATCACTCTTGTGCCAAGGTTGTGTAGGCAGGAGCCATGACGCGCCACCTGATCACTCTTGTGCCCAGGTTGTGTAGGCAGGAGCCATGACACGCCACCTGATCACTCTTGTGCCCAGGTTGTGTAGGCAGGAGCCATGACGCGCCACCTAATCACTCTTGTGCCCAGGTTGTGTAGGCAGGAGCCATGACGCGCCACCTAATCACTCTTGTGCCCAGGTTGTGTAGGCAGGAGCCATGACGCGCCGCCTGATCACTCTTGTGCCCAGGTTGTGTAGGCAGGAGCCATGACGCGCCACCTGATCACTCTTGTGCCAAGGTTGTGTAGGCAGGAGCCATGACGCGCCACCTGATCACTCTTGTGCCCAGGTTGTGTAGGCAGGAGCCATGACGCGCCGCCTGATCACTCTTGTGCCCAGGTTGTGTAGGCAGGAGCCATGACGCGCCACCTGATCACTCTTGTGCCAAGGTTGTGTAGGCAGGAGCCATGACGCGCCACCTGATCACTCTTGTGCCCAGGTTGTGTAGGCAGGAGCCATGACGCGCCGCCTGATCACTCTTGTGCCAAGGTTGTGTAGGCAGGAGCCATGACGCGCCACCTGATCACTCTTGTGCCAAGGTTGTGTAGGCAGGAGCCATGACGCGCCACCTGATCACTCTTGTGCCCAGGTTGTGTAGGCAGGAGCCATGACGCGCCGCCTGATCACTCTTGTGCCAAGGTTGTGTAGGCAGGAGCCATGACGCGCCACCTGATCACTCTTGTGTAAGACACCAACTGGTAGATACGAGTTATCCCCCCCCCCCCCCCCCTCGCGTCCTAACGCTAATTACCTCATTCATCGACTTCCCCAAAACGTTTCCGCCGCCATTATCTTGTCGGGTAATATGGGCCCCGTCCTCCTTGTTCTTGTGGCCCCGTCTGGAGCGGCGTCTTCCCTCCTCCTCCTCCTCCAGGGCCATCCCCAGGGCCATCTTGTGGCCCCGTCTGGAGCGGCGTCTTCCCTCCTCCTCCTCCTCCTCCAGGGCCATCTTGTGGCCCCGTCTGGAGCGGCGTCTTCCCTCCTCCTCCTCCTCCTCCAGGGCCATCTTGTGGCCCCGTCTGGAGCAGCGTCTTCCCTCCTCCTCCTCCAGGGCCATCTTGTGGCCCACTGTGGCCCCGTCTGGAGCAGCGTCTTCCCTCCTCCTCCTCCAGGGCCATCCCCAGGACCATCTTGTGGCCCCACTCATCTCCTGTGGCCCCGCTGTGGCCCTACTGTGGTCCCACTGTGGCCCCGCTGTGGCCTACTGTGGTCCCACTGTGGCCCCGCTGTGGCCCCACTGTGGCCCCGCTGTGGCCCTACTGTAGCCCCACTGTAGCCCCGCTGTGGCCCCACTGTGGCTCCACTGTAGCCCCGCTGTGGCCCCACTGTGGCCCCACTGTGGTCCCACTCATCTCCTGTGGGTCCCTTCACCTCCCTCCAGTGGCTGCGGACCCTACCTGTCCCGCCCTGTAGTGACCCTGTCACGCTCCCAGCTGGTCTTGTGCCCCTCTCACCTTCACCCGCCCTCTCACCTTCACCAGCCCCTCTCACCTTCACCCGCCCCTCTCACCTTCACCCTCCCCTCTCACCTTCACCAGCCCCTCTCACCTTCACCAGCCCCTCTCACCTTCACCAGCCCCTCTCACCTTCACCCGCCCCTCTCACCTTCACCAGCCCCTCTCACCTTCACCCGCCCCTCTCACCTTCACCAGCCCCTCTCACCTTCACCAGCCCCTCTCACCTTCACCAGCCCCTCTCACCTTCACCCGCCCCTCTCACCTTCACCAGCCCCTCTCACCTTCACCCGCCCCTCTCACCTTCACCAGCCCCTCTCACCTTCACCAGCCCCTCTCACCTTCACCAGCCCCTCTCACCTTCACCCGCCCCTCTCACCTTCACCCGTCCCTCTCACCTTCACCAGCCCCTCTCACCTTCACCCGCCCCTCTCACCTTCACCAGCCCCTCTCACCTTCACCCGCCCCTCTCACCTTCACCCTCCCCTCTCACCTTCACCAGCCCCTCTCACCTTCACCCGCCCCTCTCACCTTCACCCGTCCCTCTCACCTTCACCAGCCCCTCTCACCTTCACCCGCCCCTCTCACCTTCACCAGCCCCTCTCACCTTCACCCGCCCCTCTCACCTTCACCCTCCCCTCTCACCTTCACCAGCCCCTCTCACCTTCACCCGCCCCTCTCACCTTCACCCGCC
>NC_091152.1:26141445-26173945 GCF_040958095.1 Procambarus clarkii | reverse complement strand
GAGTTAGTGAGGCAGACCCAGACATAGTGGCAATAGTGGAAACTAAAATAAATGGCATGATCTCGGATGCAATCTTTCCAGAGGGGTACCAGGTGATAAGAAAAGAAAGGACACAGAGACAGGGAGGAGGAGTGGCACTACTAATAAAGCGGAAATGGAAGTTTGATGAGCTGGAAAATCTGGGTACCAATGAAAGCACGAGCTTCATACATGGAACTCTGACAGTGGATGGGAAGAAGATTGTAATCTTGATACTCTACAATCCCCCACCAAACAGTAGAAGGCCCAGGCAGGAGTACGAGGACAGCAACAAGACATGTATAGATGAACTGCAGAGGGCAGCAACTTTAGCGCATAGAATGAGAGCGAAGCTGCTGGTCATGGGGGACCTAAATCACGGAGAGATAGATTGGGAAACGAGGAATCCCCATGGCGGGAAGGAGACCTGGGGAGCGAAGCTGGTAGACGTTATTGACAGGAATTTCCTAACACAGCATGTGAAAGAAGATACTAGGGAAAGAGGAGGGGATACGCCCAGCCTATTAGATCTCATTTTCACTCAGAATGTAGAAGACATCGAGCAGTTGGAACATGAAATACCACTAGGAGCTAGTGACCATTGTGTCCTAGTCTTTGACTACATGATGGAGCTTAAAATTGTGACCAAAGGACAAGAGGTCCGGGAAAGGAGACTTGATTACAGAAAAGGGGACTACAGAAGGATAAGGGACTACCTGGGAGAAGTGCAGTGGGAGGAAGAACTTAGAGGAAAAACAGTGCAAGGTATGATGAACCAAGTCATATTGAAATGCAAGGAGGCTGAAGAGAGATTTATTCCAACAATAAAGGAAAAAAACAGGAGGGAATATAATAACCCATGGTTTAATAGACAGTGTCAGGAAGCAAAGGTGAGAAGCAGGAGGGAGTGGAGGAAGTACAGAAGACAAAGGACAGAGGACAACAGGATTAGATGTAACAGAGCTAGGAATGATTACATTAACATAAGACGAGTGTCGGAAAGAAATTATGAGAATGATATTGCAGTCAAAGCGAAAAAGCAACCAAAGTTACTACATAGCCATATAAGAAGGAAGATGTCGGTAAATGACCAAGTGACAAGACTGAGGAAAACAGAAGGGGCATATACAGAAAGCGACAAGGAAATCTGCGAGGTACTGAATGCAAAATTCCATGGAGTGTTCACAACCGAGCCTGATCAGCTCCCATTGTTAGAAGAGATTACCCAAGATGAAAGACTATCAGATATAGAGGTGACAGCAGAGGATGTAATGAAACAGTTGACAACACTGGATGCAAATAAAGCTGTTGGACCAGACAAAGTATCACCGTGGATACTTAAAGAGGCAGCGCAGGCTCTCAGCGTGCCTCTGGCAATGATCTTTAATGAGTCACTTATGTCGGGAGAATTGCCCAGTTGCTGGAAGGAGGCAAATGTCGTACCGATTTTCAAAAAAGGTGATAGGGAGGAGGCACTTAACTACAGACCCGTATCACTGACAAGCATCCCCTGCAAAATACTTGAAAGAATAATTAGGCTAAGACTTGTTGAGCACCTGGAGAGCATTGGGTTTGTAAACAAGCACCAACATGGGTTCTGAACAGGGAAATCATGCCTAACAAACCTTTTAGAATTCTATGATAAAGTAACAAGGATAAGGCATGACAGAGAAGGCTGGGCAGACTGCATATTTCTTGACTGCCAAAAGGCCTTTGATACGGTACCGCACATGAGACTGCTATACAAACTTGAGAGGCAGGCAGGAGTAAGCGGAAAGGCCCTAGTATGGGTGAAGAATTACCTAACAGGAAGGAGCCAGAGGGTAATGGTAAGGGGCGAAAAGTCGGACTGGCGAACAGTAACAAGTGGAGTACCTCAAGGATCGGTGCTGGGACCAATCCTCTTTCTAATTTACGTAAATGATATGTTTACAGGAGTGGAATCATACATGTCAATGTTTGCGGATGACGCAAAATTAATGAGAAGAGTTGTGACAGACGAGGATTGTAGGATCCTCCAAGAGGACTTAAACAGGCTGCAGAGATGGTCAGGGAAATGGCTACTGGAGTTTAACACCAGTAAATGTAAAGTTATGGAAATGAGATCAGGTGACAGGAGACCAAAGGGACAGTACACAATGAAGGGGAACAGCCTACCTGTAACGATTCGAGAAAGAGACCTGGGAGTGGATGTGACACCTAATCTAACTCCTGAGGCACATATAAATAGGATAACGACAGCAGCGTACTCTACACTGGCGAAAATTAGAACTTCATTCAGAAACCTAAATGAGGAGGCTTTTAGGGCGCTTTACACTGCCTACGTGAGACCCGTCTTAGAGTATGCCGCGCCATCATGGAGACCCCACCTGAAGAAACACATAAAGAAACTGGAGAAGGTTCAGAGGTTTGCGACGAGGCTTGTCCCAGAGTTACGAGGGATGGGATATGAAGAGCGGCTGAAGGAACTGAACCTTACGACACTAGAGAAAAGAAGGGAGAGAGGAGATATGATAGGGACATATAAAATACTCAGGGGAATTGACAAAGTGGAAATAGATGAAATGTTCACACGTAATAATAACAGAACGAGGGGACATGGGTGGAAACTGGAAACTCAGATGAGTCACAGAGATGTTAGGAAGTTTTCTTTTAGCGTGAGAGTAGTGGAAAAATGGAATGCACTTGGGGAACAGGTTGTGGAAGCAAATACTATTCATACTTTTAAAACTAGGTATGATAGGGAAATGGGACAAGAGTCATTGCTGTAAACAACCGATAGCTAGAAAGGCGGGATCCAAGAGTCAATGCTCGATCCTGCAAGCACAAATAGGTGAGTACAAATAGGTGAGTACACACACACACACACACACACACACACACACACACACACACACACACACACACACACACGTGTCTGGGCCCCTCAGAGTTCCCTAAGCATTTTGTCTCACAACTAATGACATTTTAGGCGTCAATATATCAAGACAAATTCATTATTCATCTTCAAAGCCGCTTGCTAATTGTATTTCCCCTTCAACTGGTAAAGTAACGAAGCCGTTATCTCGTTCCACTCGTTATATTGACAAGGAACAAAGGCGAGATTTGGGAATGAATACAACTTTTGTCTTCATTAACACGAGGCCAAAATGAAAGAAAATTTGATCTTGCAAATCCAAGGAAAGTTTGACTGATGAGTAATTACAATCATCTTTCCCCCCTCCTTGCCCCAGTGACCCCCTCCTTCCCCTCCGGACCCAAACCTTCTGCTTCCCCTCACTATCCCCTCCACAGATAAAAGGGATAGTAAACTCGACATTTTACCATCTGAGTAAACACACCGTTGAGGTAAACTACACCAGTATGGGATCACTGTTTGGGTGTACCGAGACACAGAGATGAAGTATACCCCGTCTCCGACCCCCGACGTCAACAGCTGACGGGGAAGTAAACCGCTTGTCTGGCCTCCGACGCCAAGAGTTTACAAATGACGTTTATAAACCTCTACACAATCCGCATTTAACGTAGATAAGAAGAGCAACGCGAAGCGTACAACTGCGTCTCCTGCCCGAGAGTTTAATTCCCGATAATATTGTTCAGGTTTCCTTTCATTCCTGAGTTCCTTCATGATAACGGTGAGGTCCAGGACGACCTGTAAGAGGCCAGGTCCCTCATACTGCCCAGGACGACCTGTAAGAGGCCAGGTCCCTCATACTGTCCAGGACTACCTGTAAGAGGCCAGGTCCCCATACTGTCCAGGACTACCTGTAAGAGGCCAGGTCCCCCATACTGTCCAGGACGACCTGTAAGATGCCAGGTCCCCCATACTGTCCAGGACTACCTGTAAGAGGCCAGGTCCCCATACTGTCCAGGACTACCTGTAAGAGGCCAGGTCCCCATACTGTCCAGGACTACCTGTAAGAGGCCAGGTCCCCCATACTGTCCAGGACTACCTGTAAGAGGCCAGGTCCCCCATACTGTCCAGGACTACCTGTAAGAGGCCAGGTCCCCCATACTGTCCAGGACGACCTGTAAGAGGCCAGGTCCCTCATACTGTCCAGGACTACCTGTAAGAGACCAGGTCCCCATACTGTCCAGGACTACCTGTAAGAGGCCAGGTCCCCCATACTGTCCAGGACGACCTGTAAGATGCCAGGTCCCCCATACTGTCCAGGACTACCTGTAAGAGGCCAGGTCCCCATACTGTCCAGGACTACCTGTAAGAGGCCAGGTCCCCATACTGTCCAGGACTACCTGTAAGAGGCCAGGTCCCCCATACTGTCCAGGACTACCTGTAAGAGGCCAGGTCCCCCATACTGTCCAGGACTACCTGTAAGAGGCCAGGTCCCCCATACTGTCCATGACTACCTGTAAGAGGCCAGGTCCCCCATACTGTCCAGTACTACCTGTAAGTGGCCAGGTCCCCCATACTGTCCAGGACGACCTGTAAGATGCCAGGTCCCCATACTGTCCAGGACTACCTGTAAGAGGCCAGGTCCCCCATACTGTCCAGGACTACCTGTAAGAGGCCAGGTCCCCCATACTGTCCAGGACGACCTGTAAGATGCCAGGTCCCCCATACTGTCCAGGACTACCTGTAAGAGGCCAGGTCCCCATACTGTCCAGGACTACCTGTAAGAGGCCAGGTCCCCCATACTGTCCAGGACTACCTGTAAGAGGCCAGGTCCCCATACTGTCCAGGACTACCTGTAAGAGGCCAGGTCCCCCATACTGTCCAGGACTACCTGTAAGAGGCCAAGTCCCCATACTGTCCAGGACTACCTGTAAGAGGCCAGGTCCCCATACTGTCCAGGACTACCTGTAAGAGGCCAGGTCCCCCATACTGTCCAGGACTACCTGTAAGAGGCCAGGTCCCCCATACTGTCCAGGACTACCTGTAAGAGGCCAGGTCCCCCATACTGTCCAGGACTACCTGTAAGAGGCCTACCCTCGCTACCTCTTCTCCCCGGGAGACGAAGCAATAACAAACAGCAACAGATTGTGAGAACAGTTTCTATGTTATGCTACATGTCCCCTTCCTGTTGGACGTCTGACGCAACGCCTCACCCTCCAGGCTAGACGTCTGACGCAACGCCTCACCCTCCAGGCTAGACGCATGACCTAACCCCGCCCTTCGTGTTTTATCAAGCGCAATGGCAGCGTTCAATCTTAATATAAAAATAGGAGAAAGAGAAAGGCAGGAAGGAATGGAACCTGAAATAGACAAAAAGTTGTGTAACAGAAACATTGGAGGAATGTCAAGAGCCTTAACTCACCCTCATGTAAGTTGCCACACATTCACATACACATAGGACAGTCACACACACACATACAGGCACACGCAAACGCACAATCATTCACACACAATTAAGAACAAAGGGAAAATGACACTGGGGAAAACGATACGAAGGATACATGATGATTGAGACTCATCATGTATCCTTGATGAGTCCTTGATGCCTCAGGACGTCGCTAAAGACGACCCCTAGACATTAACCCTGGCACAATGGGGTCAGGCCCTTAGCAAAACTACCAACTAACACGGAGTCCACCTTCAGAATCAATTAAAGAAAAATATAAGTGGGACAAAATATAACCAAGACAAAGAGTGCCTCAGAACACCGCCGACCTCCTCCTTACAACCATCCTTCAAGGTCCGGACATCCGGCCCGGAGACCATACCTAAAATAATACAACTGAACCATACGACAGAAGCTGGAGACACGACCACGTCTCGGTCCATCATGGACCATTATCAAGTCGTATCTTCAACACAACAGTAAAAAAAAAAGGTAGTAAGGAGAATTAACAGAGGGGACAAAGTGACCACATTCAAAAAGTAATAGAGCAGCACTAGAGGCACAGGCTGGACGCTAGAGGCAACTAGGCGAGTTGGTGACACATGAGAATTAATATACCATGGTAAAACCATATATTTTATCTCACTGCACTTGATGGCCAGCCACTTGGGGAGGACGGTAGAGCCAGCCACTTGGGGAGGACGGTAGAGCCAGCCACTTGGGGAGGACGGTAGAGCCAGCCCCGTCCTCAGAACACGTCCATTCCCTCCAGCGGTTTCTCCTGACAATTCTTCACAAAATTATATGAATATAAATTGCTTAAACCTGGAGAAGGATGGCTAAGAACATAAGAATGATGGCAGGTGCAGAAGGCCAATTGGCCCAGACGAGGCAGCTCTTATTTGTATACACCCAATCACAATCATATATATGTCTAATCTACGCTTGAAACAATCAAAGGACCCTACTTCTATTATGTTACCCGGTAATTGGTTCCACAAATCAACAACCCTTTTACCGAACCAGTATTTACCCAGGTCTTTCCTAAATCTAAACTTATCCAATTTATACTCATTGTTTCGAGTTCTATTTTGGGTTGTTACTTTTAAAAACCCTATTAATATCCCCACAGCCATTCCAAATTTCTGGTAATTTGGTCAATACACTAAAGGTCAGTGATCAAATGGAACCATACAGGCATGTAACTCGTAGTGTATATGAAATTAAGTTAATTTTGTGCTTATAACAAACATATTTACAGGTATACAAATAATACAACATTAGCACAATCCCAAGATGCTCAGAATGTAATTTATACATTATTATAATCCTCTCTATTATTATAGTTTCTCCTATTAATAATTATTAATATATTATAGTTTCATATTATTACTGTTTGATTATTATAGTTTCTCCTATATATTATTATTAATATATTATAGTTTCTCCTATTTATACTTATTAATATATTAGAGTTTCATATTATTATAGTTTCATTACTATAGTTTCCTTTTTACGTTTCTCCAATATATTATTATTAATTTAGTTTTCCATAGTCAATATTATTATAGAAACATTATTATAGTTCCTCCTGGTCCGGGGTCGACCAAGCGCCCAGCTGATCACATGTAAACAAAAGAGTCCAGAGAAGGGACCCGCCCTCTCTGCTCCAACACTCCAGACATTAACGGATAACTTTAACAATACAATAGAGAAATAAACGTTTGCATTTATCCTGCTCGTTAATTAACACCAATCGCTGTCATGGCGAGTGCGTTACATGTGGGACGAGAGTGAGAAAGAGTGCACTCACATTCAATCGAGAGTCAGTAGTGTTATTAAAGTTACAACAGCGGTGTTCACTGCGTAACTACCAATAACCTAGCCAGTGATCCCAGCACTGCCATCGAGGACACACTAGAGAAATGAGAATTAAGGTGAAAAGTACTGATTAAATGAACAAACTGCAGGAGGGTTAGGCAGAAGACAATGATGCAAGTGCTTACAAGGACTTTCAAGCATCAACAAATAACATTCGCCTCGAAGTATGGCATTTTGGTCTCCCAGGAGACTCCGGGAGGTCTAGAGTCACACTGTTTTAACAATAGAGTGAAGGACATTGATAAAGATGCTCATTAAAGTGTAAGATCTTGCCGTGAGTTATCATCAGGGGGAGATAACTGGGGAACAAAAAAGATACTTATCTTAAAATATTTAAATTGAGGGAGGCAGTTCTACCCCTTCTTCTTCCTCTCATTTAGTCTACCCTTCATCCCATCTTCTATCTTCCTACTTTCCTTTCACTGACTCTCCTCCTACTTCTCTCCTACCTCACCATTCCTCTGTGTTGTTCCACCTCCTTCCTAATGACCTGTTTATCCATTCACTCTTTTTAATCATTTCCAAGATTTTAATTTTCATCACTATTTGTTATGCTGAGGGGAAGACAGTGTGTGCTGAGGTATAGTGTGTGCTGAGGTATAGTGTGTGTGTGCTGAGGTATAGTGTGTGTGTGCTGAGGTATAGTGTGTGTGCTGAGGTATAGTGTGTGTGCTGAGGTATAGTGTGTGTGTGCTGGGGTATAGTGTGTGTGTGCTGAGGTATAGTGTGTGTGCTGAGGTATAGTGTGTGTGTGCTGAGGTATAGTGTGTGTGTGCTGAGGTATAGTGTGTGTGCTGAGGTATAGTGTGTGTGCTGAGGTATAGTGTGTGTGCTGAGGTATAGTGTGTGTGTGCTGAGGTATATTGTGTGTGTGTGCAGAGGTATAGTGTGTGTGTGCTGAGGTATAGTGTGTGTGTGCTGAGGTATAGTGTGTGTGTGCTGAGGTATAGTGTGTGTGTGCTGAGGAATAGTGTGTGTGCTGAGGTATAGTGTGTGTGTGTGCAGAGGTATAGTGTGTGTGTGCTGAGGTATAGTGTGTGTGTGTGCAGAGGTATATTGTGTGTGTGCTGAGGTATATTGTGTGAGCTGAGGTATAGTGTGTGTGTGCTGAGGTATATTGTGTGTGCTGAGGTATAGTGTGTGTGCTGAGGTATAGTGTGTGTGTGCTGAGGTATAGTGTGTGTGTGCTGAGGTATATTGTGTGTGCTGAGGTATAGTGTGTGTGTGCTGAGGTATATTGTGTGTGCTGAGGTATAGTGTGTGTGTGCTGAGGAATAGTGTGTGTGTGCTGAGGTATAGTGTGTGTGCTGAGGTATAGTGTGTGTGCTGAGGTATAGTGTGTGTGTGCTGAGGCATAGTGTGTGTGCTGAGGTATAGTGTGTGTGCTGAGGTATAGTGTGTGTGTGCTGAGGTATAGTGTGTGTGCTGAGGTATAGTGTGTGTGTGCTGAGGTATATTGTGTGTGCTGAGGTATAGTGTGTGTGTGCTGAGGTATAGTGTGTGTGCTGAGGTATAGTGTGTGTGTGCTGAGGTATAGTGTGTGTGCTGAGGTATAGTGTGTGTGTGCTGAGGTATAGTGTGTGTGCTGAGGTATAGTGTGTGTGCTGAGGTATAGTGTGTGTGCTGAGGTATAGTGTGTGTGTGCTGAGGCATAGTGTGTGTGTGCTGAGGTATAGTGTGTGTGTGCTGAGGTATAGTGTGTGTGCTGAGGTATAGTATGTGTGTGCTGAGGTATAGTGTGTGTGCTGAGGCATAGTGTGTGTGCTGAGGTATAGTGTGTGTGTGCTGAGGTATAGTGTGTGTGTGCTGAGGTATAGTGTGTGTGTGCTGAGGTATAGTGTGTGTGCTGAGGTATAGTGTGTGTGTGCTGAGGTATATTGTGTGTGCTGAGGTATAGTGTGTGTGTGCTGAGGTATAGTGTGTGTGTGCTGAGGTATAGTGTGTGTGCTGAGGTATAGTGTGTGTGTGTGTGCTGAGGTATAGTGTGTGTGTGCTGAGGTATAGTGTGTGTGTGCTGAGGTATAGTGTGTGTGTGCTGAGGTATAGTGTGTGTGCTGAGGTATATTGTGTGTGCTGAGGTATATTGTGTGTGTGCTGAGGTATAGTGTGTGTGTGCTGAGGTATAGTGTGTGTGTGCTGAGGTATAGTGTGTGTGTGCTGAGGTATAGTGTGTGTGCTGAGGTATAGTGTGTGTGCTGAGGTATAGTGTGTGTGTGCTGAGGTATAGTGTGTGTGCTGAGGTATAGTGTGTGTGCTGAGGTATAGTGTGTGTGCTGAGGTATAGTGTGTGTGTGCTGAGGTATAGTGTGTGTGTGTGTGCTGAGGTATAGTGTGTGTGTGTGTGCTGAGGTATAGTGTGTGCTGAGGTATAGTGTGTGTGCTGAGGTATAGTGTGTGTGCTGAGGTATAGTGTGTGTGTGCTGAGGTATAGTGTGTGCTGAGGTATAGTGTGTGTGCTGAGGTATAGTGTGTGTGCTGAGGTATAGTGTGTGTGTGCTGAGGTATAGTGTGTGTGCTGAGGTATAGTGTGTGTGCTGAGGTATAGTGTGTGTGCTGAGGTATAGTGTGTGTGTGCTGAGGTATAGTGTGTGTGTGTGTGCTGAGGTATAGTGTGTGTGTGTGTGCTGAGGTATAGTGTGTGCTGAGGTATAGTGTGTGCTGAGGTATAGTGTGTGTGTGCTGAGGTATAGTGTGTGTGCTGAGGTATAGTGTGTGTGCTGAGGTATAGTGTGTGTGCTGAGGTATAGTGTGTGTGCTGAGGTAAAGTGTGTGTGTGCTGAGGTATAGTGTGTGTGTGTGTGCTGAGGTATAGTGTGTGCTGAGGTATAGTGTGTGCTGAGGTATAGTGTGTGTGTGCTGAGGTATAGTGTGTGTGCTGAGGTATAGTGTGTGTGTGTGTGCTGAGGTATAGTGTGTGCTGAGGTATAGTGTGTGTGTGTGCTGACGTATAGTGTGTGTGCTGGGGTATAGTGTGTGTGCTGGGGTATAGTGTGTGTGTTGTGGTATAGTGTGTGTGCTGAGGTATATTGTGTGTGCTGAGGTATAGTGTGTGTGCTGAGGTATAGTGTGTGTGCTGAGGTATAGTGTGTGTACTGAGGTATAGTGTGTGTACTGAGTTATAGTGTGTGTACTGAGGTATAGTGTGTGTACTGAGGTATAGTGTGTGTACTGAGGTATAGTGTGTGTGCTGAAGTATAGTGTGTGTGCTGAGGTATAGTGTGTGTGCCGGGGTATAGTGTGTGTGCTGGGGTATAGTGTGTGTGCTGGGGTATAATGTGTGTGTTGAGGTATAGTGTGTGTGTGTGCTGGGGTATAATGTGTGTGCTGGGGTATAGTGTGTGTGCTGGGGTATAGTGTGTGTGTGTGCTGGGGTATAATGTGTGTGCTGAGGTATAGTGTGTGTGCCGGGGTATAGTGTGTGTGCTGGGGTATAGTGTGTGTGCTGGGGTATAATGTGTGTGTTGAGGTATTGTGTGTGTGTGTGCTGAGGTATAGTGTGTGTGCTGGGGTATAGTGTGTGTGCTGGGGTATAGTGTGTATGCTGGGGTATAGTGTGTGTGCTGAGGTATAGTGTGTGTGCTGGGGTATAGTGTGTGTGCTGGGGTATAGTGTGTGTGCTGAGGTATAATGTGTGTGCTGAGGTATAGTGTGTGTGCTGAGGTATAGTGTGTGTGCTGAGGTATAGTGTGTGTGCTGGGGTATAGTGTGTGTGCTGGGGTATAGTGTGTGTGCTGAGGTATAATGTGTGTGCTGAGGTATAGTGTGTGTGCTGAGGTATTGTGTGTGTGCTGAGGTATAGTGTGTGTGCTGGGGTATAGTGTGTGTGCTACCTTGAGGTGCTTCCGGGGTTTAGCGTCCCCGCGGCCCGGTCGTCGACCAGGCCTCCTGGTTGCTGGACTGATCAACCAGGCTGTTGGACGCGGCTGCTCGCAGCCTGACGTATGAGTCACAGCCTGGTTGATCAGGTATCCTTTGGAGGTGCTTATCCAGTTCTCTCTTGAACACTGTGAGGGGTCGGCCAGTTATGCCCCTTATGTGTAGTGGAAGCGTGTTGAACAGTCTCGGGTCTCTGATGCTGATAGAGTTCTCTCTCAGAGTACCTGTTGCACCTCCGCTTTTCAACGGGGGTATTCTGCACATCCTGCCATGTCTTCTGGTCTCATGTGATGTTATTTCTGTGTGCAGGTTTGGGACCAGCCCATCTAATATTTTCCACGTGTAAATTATTATGTATCTCTCCCGCCTGCGCTCAAGGGAGTACAGATTTAGGCTCTTTAGTCGGTCCCAATAGTTTAAATGTTTTACTGTGTGGATTCTGGCAGTAAAGGATCTCTTCACGCTCTCCAGGTCAGCAATTTCTCCAGCTTTGAAAGGGGCTGTCATTGTGCAGCAGTACTCTACTCTAGAGAGCACAAGAGTTTTGAAAAGTATCATCATCGGTATAGCATCTCTAGTGTGAAAAAATCTTGTTATCCAACCTGTCATTTTTCTTGCAGTTGTGACGGATACTTTATTGTGTTCTTTAAAGGTAAGGTCTTCCGACATGAGTACACCCAGATCCTTTACATTGCCTTTTCGTTCTATGTTATGATTTGCCTGAGTTTTGTACGTGGTTTCCGTTTTTATATTTTCATTTTTTCCATAGCGCATGAGCTGGGACTTATCTTCGTTAAACACCATATTATTTTCTGTAGCCCATAGAAAGACCTGATCTACATCTTACTGGAGGTGTGCCGTGTCCTCTATGTTGCCTACTCTCATGACGATCCTAGTGTCATCTGCAAAGGATGATACAGTGCTATAGGTTGTGTTCTTGTCTATGTCCGATATGAGGATGAGAAAAAGTACTGGAGCAAGCACAGTACCCTGGGGGACTGAGCTCTTCACGGTTGATGGGCTGGATTTTATTTTGTTGACTATTACACATTGTGTTCTGTTGGTCAGGAAATTGTAGGTCCATCTGCCTATTTTTCCGGTAATTCCTTTTGAACGCATTTTATGTGCAATAACACCATGGTCACATTTATCAAAAGCTATTGCGAAATCTGTGTAAATTACATCAGCGTTTTGTTTGTCTTCCATAGCATCTAATGCCATATCATAGTGGTCCAGCAACTGCGACAGGCAAGAGCGCCCTGATCTGAAACCATGTCCGGGGTTATGGAGATGCTGTGATTCCATGTATTTTGTGATCTTACTTCTTCGCACTCTCTCAAAATTTTTTATGATGTGCGATGTTAGTGCTATCGGTCTGTAATTTTTTGCCTCTGCCTTATTTTCTCCTTTGTGAAGTGGTGCTATCTCTGCTGTTTTTAGTATATCAGGAATAACGCCAGTATCCAGGCTTTGTCTCCACAGAATGTGGAGGGCCTGCGATAGTGGTTTTTTACAGTTCTTGATGAATATGGCGTTCCAAGAATCCGGGCCTGGTTCAGAGTGCATAGGCATACTGTTTATGGCTTCTTCAAAATCCAGTGGGGATAGGGTGACGTCTGATATATGATTTTATGTTGGTATCATATCCATGAAAAATTCATTTAGGTTATCAATCTTTAGTGCGTTTTATGGCTCGCTGAAAACAGAGTCGTACTGCTTCCTCAGTAGCTCGCTCATTTCTTTGTTGTCATCGGTGAAAGTTCCATCTCCCTTTCGCAGGGGCCCGATACTAGATGTGGTTTTTTATCTTGATTTTGCATAGGAGAAAAAATATTTCGGATTTCTCTCTATTTCACTGATGGCCTTTTGCTCTCTTTGCCTCTCCTGGGTTTTGTATGATTCTTGTAGCTTGCGTTCAATTGTTTCTATTTCTCTACCTAACCTTCTTCACCGTTCTTGAGATAGGGTGCGACTCTCAAGTTGTTCCGCGATTCGTTTTCTTCGCCTATATAGGGAACGACGTTCCCGTTCCAATCTGCATCTCTTCCTCTTTTTTTCTTAGGGATATGCGGTTTATAATAAATAAATAAATAAATATGTTTATTCAGGTAAGGTACATACATACAAGTGATGTTACATTAATGGATTGATATATAGATAGAGCTAGTACATACAATGCCTAAAGCCACTATTACGCAATGCGTTTCGGGCAAGAAAAACATTAATATCTAGAACTTAATACTAATTGAGCATAAAGAATAAAAAGTGTTGAAAACAAATACAAATAAAGATAAAAAAAGGGGGAACATGACTGAAAAAGCAGCACAAATACAATAGGTTGACAAACAGTGTTGATTAAAAAAAAATAATAATAATAAAATAACAGACATGGGTTGACAATAAAGGAGTGAGGTGGGTTACAGGGAATTTATTAGGTAGTGTTTAGTTTTTATCTTAAACTGGTTGAGAAAGGTACAGTCTTTAACATGGTTGGGAAGGTCATTCCACATTCTGGGTCCCTTGATTTGTAGAGCATTTCTAGTTTGATTAAGTCGTACTCTAGGAATATCAAAACTGTATTTATTCCTGGTGTGGTGCTCATGGGTTCTGTTACAACCTTCAATGAAGCTTTTGAGGTCAGGATTGGCATTACAGTTCAGCGTTTTATATATGTATAATACACAAGAGAGAATGTGCAGTGACTTAATATCTAACATATTCAGAGATTTGAGTAGGGGTACCGAGTGATGTCTGGGGCCAGAGTTGGATATTGTCCTAATAGCAGCTTTGTGTTGGGTAATAAGAGGACGTAAATGATTTTGGGTAGTAGAACCCCAAGCACAAATACCATAGTTGAGGTATGGATAGATGAGGGAGTAATAGAGAGTAACCAGGGCAGGGCGGGGTACATAATATCTGATCTTGGAAAGAATGCCAACAGTTTTTGAAACTTTTTTTGATATATTTAGAATGTGACCCTGGAAATTCAGCTTGTGGTCGATAAGAACGCCAAGGAATTTGCCATCTAATTTGTTACAAATTTGGGTATTGTTTATTTTGAGATTTATCTGATTAGAGGATTTATTGCCAAACAGAATATAAAACGTTTTGTCAATGTTAAGGGTGAGTTTGTTGGCAGTTAGCCAAAGATGGACTTTCTCTAGCTCAGTATTTACTGTGGCATTTAGAGCAAGGGGGTCAGGAGTAAATGAAGGTTGTGTCGTCAGCAAATAGAATTGGTTTGAGGTGTTGGGAGGCATTTGGAAGGTCATTAATGTAGATGAGAAAGAGGAGAGGGCCAAGTATGCTGCCCTGAGGAACACCAATGTTGATGGGTAGGGTGGGAGAAATTGTATTATTCACAGAAACATACTGGAGCCTGTCAGTAAGATAAGATTTGAGGTATTGCAGGGAGTGTCCTCTGACTCCATAATGATGTAATTTAAGAAGAAGGTTTTGATGGTTGACAGTGTCAAAAGCCTTACGCAGGTCCACAAATAACCCAACAGGAAACTCCTTTTTATCAAGAGCTGCGTGAATTAAGTTAATCATACTAATAAGTGCATCGTTAGTGCTTTTTTTGGGTCTGAAGCCATATTGACAAGAGCTAAGTATATTGTGTTTGGCTAGAAAAGAGTAAAGCTGCTTGTAGATTAGCTTTTCGAATATTTTTGACAAGTTAGGCAGGATTGATATAGGTCTGTAGTTGTTAACATCAGTGAGATCACCACATTTGTAGACAGGGGTTACTCTTGCTTTTTTTAGAATGTCAGGAAAGGTTTGGAGTTCAAGTGACTTGTTGAAGAGCAATGCAATAGCAGGGGCTAGAGATCTGGAGGCTTTTTTGTAAATTAAAGTTGGTATCTCCTCGAGGGCACTAGACTTGGTTTTAAGGGAAAGGATTATTTCATTGACATCAGTGGAACTAGTAGGCTTTAGGTACAGAGACTGTGGACAGTTACCTGTAAGATAGTCCTTAACATCAGTACAGGAAGATGGAATATCATTTGCAAGGGATGACCCAATGGAAGAGAAGAACCTATTGAACTCAATAGCAGAATCAGAGGCTGAAAGCTGACCAACGTTATTGGAAAGGAGTGTTGGTTTGTTATTTAAAATCTTCTTTGATCCCAATATTTGTGAAATTGTGCTCCAAGTTTTTTTAATGTTGCTCTTTATTTGGGTAAATTTATCTTCATAGTATTTAGTTTTGGCTCGTCTAATTATTTTAGATAGCAATAACGAGTAATTCTTTGAGAATTCTTTGGAGACTGTTCCTAGCCTATACTTCTTCTCAAGGTCGTGTTTTTTGTTAATGGATTTAAGTATTTGAACATATTTCTAGTGCTACTGAGCTTATTTTTTCCAGGCACTGGTTCAGGTTTGCACTTTCTAGCTGTTCTTCCCAGTTTATTTCTGTGAAGTCCTGGTTTATTTGCTTCCATTTTTTCTGTCTATTATTGAAGTTGAATTCGCTGAAGTCTCCTCCACCGGGAATCTGAACTGGTTTTGAAGATCATGGTTATCATAACTTCATTTAAGTTGTGATCTGAGTAACAGGTATTTGTAATCAATATGTTCCTGATCAATTCATCATTATTAGTGAAATGAGGTCCAGCGTGTTCTCCTTCCTAGGAGAGGTATAGCGTGTGTGCTGAGGTATAGCGTGTGTGCTGAGGTATAGTGTGTGTGCTGAGGTATATTGTGTGTGTGCTGAGGTATAGTGTGTGCTAAGGTATAGTGTGTGTTGAGGTATAGTGTGTGTACTGAGGTATAGTGTGTGTGCTGGGGTATAGTGTGTGTATTGAGGTATAGTGTGTGTGTGCTGAGATATAGTGTGTGTGCTAGGGTATAGTGTGTGTGCCGGGGTATAGTGTGTGTACTGGGGTAAAGTGTGTGTGTGCTGAGGTATAGTGTGTGTGTTGAGGTATAGTGTGTGTGCCGGGGTATAGTGTGTGTACTGGGGTAAAGTGTGTATGTGCTGAGGTATAGTGTGTGTGTTGAGGTATAGTGTGTGTGCTGGGCTATAGTGTGTGCTGAGGTATAGTGTGTGTTGAGGTATAGTGTGTGTGCTGGGGTATAGTGTGTGTGTTGAGGTATACTGTGTTTGTTGAGGTATAGTGCGTGTGCTGAGGTATAGTGTGTGTGCTGAGGTATAGTGTGTGTGCTGAGGTATAGTGTGTGTGCTGAGGTATAGTGTGTGTGTGCTGAGGTATAGTGTGTGTGCTGAGGTATATTATGTGTGTGTTGAGGTATAGAGTGTGTGCTGAGGTATAGTGTGTGTGCTGAGGTATATTGTGTGTGTGTTGAGGTATAGTGTGTATGCTGAGGTATAGTGTGTGTGCTGAGGTATAGTGTGTGCTGAGGTATAGTGTGTGTGCTGAGGTATAGAGTGTGTGCTGAGGTATAGTGTGTGTGCTGAGGTATAGTGTGTGTGCTGAGGTATAGTGTGTGCTGAGGTATATTGTGTGTGTGATGAGGTATAGTGTGTGTGCTGAGGTATATTGTGTGTGCTGAGGTATAGTGTGTGTGTGCTGAGGTATATTGTGTGTACTGAGGTATAGTGTGTGTGTGCTGAGGTATAGTGTGTGCTGAGATATACTGTGTGTGCTGAGGTATAGTGCGTGTGTGCTGAGGTATAGTGTGTGTGTGCTGAGGTATAGTGTGTGCTGAGGTATAGTGTGTGTGCTGAGGTATAGAGTGTGTGCTGAGGTATAGTGTGTGTGCTGAGGTATAGTGTGTGTGCTGAGGTATAGTGTGTGTGTGCTGAGGTATAGTGTGTGCTGAGGTATATTGTGTGTGTGCTGAGGTATAGTGTGTGCTGAGGTATATTGTGTGTGTGCTGAGGTATAGTGTGTGTGCTGAGGTATATTGTGTGTGCTGAGGTATAGTGTGTGTGCTGAGGTATAGTGTGTGTGCTGAGGTATAGTGTGTGCTGAGGTATATTGTGTGTGTGCTGAGGTATAGTGTGTGTGCTGAGGTATATTGTGTGTGTGCTGAGGTATAGTGTGTGTGTGCTGAGGTATATTGTGTGTACTGAGGTATAGTGTGTGTGCTGAGGTATATTGTGTGTACTGAGGTATATTGTGTGTGTGCTGAGGTATAGTGTGTGTGCTGAGGTATATTGTGTGTACTGAGGTATAGTGTGTGTGCTGAGGTATAGTGTGTGTGTGCTGAGGTATAGTGTGTGTGTGCTGAGGTATAGTGTGTGCTGAGGTATAGTGTGTGTGCTGAGGTATAGTGTGTGTACTGAGGTATAGTGTGTGTGCTGAGGTATAGTGTGTGTGCTGAGGTATAGTGTGTGTGCTGAGGTATAGTGTGTGTGTGCTGAGGTATATTGTGTGTACTGAGGTATAGTGTGTGTGCTGAGGTATATTGTGTGTACTGAGGTATAGTGTGTGTGCTGAGGTATAGTGTGTGTGTGCTGAGGTATAGTGTGTGTACTGAGGTATATTGTGTGTACTGAGGTATAGTGTGTGTGCTGAGGTATAGTGTGTGTGCTGAGGTATATTGTGTGTGCTGAGGTATAGTGTGTGTGCTGAGGTATAGTGTGTGTGTGCTGAGGTATAGTGTGTGTGCTGAGGTATAGTGTGTGTGCTGAGGTATAGTGTGTGTGCTGAGGTATAGTGTGTGTGCTGAGATATAGTGTGTGTGCTGGGGTATAGTGTGTGTGCTGAGGTATAGTGTGTGTACTGAGGTATAGTGTGTGTGTGCTGAGGTATAGTGTGTGTGCTGAGGTATAGTGTGTGAGCTGAGGTATAGTGTGTGTGCTGAGGTATAGTGTGTGTGCTGATATATAATGTGTGTGCTGAGGTATAGTGTGTGTGCTGAGGTATAGTGTGTGTGCTGAGGTATAGTGTGTGTGCTGAGATATAGTGTGTGTGCTGGGGTATAGTGTGTGTGCTGAGGTATAGTGTGTGTACTGAGGTATAGTGTGTGTGCTGAGGTATAGTGTGTGTGCTGAGGTATAGTGTGTGTGTGCTGAGGTATAGTGTGTGTGCTGAGGTATATTGTGTGTACTGAGGTATAGTGTGTGTGCTGAGGTATAGTGTGTGTGCTGAGGTATAGTGTGTGTGCTGAGATATAGTGTGTGTGCTGGGGTATAGTGTGTGTGCTGAGGTATATTGTGTGTGTGCTGAGGTATAGTGTGTGCTAAGGTATAGTGTGTGTTGAGGTATAGTGTGTGTACTGAGGTATAGTGTGTGTGTGCTGGGGTATAGTGTGTGTATTGAGGTATAGTGTGTGTGTGCTGAGATATAGTGTGTGTGCTAGGGTATAGTGTGTGTGCCGGGGTATAGTGTGTGTACTGGGGTAAAGTGTGTGTGTGCTGAGGTATAGTGTGTGTGTTGAGGTATAGTGTGTGTGCCGGGGTATAGTGTGTGTACTGGGGTAAAGTGTGTATGTGCTGAGGTATAGTGTGAGTGCTGAGGTATAGTGTGTGTGCTGGGCTATAGTGTGTGCTGAGGTATAGTGTGTGTTGAGGTATAGTGTGTGTGCTGGGGTATAGTGTGTGTGTTGAGGTATACTGTGTTTGTTGAGGTATAGTGCGTGTGCTGAGGTATAGTGTGTGTGCTGAGGTATAGTGTGTGTGCTGAGGTATAGTGTGTGTGCTGAGGTATAGTGTGTGTGTGCTGAGGTATAGTGTGTGTGCTGAGGTATATTATGTGTGTGTTGAGGTATAGAGTGTGTGATGAGGTATAGTGTGTGTGCTGAGGTATATTGTGTGTGTGTTGAGGTATAGTGTGTATGCTGAGGTATAGTGTGTGTGCTGAGGTATAGTGTGTGCTGAGGTATAGTGTGTGTGCTGAGGTATAGAGTGTGTGCTGAGGTATAGTGTGTGTGCTGAGGTATAGTGTGTGTGCTGAGGTATAGTGTGTGTACTGAGGTATAGTGTGTGTGTGCTGAGGTATATTGTGTGTGTGTTGAGGTATAGTGTGTGTGCTGAGGTATATTGTGTGTGCTGAGGTATAGTGTGTGTGTGCTGAGGTATATTGTGTGTACTGAGGTATAGTGTGTGTGTGCTGAGGTATAGTGTGTGCTGAGATATACTGTGTGTGCTGAGGTATAGTGTGTGTGTGCTGAGGTATAGTGTGTGTGTGCTGAGGTATAGTGTGTTCTGAGGTATAGTGTGTGTGCTGAGGTATAGTGTGTGCTGAGGTATATTGTGTGTGTGCTGAGGTATAGTGTGTGTGCTGAGGTATATTGTGTGTGCTGAGGTATAGTGTGTGTGCTGAGGTATAGTGTGTGTGCTGAGGTATAGTGTGTGCTGAGGTATATTGTGTGTGTGCTGAGGTATAGTGTGTGTGCTGAGGTATATTGTGTGTGTGCTGAGGTATAGTGTGTGTGTGCTGAGGTATATTGTGTGTACTGAGGTATAGTGTGTGTGCTGAGGTATATTGTGTGTACTGAGGTATATTGTGTGTGTGCTGAGGTATAGTGTGTGTGCTGAGGTATATTGTGTGTACTGAGGTATAGTGTGTGTGCTGAGGTATAGTGTGTGTGTGCTGAGGTATAGTGTGTGTGTGCTGAGGTATAGTGCGTGCTGAGGTATAGTGTGTGTGCTGAGGTATAGTGTGTGTACTGAGGTATAGTGTGTGTGCTGAGGTATAGTGTGTGTGCTGAGGTATAGTGTGTGTGCTGAGGTATAGTGTGTGTGTGCTGAGGTATATTGTGTGTACTGAGGTATAGTGTGTGTGCTGAGGTATATTGTGTGTACTGAGGTATAGTGTGTGTGCTGAGGTATAGTGTGTGTGTGCTGAGGTATAGTGTGTGTACTGAGGTATATTGTGTGTACTGAGGTATAGTGTGTGTGCTGAGGTATAGTGTGTGTGCTGAGGTATATTGTGTGTACTGAGGTATAGTGTGTGTGCTGAGGTATAGTGTGTGTGTGCTGAGGTATAGTGTGTGTGCTGAGGTATAGTGTGTGTGCTGAGGTATAGTGTGTGTGCTGAGGTATAGTGCGTGTGCTGAGATATAGTGTGTGTGCTGGGGTATAGTGTGTGTGCTGAGGTATAGTGTGTGTACTTAGGTATAGTGTGTGTGTGCTGAGGTATAGTGTGTGTGCTGAGGTATAGTGTGTGTGCTGAGGTATAGTGTGTGTGCTGAGGTATAGTGTGTGTGCTGAGATATAGTGTGTGTGCTGAGGTATAGTGTGTGTGCTGAGGTATAGTGTGTGTGCTGAGGTATAGTGTGTGTGCTGAGATATAGTGTGTGTGCTGGGGTATAGTGTGTGTGCTGAGGTATAGTGTGTGTACTGAGGTATAGTGTGTGTGCTGAGGTATAGTGTGTGTGCTGAGGTATAGTGTGTGTGTGCTGAGGTATAGTGTGTGTGCTGAGGTATATTGTGTGTACTGAGGTATAGTGTGTGTGCTGAGGTATAGTGTGTGTGCTGAGGTATAGTGTGTGTGCTGAGATATAGTGTGTGTGCTGGGGTATAGTGTGTGTGCTGAGGTATATTGTGTGTGTGCTGAGGTATAGTGTGTGTGCTGAGGTATAGTGTGTGTGCTGAGGTATATTGTGTGTTGAGGTATAGTGTGTGTGCTGGGGTATAGTGTGTGTGCTGGGGTATAGTGTGCGTGCTGGGGTATAGTGTGTGTGCTGGGGTATAGTGTGTGTGCTGAGGTATAGTGTGTGTGCTGAGGTATAGTGTGTGTGCTGAGGTATAGTGTGTGTGCTGAGGTATAGTGTGTGTGCTGAGGTATAGTGTGTGTGCTGAGGTATAGTGTGTGTGTTGAGGACACTGGAGGCCAGAGGTGCTCAAGAGTGGTGAAGTTTATCTCCCGCTGCTCTGTCTCGCGGACAAGATAATACTTTGATGTATTGTAGTGGACTACATGGTGTCTCACACCTCTGGTGTCCCACACCCCTGGTGTCATACACCCCTGGTGTCTCACACTCCTGGTGTCCCACACCCATAGTGTCCCACACCCCTGGTGTCCCACACCCCTGGTGTACCACACCCCTGGTGTACCACACCCCTGGTGTCTCACACCCCTGGTGTCCCACACTCCTGGTGTCCCACACCCCTGGTGTCCCACACCCCTGGTGTCCCACACCCCTGGTGTCCCACACCCCTGATGTCCCACACCCCTGGTGTACCACACCCCTGGAGTCATACACCCCTGGTGTCCCACACTCCTGGTGTCCCACACCCCTAGTGTCCCACACCCCTGGTGTCCCACACCCCTGGTGTCCCACACCCCTGGTGTCCCACACCCCTGGTGTACCACACCCCTGGTGTCCCACACTCCTGGTGTCATACACCCCTGGTGTCTCACACTCCTGGTGTCCCACACCCATAGTGTCCCACACCCCTGGTGTCCCACACCCCTGGTGTACCACACCCCTGGTGTACCACACCCCTGGTGTCTCACACCCCTGGTGTCCCACACTCCTGGTGTCCCACACCCCTGGTGTCCCACACCCCTGGTGTCCCACACCCCTGGTGTCCCACACCCCTGGTGTCCCACACCCCTTGTGTACCACACCCCTGGAGTCATACACCCCTGGTGTCCCACACTCCTGGTGTCCCACACCCCTAGTGTCCCACACCCCTGGTGTACCACACCCCTGGTGTCCCACACCCCTGGTGTCCCACACCCCTGGTGTCCCACACTCCTGGTGTCTCACTCCCCTGGTGTACCACACCCCTGGTGTCCCACACCCCTGGTGTCCCACACCCCTGGTGTCTCACACCCCTGGTGTCTCACACTCCTGGTGTCTCACACTCCTGGTGTCCCACACCCCTGGTGTCCCACACTCCTGGTGTCCCACACCCCTGGTGTCCCACACCCCTGGTGTCCCACACCCCTGGTCTCCCACACCCCTGGTGTACCACACCCCTGGTGTCTCACACTCCTGGTGTCCCACACCCCTGGTGTCTCACACCCCTGGTGTCCCACACTCCTGGTATCCCACACCCATGGTGTCCCACACTCCTGGTGTCCCACACCCCTGGTGTCTCACATTCCTGGTGTCCCACACCCCTGGTGTACCACACCCCTGGTGTCTCACACTCCTGGTGTCCCACACTCCTGGTGTCCCACACCCCTGGTGTCTCACACTCCTGGTGTCCCACAATTCTGGTGTCCCACACTCCTGGTGTCCCACACCCCTGGTGTCCCACACTCCTGGTGTCCGACACCCCTGGTGTCTCACACTCCTGGTGTCCCACACCCCTGGTGTACCACACCCCTGGTGTCTCACACTCCTGGTGTCCCACACTCCTGGTGTCCCACACCCCTGGTGTCTCACACTCCTGGTGTCTCACACTCCTGGTGTCTCACACTCCTGGTGTCCCACACTCCTGGTGTCTCACTCCCCTGGTGTCCCACACCCCTGGTGTCTCACACCCCTGGTGTCCCACACCCCTGTTGTCCCACACCCCTGGAATCCCACACCCCTGGTGTCTCACACTCCTGGTGTCCCACACTCCTGGTGTCCCACACCCCTGGTGTCCCACACTCCTGGTGTCTCACACTCCTGGTGTCTCACACTCCTGGTGTCTCACACTCCTGGTGTCTCACACTCCTGGTGTCCCACACTCCTGGTGTCTCACTCCCCTGGTGTCCCACACCCCTGGTGTCCCACACTCCTGGTGTCTCACACTCCTGGTGTCTCACACTCCTGGTGTCTCACACCCCTGGTGTCCCACACTCCTGGTGTCCCACACCCCTGGTGTCTCACACCCCTGGTGTCCCACACCCCTGGTGTCCCACACCCCTGGAATCCCACACCCCTGGTGTCTCACACTCCTGGTGTCCCACATTCCTGGTGTCCCACACTCCTGGTGTCTCACACTCCTGGTGTCTCACACTCCTGGTGTCTCACACTCCTGGTGTCCCACACTCCTGGTGTCCCACACCCCTGGTGTCTCACACTCCTGGTGTCCCACACTCCTGGTGTCCCACACTCCTGGTGTCCGACACCCCTGGTGTCTCACACTCCTGGTGTCCCAAACCCCCTGGTGTCCCACACTCCTGGTGTCTCACACTCCTGGTGTCTCACACCCCTGGTGTCTCACACTCCTGGTGTCCCACACTCCTGGTGTCCCACACTCCTGGTGTCCGACACCCCTGGTGTCTCACACTCCTGGTGACCCACACCCCTGGTGTCCCCACTCCTGGTGTCTCACACTCCTGGTGTCCCACACCCCTGGTGTCTCACACCCCTGGTGTCCCACACTCCTGGTGTCTCACTCCCCTGGTGTCCCACACCCCTGGTGTCTCACTCCCCTGGTGTCCCATACCCCTGGTGTCTCACACCCCTGGTGTCCCACACCCCTGGTGTCCCACACCCCTGGTATCCCACACCCCTGGTGTCTCACACTCCTGGTGTCCCACACTCCTGGTGTCCCACACCCCTGGTGTCCCACACTCCTGGTGTCTCACACTCCTGGTGTCCCACACCCCTGGTGTCTCACACTCCTGGTGTCTCACACTCCTGGTGTCCCACACTCCTGGTGTCCCACACCCCTGGTGTCTCACACTCCTGGTGTCCCACACTCCTGGTGTCCCACACTCCTGGTGTCCGACACCCCTGGTGTCTCACACTCCTGGTGTCCCACACCCCTGGTGTCCCACACTCCTGGTGTCTCACACTCCTGGTGTCTCACACCCCTGGTGTCTCACACTCCTGGTGTCCCACACTCCTGGTGTCCCACACTCCTGGTGTCCCACACCCCTGGTGTCCCACACTCCTGGTGTCCGACACCCCTGGTGTCTCACACTCCTGGTGTCCCACACCCCTGGTGTCTCACACCCCTGCTGTCCCACACTCCTGGTGTCCCACACCCCTGGTGTCCCACACTCCTGGTGGCTCACACCCCTGGTGTCTCACACTCCTGGTGTCTCACACTCCTGGTGTCTCACACTCCTGGTGTCTCACTCCCCTGGTGTCCCACACCCCTGGTGTCTCACACCCCTGGTGTCCCACACTCCTGGTGTCCCACACCCCTGGTGTCCCACACCCCTGGTGTCCCACACTCCTGGTGTCCCACACCCCTGGTGTCTCACACACCTGGTGTCCCACACTCCTGGTGTCCCACACCCCTGGTGTCCCGCACTCCTGGTGTCCCACACTCCTGGTGTCCGACACCCCTGGTGTTTCACACTCCTGGTGTCCCACACCCCTGGTGTCCCACACTCCTGGTGTCCCACACTCCTGGTGTCCGACACCACTGGTGTCTCACACTCCTGGTGTCTCACACTCCTGGTGTCCCACACCCCTGGTGTATCACACCCCTGGTGTCTCACACTCCTGGTGTCCCACACTCCTGGTGTCTCACTCCCCTGGTGTCTCACACCCCTGGTGTCCCACACTCCTGGTGTCCCACACCCCTGGTGTCCCACACCCCTGGTGTCCCACACTCCTGGTGTCCCACACCCCTGGTGTCTCACACCCCTGGTGTCCCACACCCCTGGTGTCCCACACCCCTGGTGTCCCACACCCCTGGTGTCCCACACTCCTAGTGTCCCACACCCCTGGTGTCCCACACTCCTGGTGTCCCACACTCCTGGTGTCCGACACCACTGGTGTCTCACACTCCTGGTGTCCCACACCCCTGGTGTCCCACACTCCTGGTGTCCCACACTCCTGATGTCCGACACCCCTGGTGTCTCACACTCCTGGTGTCTCACACTCCTGGTGTCCCACACCCCTGGTGTACCACACCCCTGGTGTCTCACACTCCTGGTGTCCCACACTCCTGGTGTCCCACACTCCTGGTGTCCCACACTCCTGGTGTCCGACACCCCTGGTGTCTCACACTCCTGGTGTCCCACACCCCTGGTGTACCACACCCCTGGTGTACCACACCCCTGGTGTACCACACCCCTGGTGTCTCACACTCCTGGTGTCCCACACTCCTGGTGTCCCACACCCCTGGTGTCTCACACCCCTGGTGTCTCACACTCCTGGTGTCTCACACTCCTGGTGTCCCACACTCCTGGCGTCTCACTCCCCTGGTGTCCCACACCCCTGGTGTCTCACACCCCTGGTGTCCCACACCCCGGGTGTCCCACACCCCTGGTGTCCCACACCCCTGGTGTCTCACACTCCTGGTGTCCCACACTCCTGGTGTCCCACACCCCTGGTGTCTCACACTCCTGGTGTCCCACACCCCTGGTGTACCACACCCCTGGTGTCTCACACTCCTGGTGTCCCACACCCCTGGTGTCCCACACCCCTGGTGTCTCACACTCCTGGTGTCTCACACTCCTGGTGTCCCACACTCCTGGTGTACCACACCTCTGGTGTCTCACACTCCTGGTGTCCCACACTCCTGGTGTCCCACACTCCTGGTGTCTCACACTCCTGGTGTCCCACACCCCTGCTGTACCACACCCCTGGTGTCCCACACCCCTGGTGTCCCACACTCCTGGTGTCTCACACTCCTGGTGTCCCACACTCCTGGTGTCCCACACTCCTGGTGTCTCACACTCCAGGTGTCCCACACCCCTGGTGTCTCACACTCCTGGTGTCCCACACCCCTGGTGTCTCACACTCCTGGTGTCCCACACTCCTGGTGTCCCACACTCCTGGTGTCCCACACTCCTGGTGTCCGACACCCCTGGTGTCTCACACTCCTGGTGTCTCACACTCCTGGTGTCCCACACTCCTGGTGTCCCACACTCCTGGTGTCCCACACTCCTGGTGTCCGACACCCTTTGGTGTCCCACACCCCTGGTGTCTCACACTCCTGGTGTCCCACACCCCTGCTGTACCACACCCCTGGTGTCTCACACTCCTGGTGTCCCACACTCCTGGTGTCCCACACTCCTGGTGTCCCACACTCCTGGTGACTCACACTCCTGGTGTCTCACACTCCTGGTGTCCGACACCCCTGGTGTCTCACACTCCTGGTGTCTCACACTCCTGGTGTCCCACACTCCTGGTGTCCCACACTCCTGGTGTCCCACACTCCTGGTGTCCGACACCCCTGGTGTCCCACACCCCTGGTGTCTCACACTCCTGGTGTCCCACACCCCTGCTGTACCACACCCCTGGTGTCTCACACTCCTGGTGTCCCACACTCCTGGTGTCCCACACTCCTGGTGTCCCACACTCCTGGTGTCTCACACTCCTGGTGTCTCACACTCCTGGTGTCCCACACTCCTGGTGTCCCACACCCCTGGTGTCTCACACTCCTGGTGTCCCACACTCCTGGTGTCCCACACCCCTGGTGTCCCACACTCCTGGTGTCTCACACTCCTGGTGTCTCACACTCCTGGTGTCCCACACCCCTGGTGTCCCACACCTCTGGTGTCCCACACCCCTGGTGTCCTACACTCCTGGTGTCCCACACTCCTGGTGTCCCACACCCCTGGAGTCTCACACTCCTGGTGTCCCACACCCCTGGTGTCTCACACCCCTGGTGTCCCACTCTCCTGGTGTCCCACACTCCTGGTGTCTCACACCCCTGGTGTACCACACTCCTGGTGTCCCACACCCCTGGTGTCTCACTCCCCTGGTGTCCCACACCCCTGGTGTCCCACACTCCTGGTGTCCCACACTCCTGGTGTCCCACACCCCTGGTGTCTCACTCCCCTGGTTTCCCACACCCCTGGTGTCCCACACCCCTGGTGTCCCACACTCCTGGTGTCCCACACCCCTGGTGTCTCACTCCCCTGGTTTCCCACACCCCTGGTGTCCCACACTCCTGGTGTCCCACACCCCTGGTGTCTCACTCCCCTGGTGTCCCACACCCCTGGTGTCCCACACCCCTGGTGTCCCACACTCCTGGTGTCCCACACCCCTGGTGTCTCACTCCCCTGGTTTCCCACACCCCTGGTGTCCCACACTCCTGGTGTCCCACACCCCTGGTGTCTCACACCCCCTGGTGTCTGTATAGTGTATGGACCCCCCCATGTTTTCACCTTTATTGTCTTATCACCTGACCCAGTGCGGGTATAAAATCAACCAGCCCTGTAAAATCTCTTCACTTGAGAATGAACCATGGAGGTTCGAAACGTTGTGCAAATTGTATAAATAAGTGTAATACATTCTATAGTAATTCACTTCTTTTCTTCACCTTAATATAACGAAAATGAGTTTTATAGAACTCCTATTTCAGCTAAGCCCTGACGCTAAGAAAATAGTTAGAGAGAGACAGAAGCCCTAAATCAGAAAATAATAAATACAGAATATGCAGTCATATTCAATGAAACATGTTTGAAGGAAAACCTGCTGCCGGTGTACACCAATATAAACCCACATGACCCAGCAGTCTGCAATACAGAGTTTACCTATAGGTATAGGCAAGAGCTCATACGGCATCAACTGAACAAGAAGAAGGAAGCCCTCCAAACCCTTACAGAGCAGGCTGAGCATCTGTTAAACAAATGGACCCAGTACGACATCCCCATCCAACTCAAACAAACCATCAACAGTGAACTATTTAACCTGAAACAACAACATAAAACTCGAGTAGAAACAAAGACACTCCGTAAGTTAACAGCCCTAAACGGTGGACAGTTAAAGATCCCTCGTCCTAAAGATGGCTACATTAACCTGACTTCTTATGATCTTACCCAGGACCAACGAGACCTCTTAAGTCTTGGTCTAAATTGTCAATTCTTATCTAAACCAAAGATGCATCAAAAACGCCTGGAAATCGAAATGCTTCTGGACGATATCCATAAGCTAGAAGACAACAAAAAAGTCATCACCACTGACACACTTCAAGCTGAACTACTAGCAGAAGCAGGGAATAAACGAGGAACATATTCATCTACAATCTTAACCCCTCGACTCAAAGAAGCAGCAAAACAACTAAAAAATCTGAAAGACGTAACAATAAGAAAAGCCGACAAGACAGAAGCATATGTATTGAATCCTACCCATGAATACATGAACAAAATTAGCGACATCCTTAGTGACGACTCCAAATTTCAACGAATCACGAGGAACCCCGTAGAAGACCTTAAGCGGAAAGTAAACAAAACAATTACAGCAATCAACGCAAAGAAAGGTAGTGTGCATTTCAATAAACTTCAAGGCGACTATAGGTTAGGATATGCCTACGGCAATGTTAAGACGCATAAACCAGGTATCCCACTACGCCCAATAATCAGCCAAATACCAACTCCAACCTATCACCTGGCAAAAAGACTCAATGAACTCCTAACTCCATACACTCCAAGTAAGTTTAGTCTACAATCATCAGCAGATTTCCTAGAATTTATCAAATCTACCCAGCCCGATGGAATCATCGCTTCCCTGGACGTTGCATCCCTATTTACCAACGTCCCAGTCGACACAACCATAGGAATGATACTGGACAGAGTATACAGAGACGAGAGCACCCCCAAATTAGACATACCTGAGCCACACTTGAAGAGTCTTCTCGAAGCATGTACAAAGGAAGCCCCTTTCATCAGTCCACAAGGAGACATGTATTTACAAATAGATGGAGTAGCAATGGGCTCCCCCTTAGGAGTTTTATTTGCTAATTTTTATATGGGAACCATCGAAGACAGGGTCTTCAGTAGCAGACAAAAACCAACTGTATATTGCCGTTATGTAGATGACATATTCGTAATAGTAAAAGACTCAGATGAACTAATTGATCTAAAAAGCCATCTAGAGAGAGAGTCAGTACTCTAATTTACATATGAAAATAGTGAAAATAACAGTCTGCCATTCTTGGATGTACTAATAACAAAAACAGGAACCTCTTTAAGCACCAACGTATATACCAAGCCCACCAACAAAAGGATTATGCCTGAACGGTAGAAGTGAGTGCCCCCAAAGATACAAAGCCAGTGTTCTCACTGCTTATATTCGTCGAGCGCTTACCCACTGCTCTGAATGGAGCAACGTGTGTAGAGACTTTGAAAGAGTAACTCAGGAATTGGTGAACAACGGATATAGCAACGCGGAAATAAACGCTGCTATAAGAAGACACTTGGACCGTTGGTATAATCCAGAACCTAGAACAGAAACCACAATACCTCCAATAAAATTATATTACAAATCAACAATGCACAGTGAACATATAAAAGAGTAAAGAATAATGAAAGAAATAATCCGTAAAGGAGTAAAAAGCATTACTCTTAACCATAACATAAACTTGATAATATTCTACAAAACCAAGAAGACTTCCGAACTCCTTATCAAAAACAGCCCGAAGCCGACGGAGAACCCTCTACAGCAGTCAAGCGTTGTATACATGTACACTTGCCCCCACGAAGGATGTAACCTTCAATCTAAGTACATAGGTATGACGTCGACCAAGCTGACGAGGCGTTTGACATGCCATCATCAATCCGGTGCCCCTAGAAATCACATGAGACAAGCCCATGACATCACCCAAACAAGAGAAATGTTGAACAAAAATACCTGTATAATAGACAAAACCCAAGATGCAAGAAGGAATGATACTGGACAAATACTGGATAATACAAATTCTTGAAGCAGTTCACATAAGAATAGAACAACCTAACATGAACACCCAAATCACGGAACTATTTACTCTACCCACCATGAGAGTAACGACAAGACCAGAACATAACGATGCCAACACAGAAGACAATGTTCAATATAACAGGCCAACTATACTTGATTAATCTTTGTATGTAGATAGAAGCTGCCTTGTATGGACCAATAAGCCTTCTGCAGTTACCTCTATTCTTATGTTCTTATGTTTCACCCCACATTTATCCCTTATGTATCCCCCCATGTTTTCACCTTTATTGTCTTATCACCTGACCCAGTGCGGGTATAAAATCAACCAGCCCTGTAAAATCTCTTCACTTGAGAATGAACCATGGAGATTCGAAACGTTGTGCAAATTGTATAAATAAGTATAATACATTCTATAGTAATTCACTTCTTTTCTTCACCTTAATATTACGAAAATGAGTTTTGGAGAACTCCTATTTCAGCTAAGAAAATAGTTAGAGGGATAGAAGCCCTAAACCAGAAAATAATAAATACAGAATATGCGGTCATATTTAATGAAACATATATATATATATATATATATATATATATATATATATATATATATATATATATATATATATATATATATATATATTATTAAATATGACCGAAAAAGTAAGATTAATAATTCTAACACGAATTTTCTCAATCTTTCGTACATTATGCTTCACTGTTGGAGGTAAATCAAAAATCACTTCTCCAAAATTCATTTTTATTTCTAGTCTGACGCGACACGGGCGCGTTTCGTAAAACTTATTACATTTTCAAAGACTTCACAAATACACAACTGATTAGAACTTGCGTTTCCCTGATTTTATATCTACATTTGAGTGAGGTGGGAAGGGTGATGTGGCATTACATTTGAGTGAGGTGGGAAGGATGATGTGGCATTAACACAAGACAGAACACTAGAGGATATTAATAGGGTATTAAAAGTATCAACACAAGACAGAACAGAAACAATGGGTATTGAATAGAAGTGTTTGTAGAAAGCCTATTGGTCCATATTTCTTGATGCTTCTATATTGGAGCGGAGTCTTGAGGTGGGTAGAATATAGTTGTGCAATAATTGGCTGTTGATTGCTGGTGTTGACTTCTTGATGTGTAGTGCCTCGCAAACGTCAAGCCGCCTGCTATCGCTGTATCTATCGATGATTTCTGTGTTGTTTACTAGGATTTCTCTGGCGATGGTTTGGTTATGGGAAGAGATTATATGTTCCTTAATGGAGCCCTGTTGTTTATGCATCGTTAAACGCCTAGAAAGAGATGTTGTTGTCTTGCCTATATACTGGGTTTTTTGGAGCTTACAGTCCCCAAGTGGGCATTTGAAGGCATAGACGACGTTAGTCTCTTTTAAAGCGTTCTGTTTCGTGTCTGGAGAGTTTCTCATGAGTAGGCTGGCCGTTTTTCTGGTTTTATAGTAAATCGTCAGTTGTATCCTCTGATTTTTGTCTGTAGGGATAACGTTTCTATTAACAATATCTTTCAGGACCCTTTCCTCTGTTTTATGAGCTGTGGAAAAGAAGTTCCTGTAAAATAGTCTAATAGGGGGTATAGGTGTTGTGTTAGTTGTCTCTTCGGAGGTTGCATGGCTTTTCACTTTCCTTCTTATGATGTCTTCGATGAAACCATTGGAGAAGCCGTTATTGACTAGAACCTGCCTTACCCTACAGAGTTCTTCGTCGACTTGCTTCCATTCTGAGCTGTGGCTGAGAGCACGGTCGACGTATGCGTTAACAACACTCCTCTTGTACCTGTCAGGGCAGTCGCTGTTGGCATTTAGGCACATTCCTATGTTTGTTTCCTTTGTGTAGACTGCAGTGTGGAAACCTCCGCCCTTTTCCATGACTGTTACATCTAGAAAAGGCAGCTTCCTATCCTTTTCCGTCTCGTAAGTGAAACGCAGCACGGAACTCTGCTCAAATGCCTCCTTCAGCTCCTGCAGATGTCTGACATCAGGTACCTGTGTAAAAATGTCGTCAACATACCTGCAGTATATGGCCGGTTTCAAGTTCATGTCGACTAAGACTTTTTGCTCGATGGTACCCATGTAGAAGTTTGCAAACAGGACACCTAGGGGAGAACCCATGGCGACCCCATCTACTTGCTTATACATGTGCCCATCCGGGCTCAAGAAGGGTGCCTCTTTAGTACAAGCTTGGAGTAGTTTCCTCAGAATACTTTCTGGCATGTCAAGAGGAGTACAGGCTGGATCACGATACACTCTGTCGGCTATCATTCCGATTGTCTCGTCCACAGGTACGTTGGTGAACAGCGATTCTACGTCCAACGAGGCTCTTATCCCTGTGGCCCGTGCGCCCCGCAGTAAGTCCACAAATTCCTTTGGAGACTTCAGGCTGAAGGCGCAAGGAACATAAGGAGTCAGCAGGCCGTTGAGTCGCTTCGCCAATCTGTACGTGGGTGTGGGTATCTGGGTATGTGGGTATTTGAAGTCTCCAAAGGAATTTGTGGACTTACTGCGGGGCGCACGGGCCACAGGGATAAGAGCCTCGTTGGACGTAGAATCGCTGTTCACCAACGTACCTGTGGACGAGACAATCGGAATGATAGCCGACAGAGTGTATCGTGATCCAGCCTGTACTCCTCTTGACATGCCAGAAAGTATTCTGAGGAAACTACTCCAAGCTTGTACTAAAGAGGCACCCTTCTTGAGCCCGGATGGGCACATGTATAAGCAAGTAGATGGGGTCGCCATGGGTTCTCCCCTAGGTGTCCTGTTTGCAAACTTCTACATGGGTACCATCGAGCAAAAAGTCTTAGTCGACATGAACTTGAAACCGGCCATATACTGCAGGTATGTTGACGACTTTTTTACACAGGTACCTGATGTCAGACATCTGCAGGAGCTGAAGGAGGCATTTGAGCAGAGTTCCGTGCTGCGTTTCACTTACGAGACGGAAAAGGATAGGAAGCTGCCTTTTCTAGGTGTAACAGTCATGGAAAAGGGCGGAGGTTTCCAC
>NC_091152.1:26098945-26136445 GCF_040958095.1 Procambarus clarkii | reverse complement strand
CTGCAGGGAAATACACGGACCTCATCGCAAAAGTCAACAGAGGGTCAAATAACCTTGATGCACCTGATACCATCAAAGCCTGGCACAATCTGTTACTTTTTGGCAATGCATGCTTAGGTGTACCAGACAGAGGAGGCAAGACACTGGCCTCATCCGTCAATAAAGCAATTAGGGATTTTCCGAGGGCTGACAACCTAGTCCGCCTCCCCAAACACACCAAACACCGCCGAGGCAGACCAAGTACGACAATCAGCGACAACAGAAAATTAGGTACCCAAGTCAGCAAGAAAATTGAAGAGGGCAATACAGTCGGGGCACTCAGGTTGATCACAAGTGAGGACAAAATTTTGCCCAGGGATGAAACCACAGCCCAAGCACTGAGAGAAAAACACCCCGTCAGGGCCGTAGGTGGACCTCCCCCACAGGTCAGGCTCGCCCCTAATCAGGAACCTCTCGTCCTCCGGGAGTCAGAGGTTTATAAAGCTATCGTTTCATTTCCCCCGGGCTCCTCAGGAGGCTACACAGGGGTAAGACCTCAACATGTGAAGGAAATGGTGAACCCTGTTCTTGGCCCAGCGGCAGAAGCGCTCCTGACAGAAATCACAACGTTTGTCAACAACTGCCTCGCCGGGTTAATCCCTGATGAAATCAAACCATTCTTCTTTGGTGCATCCCTATGTGCCCTCAAAAAGAAGGGGGGAGGAATCAGACCCATTGCCGTTGGTAATACCCTTCGCCGCCTAGTTGCAAGGGCTGCTGTCAGAAGTATCCGAACGGAAGCAGCCACCATGCTGCAACCCAACCAGCTGGGGTTTGGAGTCCCCCAAGGCTGTGAAGCAGCGGCTCATGCTGCACGAGCCTACATTAGCTCTCTTACTGAAGACCAGGCAGTAGTAAAATTAGATTTTAAAAACGCTTTCAACTCGGTCAAAAGGGAAGCAATCCTCACTGCAGTCCAGGAACATTGCCCAAGCATTCTCCCGTTTGTGTCAGCAGGCTACAGCAAAGACTCAACCCTCCTGTTTGGCAAACATGAAGTCACCTCAGCAGAGGGAATTCAACAGGGTGACCCACTTGCACCGTTCCTCTTTTGCATAGCGGTTCGAGAAATTACAACCAGACTGTCCAGCGAGCTCAACATCTGGTTCCTGGATGATGGCACTCTGGCAGGCACACAAGATTCCCTGCTAGAAGACTTACAGCTGGTGAAGACACGGGGGGAGTCCATGGGTCTCGTTCTTAGCCCCTCCAAGTGCGAAATTATTGCATCTAGTGAAGTAATCATTAGAGCAGTGAAATCAGTTCTACCAGAAGCCTCAGTCGTTAAACCTACCGACAGCACACTACTCGGAGCACCTCTGGGCCACAATGCCATTGCTGCAGTCCTTGACGAAAAGTTTAGAGACCTAAAGAGGATGGAAGAGAGAATTGGGGACTTGGACTCCCACGATGCCCTCTACCTTCTCACAAAGTGCCTTACCTTGCCCAGGCTAACATACTTCTTAAGGTGTGCACCAACTTTTGGCAACCCACTTCTAAATCAATATGATGAGCTCCTCAGGTCAATATTCAGGAAGGCGCTCAACCTAGATTTAGATGACAGTCAGTGGGACCAAGCAACACTACCAGTGAGATTTGGAGGGATAGGCATACGAAAGGCAACTGAGGTAGCACTTCCAGCATTCTTATCCTCATGTACAGCAGCCAACGAATTGGTAGGGCAGATCCTACCAGAGCGTATGAGAGAGACAGCGGGAACTCATGATCAAACGTTCATCGAAGCAGCCAGACAATGGGACACCATTGCACACCCTCAACCCCGACCACAAGTCCCAAAAGACCACAAGCAGGCCCACTGGGATAGCCCCATAATGGAAAAGACTGTCACAGCAATGATTGACAACGCTGATGCTGAAAACAAAGCCCGCCTCCTAGCGGTAACAGCACCCCACGCCGGGGATTTTTTATTTGCTGTGTCCAATGCAGCCCTGGGAACTCGCCTCAGTCATGACGCTCTCCACATTGGAGTTGCCCTTCGCCTTGCCGCCCCCATCCTCACCGAACATAGGTGCATCTGCGGAACTGCGATGGCAGACCAATATGGTCGTCATGGTCTGGTATGTCGTAAATCACAGGGTAAAATTGCAAGACATGAAGAAGTCAACGACATCATCAAGAGGAGCCTCGCCACAGCCCGCTGCCCGGCACAAAGAGAACCACACTTATCCAGACCTAACGACCCTCAGAAGCGCCCTGATGGGGTCACCTTGCTACCTTGGAAGGATGGTAAGCAAGTGGTATGGGACTACACGTGCGCTGCCACACTGGCCAGTACCTACCTCCACTACAGCACACGTGAAAGCGGTGGTGCTGCTTCTTTCAGGGAAACGCAGAAAATTATTAAATACAGAGGTCTAGCACACTGCTACAGCTTTGTTCCGATCGGCTCGGAGACCCTCGGTTCGTGGGGAAAATGTGCATTGAAGTTCCTAAAGGAATTGGGGGACAAATTGATCAGCGCTACAAAAGACCAGAGAGCAAAAAGTTTCTTGTTCCAGCGCCTCAGTGTTGCGATTCAGAGGGGAAATGCCTGTTGCGTCTTGGGCACTAGTCCAACTTCAGAGGAATTCGAAGAAGTGTTTGACTTGCAACAATGATCGAACCCGTCTGTGACATTCATCAATGTTTCCCATTGTTGTGTTTTTCAAGAGATCCATAACCTTTAAGCACCTTTTTGCATTATTATTTTTGTATCAACCCATGTATATCTTGTAACCATCAAATGCATAATAAAGCCCAAAAAATATTCAAGGAAGGGGGTGGTAGGAGAAAAGCACACAGAAACTGTATTGGAGGGGATCTAAACATTCCCTCTAATGCGTTATGCGTGGTTTCCTCCGAGGCTATGGGTCCCCCTTCTTCCAGCTAGAGGTGGTACTCTTCCATATATATATATATATATATATATATATATATATATATATATATATATATATATATATATATATATATATATATATAATATATATATATAATATATATATATATATATATATATATATATATATATATATATATATATATATATATATATATATAATATATATATATATATATAATATATATATATAATATATATATATATATATATATATATATATATATATATATATATATATATATATATATATATATATATATATATATATATATATATATACAGAAGCTGGATGCAAGATGACGTACATAGACAACAAACTCACTGCAGGAGGAGAAAGACTCACACCTCCACTGAGGAATAAGGAAGCAGAGGTAGCGGGCAGCGCTTGCAGGTGAAGAGGTTAAGCAAAATAACATAAAAGAAAGTGCACAGAACGGAAGGAAATACAAAACAAATTATACAACAGAACGACAACAGAATTATATTATACAACAAATTATACAACAGAATTTCCAGGAAGATTTTAAGGTGGAACCTGATGTGGCAGTAGTGACATGCGACTATATAAAGCAAACACACTCAGAAGACAGACTAATTGAAATGACATTGACAACAGAGAATTTAGTTTCAACAGCATATTGAACTCTCATTCTAACCTACGCTTGAAACAATCAAAGGACCCTACTTCTATTATGTTACCCGGTAATTGGTTCCACAAATCAACAACCCTTTTACTGAACCAGTATTTACCCAGGTCTTTCCTAAATCTAAACTTATCCAATTTATACCCATTGTTTCGAGTTCTATTTTGGGTTGTTACTTTTAAAGCCCTATTAATATCCCACACAGTTAATTCCAAATTTCTGGCAATTAGGTCAATACACTAAAGGTCAGCGATCAAATGGAACCATACAGGCATGTAACTATGTAATATGTGTATGAAATTAAATTAATTTTGTGCTTATATCAAACATTTTTACAGGTATACAAATAATAAAACAATTAGCACAATTAGCACAATCCCAAGATGCTCCGAATATAATTTATACATTATTAAAATCCTGTCTATTAATATAGTTTCTCTTATAAATAATTATTAATATATTATAGTTTCATATTATTAGTTTCATTATTATAGTTTCCTATTATTATAGTTTGATTATTATAGCTTCTCCTTTATATTATTATTAATATAATAAAGTTTCTCCTATATTTATACTTATTAATATATTATAGTTTCATTTTTATAGTTTCTCATATTATTATTATTAATATATTATAGTTTTCGTTGTCAATATTATTATAGAAACATTATTATAGTTTCCCCTGGTCCGGGCAGGACCAAGCGCCCAGCTGATCCCATGTAAACAAAAGAGTCAAGAGAAGGGACCCGCCCTCTCTGCTCCAACACTCAACACATTAACGGATAACTTTAACAACACAATAGAGAAATAAATGTTTGCATTTATCCTGCTCATTAATTAACACCAATCACTAGCATGGCGAGTGCGTCACATGTGGGACGAGAGTGAGAAGCAGTGCACTCAGGGTGAACTCAATCGAGAGTCAGTAGTGTTATTAAAGTTACAACAGCGATGTTCACTGTATAACTACCAATAACATAGCAAAGGCCCAGCCAGTAATCCTAGCTAGTGATCCCGACCAGTGATCATAGCCAGTGATCCTAGCTAATGATACTAGCCAGTGATCCTAGCTAGTGACCCGAGCCAGTGATTCTAGCCAATGATCCTAGCCAGTGATCCTAGCTAATGATCCTAGCCAGTGATCCTAGCTAATGACCCTAGCCAGTGATCCTAGCCAGTGATCCTAGCTAATGATCCTAGCCAGTGATCCTAGCTAGTGATCCTAGCCAGTGATCCTAACTAGTGATCCTAACTAGTGATCCTAACCAGTGATCCTAGCCAGTGATCCTAGCTAGTGATCCTAACCACTGATGCTAGCTAGTGATCCTAGCCAGTGATCCTAGCTAGTGATCCTAACCAGTGATCCTAACTAGTGATCCTAGCCAGTGATCCTAACTAGTGATCCTAACCAGTGATTCTAGCTAGCAATCCTACCCAGTGATCTGAGCTAGTGATCCTAGCTAGTGATCCTAACCAGTGATCCTAACTTGTGATCCTAACCAGTCATCCTAACTAGTGATCCTAACTAGTAATCCTAGCCAGTGATCCTAGCTAGTGATCCTAACCAGTGATCCTAACCAGTGATCCTAGCTAGTGATCCTAGCTAGTGACCCTAGCCAGTGATCCTAGCATGTGATCCTAGCTAATGATCCTAGCCAGTGATCCTAGCTAGTGATCCTAGCCAGTGATCCTAGCTAGTGATCCTAGCCAGTGATCCTAACTAGTGATCCTAACCAGTGATCCTAACTAGTGATCCTAACCAGTGATCCTTGTGGGAACCGACCTGTGAGATTTATATTTATTTAATTTATATGAATTTATATTTACGTTAATTTATATACTTCGATAGCAATTTGTATAATGTTAAGTGGACTGTATTTCTGCAATAATCTCAATCTCACAAATCGATCCTCTACACATTAGGGGGGTTTATATTAATTAAATTTATATATATGCAGCCAATCAAACTACAGTATTAGACTACATACATTGAAGAGGTTCCTTATCTTATAGTACAGCAGGTTAGTCCACCAGGTATAACTAGGGTGTAGACACCAAATTATCCTCTTTGAGGTAGCTTCCATCACCCAGTAACTGGTGCACAAAGTCTTGCTTCCTCGTCTTGACCTGTCAAAAGGGCGCTAGCTGTAAAGCCAGATACTTATATATGACAAGCTATATCAGAGAAAACACTGTACATGGAACCTTAAAGACCTGGCTTAATTACCTTTAGTTTGAGGCTACCACGTGCTCTAACCGGGCAACCCTATATAATGACATTAATGGCCATAAATGAAAGATACATGGGTTTCGGAAGAACACTTAACTTGATTTGTTGACAGCGTGTGATAATGGTACACCTTTGGTTTCCATAACACTTCGTCCAAGTAAAATTAACAGGAGCCGTATTTGCTCCCGTGTGCCTCTGGTCTAGTATAAACAATGGCTGCCCTCCTTCCTCACTCTGACGCCTGGCCTACATTGTCCAGATGTCAATAAGTGATAGAAGGGTCACATTTACTCTACTTTAATACTGATAATTAAGTTAATTTATATGAGATGTTTTTATAATGGTAAAGTCCAAAGACTAATGTATTTAAGAATATTTCCCACCATAATAGGTGGTGATTTATAATAGTATGTGGTGATGATATCCCGTTTTCTTTAGACGGTAATTCCACTACAAGTTACATTTTCTATGGGTAACTTGTTGGTAATACAGCAGCAATTATTATCTGTCTGTATGATATTAAATGGTGTCGGATTTTCCGACATAATTCCCCAGGGGCTGCTCACGGGTCGAAGTCCTAATTAGAACAGACGAACACCGATACTCCTCCTTCGAATTATTAGATTAATTTGATGTTAGTAGTTAGTAATCACACACTTGTGCGTCTGTTCGTACAGGACGGATGTCCCGTACTAGAGTTGCAGGGGTTAGAAGTCTAATGCGATTTCATTTCCCTGTTAACTCTTGAAAGGCTAATATTCAAGCCTAATTACATATTATTTAACCCAGAAGACTGAATGTGATCAAGTACTACAGTCAAGTATGATTCAGGGACTGCAGTGAGATCAGTGACATTAGATATAACTTGAAGTTTGTTCAGGTAACTGGTCACTGATATATAAACACTGAGGCCCATGGAATACATCTTGATTAAATAATAAATGTATCAAATCAGTCATCAGATTTATTGGGGTTTAATTTAGTTAATTGATTCAGAAGATTGAATAGCTCATCATTAAAGTAAAGTATGGTTCTGAGACTGCAGTGGGTTCAGTGACATTGGTCGCAGTGACTTGTAGCTGTTTAAGCTACTGTTCACTGATTTGCCACTGAGGCCTCATGAACTCATCTTCAGCTTCAAATCATGATACTAACATCAACCTCTGTTGGTATAGTCAGCTGTAATCTCCTTAGTATAATGCTACTGGAGAAATATAATCAGCTGACAAATTTAGATTTCTATTGGTATTGTTTATCTGCAGGCATAGGTCTCCTCAGGCTTGATACTGGGCCTGAGAGAAATTTACCTCCTGCAGAGTTTAACATGGTTATACCCTGATATTTAGTAGGGCTACCGATGAATCGATGACAATAGTCTGTCCCTACAAGGAGACCGAAGTCAGTGAGGTGATCAGACTTAATATTATCTGCCAATTTTATTCCTCTATTTCTCAGGAATTTGGCTGTTGCTCTCAGACCTTGAACTTGTAGGTCTACTGGTATTTTGTCCACCACAATGGCTTGTACTCGACAGACGTACCTGCCTAAGCGTACTGATGGTTGTACCACCTGGTAGACTTGAGGTCCTGCATCTGTTATAAACCCTGAGATATTGAATGACATCTGGGCTACAGGCCGTAATTGTAGTTCATCTGCCAACTTTTTAGTGATATATGTTCTCTGGGATCCTTGGTCAAACAACCCACGGGTATGGACCTTGGCCCTCTTATTCAGGATGGTAATTTGGGCAGTAGGCAAAGTCGTATTACCTTTAGACTTTGCTGATTGGACACTCTTTGTTTGTTGCACCTTGCAGTACTGTACTGTGGTGGGAATGCTATCTTCCACCTTGGGGTTTGGAGACGTTGTTTTGGTGTCTCTGCAAAATGCTGCATGGTGTTGACCTTTGTTACACCTATTACAAGGGTGTAATTGGGTATCACAATCCTTGATGTTATGTTTCCTGAGGCACCTCGTGCAATGTTGCAAATCTTTGAGTCGCTCAACACGGGCGTCACTATCAGGAAAATTAGTGCACTGGTACATTGAATGTTTCTCATTGCAGAACAAACATGTTCCATAGCTTCCTGTACCCTTTGGTGTCACGTTCTTGGGTGACACAGTAACTATAGGCTTGGAGGGTCCCACTGCATATACGCCCACACTGCTACTGTTCCACTTTGGTGTTGAATTATATTGTCTAGATTGATTTGGAGTACCTTTGGTACTCTGTGGTTTACTATTATTGGTTTCTGAGGGTTTACTTGGTGGTTTTAATTTGTCATGTGTTCGTAATTGATGAACTACTGACTTTAAACCCTCAGATATTTCATTCATGGATAAGATACTTTTATTGTAATGAGCACTCATTTGCCTCAATATGTCCCTAGGTATTTTCTCCTGTACAATTATTTTCAAGACCCACTCAGCCCCGTTTGTATCTGCTGTCAGGCTGAGGGCATTGATCAATGATTCTACCTCCAGCTTGAAGACTTGGAGTGAATCAGCTGAAGCCTCCGGTGGGGGTAAATGCAACAGCTCATGAACTAAATGTGATGTTCTTACTTCTGGATCAGCATAATCAACTTGAGATTGTTGTGACAAATCTTCACATTTCTTGATCTGTCTTGTTAAGTGGCCTTTAAGACCTGCAAGGGTTCTTTTCATTCTCCCTGCATTATCCATACTGGCTAGTTGGTGAATCCTTGTGGGGCTTGTACTTGGGCTGCTCATAATACTGAACAAGCACTGATGGTAGCCTAGGGTCAAATTCTGCACTCACTAGGCAATAATCCTACCTCTACTAGAGGTTAGCATTTAAAATTAATACACATTATATATATACAATCATACACACTAATGATTTGAGTGATAAACCAGTGTCATGGAAGTACCTTTAGGTTAGCTCTTCTATATCACCCTAGGATGGTAGAGACACTAATTAATCACTCAAAGGTGTAATGATCATAAGTAAATTATTATATATACAACTCAATTCGAGTTGATAAATATTACACCCAAAATAGGGTCTGGACCATTCATTAATGGTGTTAGGTTGTTGAATATAGTACAACTGACTATGGTAATAATGGGGCTAAGATGAACAATAATAGTTCAACTAGTCAATTTTAATATCCTACCCTGTTGTGGGTTGGCAATTAGTAAATATTATACTGTGATCACTAGTGCAATATATATTAAATAATTCTCTATTTTGGAGAAATAATATACACAATTATTGATAATAGCCTCTTAATTAGCCTCTATGAAACTTTTAATATTATCAAGAAGTATTAAATATTATTAGTGACCTTGCAAAATAAACTCCACAAAATTCGTAGATAATTTCTCGCGAAATTTAACACCACGAAATCCGTGAACAATCACGCAAAGACCACAGCCGCTAATTTGGCTGGCTTCTATATTAGCGCTGTCATTTCACAGAATAACACGCCACCAAATCTGTGGGTATACATGAAACCGCTGACTAAGGCTTAACTGGGCTGAGGGAGGCTCCTGAGCTCCCTCGAGGCTACGTTGCCGTCTTTGACTGCTGGCTTTGTTTAATCACACTGCACTAGTTTATTTAATGAATCCACTGTTTAACTGGTTCATCCGGTACTAAGATGACCAAATGTGGGTTCAAAGGATAAAATAATCCGTCATCCGGTTCGAAGATGACCAAATAATGTGGGAACCGACCTGTGAGATTTATATTTATTTAATTTATATGAATTTATATTTACGTTAATTTATATACTTCGATAGCAATTTGTATAATGATAAGTGGACTGTATTTCTGCAATAATCTCAATCTCACAAATCGATCCTCTACACATTAGGGGGGTTTATATTAATTAAATTTATATATATGCAGCCAATCAAACTACAGAATTAGACTACATACATTGAAGAGGTTCCTTATCTTATAGTACAGTAGGTTAGTCCACCAGGTATAACTAGGGTGTAGACACCAAATTATCCTCTTTGAGGTAGCTTCCATCACCCAGTAACTGGTGCACAAAGTCTTGCTTCCTCGTCTTGACCTGTCAAAAGGGCGCTAGCTGTAAAGCCAGATACCTATATATGACAAACTATATCAGAGAAAACACTGTACATGGAACCTTAAAGACATGGCTTAATTACCTTTAGTTTGAGGCTACCACGTGCTCTAACCGGGCAACCCTATATAATGACATTAATGGCCATAAATGAAAGATACATGGGTTTCGGAAGAACACTTAACTTGATTTGTTGACAGCGTGTGATAATGGTACACCTTTGGTTTCCATAACACTTAGTCCAAGTAAAATTAACAGGAGCCGTATTTGCTCCCGTGTGCCTCTGGTCTAGTATAAACAATGGCTGCCCTCCTTCCTCACTCTGACGCCTGGCCTACATTGTCCAGATGTCAATAAGTGATAGAAGGGTCACATTTACTCTACTTTAATACTGATAATTAAGTTAATTTATATGAGATGTTTTTATAATGGTAAAGTCCAAAGACTAATGTATTTAAGAGTATTTCCCACCATAATAGGTGGTGATTTATAATAGTATGCGGTGATGATATCCCGTTTTCTTTAGACGGTAATTCCACTACAAGTTACATTTTCTATGGGTAACTTGTTGGTAATACAGCAGCAATTATTATCTGTCTGTATGATATTAAATGGTGTCGGATTTTCCGACAATCCTAGCCAGTGATCCTAGCTAGTGATCCTAGCCAGTGATTCTAGCTAGTGATCCTAGCCAGTGTTCCTAGCCATTGATCCTAACCAGTGATCCTAGCTAGTGATCCTAACCAGTGATCCTAACCAGTGATCCTAGCTAGTGATCCTAGCCAGTGATCCTAGCTAGTGATCCTTACCAGTGATCCTAACTAGTGATCCTAACCAGTGATAATAGCTAGTGATCCTAACCAGTGATCCTAGCCAGTGATCCTAGCTAGGGATCCTAACCAGTGATCCTAGCTAGTGATTCTAACCAGTGATCCTAGCCAGTGATCCTAGCCAGTGATCATAGCTAGTGATCCTAGCCGGTGATTCTAGCCAGTGATCCTAACCAGTGATCCAAGCTAGTGATCCTAACCAGGATCCAAGCTTGTGATCCTAACCAGTGATCCTAGCTAGTGATCCTAGCCAGTGATCCTAGCTAGTGATCCTAGGAAGTGATCATAGCTAGTGATCCTAGCCAGTGGTCCTAGCTAGTGATCCTAACCAGTGATCCTAGCTAGTCATCTTAACCAGTGATCCTAACCAGTGATCCTAGCTAGCGATCCTAGCCAGTGACCCTAGCTAGTGATCCTAACCAATGATCCTAGCTAGTGATCCTAGCCAGTGATCCTAGCTAGTGAGAATTGCTAGTGATCCTAGCTAGTGATCTTAGCCAGTGATCCTAGCTAGTGATCCTAGCCAGTGATCCTTGCTAGTGATCCTAACCAGTGATCCTAGCAAGTGATCCTAGTCAGTGATCCTAGCCAGTGATCCTAGCTAGTGATCCTAGCCAGAGATCCTAGCCAATGATCCTAACTAGTGATCCTAACTAGTGATCCTAGATAGTGATCCTAACCAGTGATCCTAACCAGTGATCATAGCTAGTGATCATAGCTAGTGATCCTAACCAGTGATCCTAGCTAGTGATCCTAGCCAGTGATCCTAGCTAGTGATCCTAGCCAGTGATCCTAGCCAGTGATCCAAACCAGTGATCCTAGCCAGTGATCCTAACCAGTGATCCTAGCTAATGATACTAGCTAGTGATCCTAACCAGTGATCCTAGCTAGTGATCCTAGCCAGTGATCCTAGCTAGTGATCCTAACCAGTGATCCTAACCAGGGATCCTAACTAGTGATCCTAACCAGTGATCCTAGCCAGTGATCCTAGCTAGTGATCATAGCCAGTGATCCTAGCCAGTGATCCTAGCTAGTGATCCTAGCCAGTGATCCTACCTAGTGATCATAGCCAGTGATCCTAGCCAGTGATCCTAGCTAGTGATCCTAGCTAGTGATCCTAACCAGTGATCCTAGCTACTGATCCAAGCTAGTGATCCTAACCAGTGATCCTAGCTAATGATCCTAGCCAGTGTTCCTAGCCAGTGATCCTAGCTTGTGATCCTAGCCAGTGATCCTAACCAGTGATCATAGCTAGTGATCCTAGCTAGTGATCCTAGCTAGTGATCCTAACCAGTGATAATAGCCAGTGATCCTAGGTAGTGATCGTAGCCAGCGATCCTAGCCAGTGATCGTAGCCAGTGATAATAGCTAGTGATCCTAGCTAGTGATCCTACCTAGTGATCTTAACCAGTGATCCTTGCTAGTGATCCTAACCAGTGATCCCAGCTAGTGATCCTAGCCAGTGATCCTAGCTAGTGATCCTAGCCAGAGATCCTAGCCAGTGATTCTAGCCAGTGATCCTAGTAAGTGATCCTAGCTAGTGATCCTAGCCAGTGATCCAAACCAGTGATCCTAGCTAATGATCCTAGTTAGTGATCCTAGTTAGTGATCCTAGCTAGTGATCCTAGCCAATGATCCTAGCCAGTGATCCTAGCTAGTGATCCTAGCCAGTGATCCTAGCTAGTGATCCTAGCTAGTGATCCTAGCTAGTGATCCTAGCTAGTGATCCTAGCCAGGGATCCTAGCCAGTGATCCTAGCCAGTGATCCTAACAAGTGATCCCAGCCAGTGATCCTAGCTAGAGATCCTAGTTAGTGATCTTAGCCAGTGATCCTAGCCAGTGATCCTAACCAGTGATCCTAGCTAATGATCCTAACCAATGATCCTAGTTAGTGATCCTAGCTAGTGATCCTAGTCAGTGATCCTAGCCAGTGATCTTAACCAGTGATCCTAGCTAGTGATCCTAGTCAGTGATCCTAGCTATTGATCCTAGCCAGTGATCCTAACCAGTGATCCTAGCCAGTGATCCAGGCTAGTGATCTTAACCAGTGATCCTAGCTACTGATCCTATCAAGTGATCCTACCTAGTGATCCTAACCAGTGATCCTAGCTAGTGATCCTAGTTAGTGATCCTAACCAGTGATCCTAGCTAGTGATCTTAGCCAGTGTTCCTAGCTAGTGATCCTAACCAGTGATCCTAGCTAGTGATCCTAGCTAGAGATCCTAACTAGTGATCCTAGGTAGTGATAATAGCTAGTGATCTTAACCAGTGATCCTAGCCAGTGATCCTAACCAGTGATCCTAGCTTGTGATCCTAGCTAGTGATCCTAACCAGTGATCCTAGCTAGTGATCCTAGGTAAGGATCCTAGCCAGTGATCCTAGGTAGTGATCCTAGCTAGTGATCCTATCCAGTGATCCTAGCTAGTGATCCTTGCTAGTGATCCTAACCAGTGATCCTAACCAGTGATCCTAACCAGTGATCCTAATCAGTGATCCTAGCTAGTGATCCTAACCAGTGATCCTAGCTAGTGATCCTAGCCAGTGATCCTAGCTAGTGATCCTAGCCAGTGATCCTAGTCAGTGATCCTAACCAGTGATCCTAGCCAGTGATCCTAGCTAGTGATCCTAGCCAGTGATCCTAGCTAGTGATCCTAGCTAGTGATCCTAGCCAGAGATCCTAGTTAGAGATCCTAACCAGTGATCCTAGCTAATGATCCTAACCAGTGATCCTAGTTAGTGATCCTAGCTAGTGATCCTAGCCAGTGATCCTAGCCAGTGATCCTAACCAGTGATCCTAGCTAGTGATCCTAACCAGTGATCATAGCTAGTGATCCTAACCAGTGATCCTAGCTAGTGATCCTAGCCAGTGATCCTAGCTAGTGATCCTAGCCAGTGATCCTAGCCAGTGATCCTACCTAGTGATCCTAACCAGTGATCCTAGCTAGTGATACTAGCTAGTGATCCTAGCCAGTGATCCAAGCTAGTGATCCTAGCTAATGATCATAACCAGTGATCCTAGCTAGTGATCCTAACCAGTGATCGTAACCAGTGATTCTAGCTAGTGATCCTAGCCAGTGATCCTAGCCAGTGATCCTAGCTAGTGATCCTAGCCAGTGATCCTAGGTAATGATCCTAGCTAGTGCTCCTAACCAGTGATCTTAGCTAGTGATCCTAGCCAGTGATCCTAGCCAGTGACCCTAGCTAGTGATCCTAGCCAGTGATCTTAGCTAGTGATCCTAGCCAGAGATCCTTGCCAGTGATCCTAGGTAGTGATCATAACCAGTGATTCTAGCTAGTGATCCTAACCAGTGATCCTAGCCAGTGATCCAAGCTTGTGATCCTAGCCAGTGATCCTAGGCAGTGATCCTAGCTAGTGATCCTAACTAGTGATCCTAGCTAGTGATCCTAGCCAGTGATCCTAGCCAGTGACCCGAGCTAGTGATCCTAGCTAGTGATCTTAGCTAGTGATCCTAGCCAGTGATCCTTGCCAGTGATCCTAGCTAGTGATCCTAGCCAGTGATCCCAGCACTGCCATCGAGGACACACTAGAGAAATGAGAATTAAGGTGAAAAGTACTGATTAAATGAACAAACTGCAGGAGGGTTAGGCAGAAGACAATGATGCAAGTGCTTACAAGGACTTTCAAGCATCAACAAATAACATTCGCCTCGAAGTATGGCATTTTGGTCTCCCAGGAGACTCCGGGAGGTCTAGAGTCACACTGTTTTAACAATAGAGTGAAGGACATTGATAAAGATGCTCATTAAAGTGTAAGATCTTGCCGTGAGTTATCATCAGGGGGAGATAACTGGGGAACAAAAAAGATACTTATCTTAAAATATTTAAATTGAGGGAGGCAGTTCTACCCCTTCTTCTTCCTCTCATTTAGTCTACCCTTCATCCCATCTTCTATCTTCCTACTTTCCTTTCACTGACTCTCCTCCTACTTCTCTCCTACCTCACCATTCCTCTGTGTTGTTCCACCTCCTTCCTAATGACCTGTTTATCCATTCACTCTTTTTAATCATTTCCAAGATTTTAATTTTCATCACTATTTGTTATGCTGAGGGGAAGACAGTGTGTGCTGAGGTATAGTGTGTGCTGAGGTATAGTGTGTGTGTGCTGAGGTATAGTGTGTGTGTGCTGAGGTATAGTGTGTGTGCTGAGGTATAGTGTGTGTGCTGAGGTATAGTGTGTGTGCTGAGGTATAGTGTGTGTGTGCTGAGGTATAGTGTGTGCTGAGGTATAGTGTGTGTGTGCTGAGGTATAGTGTGTGTGCTGAGGTATAGTGTGTGTGCTGAGGTATAGTGTGTGTGTGCTGAGGTATAGTGTGTGTGCTGAGGTATAGTGTGTGTGCTGAGGTATAGTGTGTGTGCTGAGGTATAGTGTGTGTGTGCTGAGGTATAGTGTGTGTGCTGAGGTATAGTGTGTGTGTGCTGGGGTATAGTGTGTGTGCTGAGGTATAGTGTGTGTGCTGAGGTATAGTGTGTGTGCAGAGGTATAGTGTGTGTGCTGAGGTATAGTGTGTGTGCAGAGGTATAGTGTGTGTGCTGGGGTATAGTGTGTGTGCAGAGGTATAGTGTGTGTGCTGAGGTATAGTGTGTGTGCAGAGGTATAGTGTGTGTGCTGGGGTATAGTGTGTGTGCTGAGGTATAGTGTGTGTGCTGAGGTATAGTGTGTGTGCAGAGGTATAGTGTGTGTGCTGGGGTATAGTGTGTGTGCAGAGGTATAGTGTGTGTGCTGAGGTATAGTGTGTGTGCAGAGGTATAGTGTGTGTGCTGGGGTATAGTGTGTGTGCTGAGGTATAGTGTGTGTGCTGAGGTATAGTGTGTGTACTGAGGTATAGTGTGTGTGCTGAGGTATAGTGTGTGTGCTGAGGTATAGTGTGTGAGCTGAGGTATAGTGTGTGTGCTGAGGTATATTGTGTGTGTGCTGAGGTAAATTGTGTGTGTGCTGAGGTATAGTATGTGTGTCCCGAGGTATAGTGTGTGTGCTGAGGTATATTGTGTGTGCTGAGGTATAGTGTGTGTGCTGAGGTATAGTGTGTGTGCTGAGGTATAGTGTGTGTGCTGAGGTATAGTGTGTGTGCTGAGGTATAGTGTGTGCTGAGGTATAGTGTGTGTGCTGAGGTATATTGTGTGTGTTGAGGTAAATTGTGTGTGCTGAGGTATAGTGTGTGTGCTGAGGTATAGTGTGTGTGCTGAGGTATATTGTGTGTGTTGAGGTAAATTGTGTGTGTGCTGAGGTATAGTGTGTGTGCTGAGGTATATTGTGTGTGTTGAGGTATAGTGTGTGTGTGATGAGGTATAGTGTGTGTGTTGAGGTAAATTGTGTGTGTGCTGAGGTATAGTGTGTGTGCTGAGGTATAGTGTGTGTGTGTTGAGGTATAGTGTGTGTGTGTTGAGGTATAGTGTGTGTGTGTTGAGGTATAGTGTGTGTGCTGAGGTATATTGTGTGTGTGTTGAGGTATAGTGTGTGTGCTGAGGTAAATTGTGTGTGTGCTGAGGTATAGTGTGTGTGCTGAGGTATAGTGTGTGTGTGTTGAGGAATAGTGTGTATGTGCTGAGGTATAGTGTGTGTGTGTTGAGGTATAGTGTGTGTGCTGAGGTATATTGTGTGTGCTGAGGTATATTGTGTGTGCTGAGGTATAGTGTGTGTGTGTTGAGGTATAGTGTGTGTGTGCTGAGGTATAGTGTGTGTGTTGAGGTATAGTGTGTGTGCTGAGGTATATTGTGTGTGCTGAGGTATAGTGTGTGTGCTGAGGTATAGTGTGTGTGCTGAGGTATAGTGTGTGTGTGCTGAGGTATAGTGTGTGTGCTGAGGTATAGTGTGTGTGCTGAGGTATAGTGTGTGTGCTGAGGTATAGTGTGTGTGCTGAGGTATAGTGTGTGTGCTGAGGTATAGTGTGTGTGCTGAGGTATAGTGTGTGTGTGCTGAGGTATAGTGTGTGTGTGCTGAGGTATAGTGTGTGTGTGCTGAGGTATAGTGTGTGCTAAGGTATAGTGTGTGTGTGCTAAGGTATAGTGTGTGTGTGCTGAGGTATAGTGTGTGTGCTGAGGTATAGTGTGTGTGCTGAGGTATAGTATGTGTGCTGAGGTATAGTATGTGTGCTGAGGTATAGTATGTGTGCTGAGGTATAGTATGTTTGCTGAGGTATAGTGTGTGTGCTGAGGTATAGTGTGTGTGTGCTGAGGTATAGTGTGTGTGCTGAGGTATAGTGTGTGCTAAGGTATAGTGTGTGTGTGCTAAGGTATAGTGTGTGTGTGCTGAGGTATAGTGTGTGTGTGTGTTGAGGTATTGTGTGTATGCTGAGGTATAGTGTGTGTGCTGAGGTATAGTGTGTGTGTTGAGGTATAGTGTGTGTGCTAAGGTATAGTGTGTGTGCTAAGGTATAGTATGTGTGTTGAGGTATAGTGTGTGTGCTGAGGTATAGTGTGTGAGTAGTGTAAACCGGGCCAAGTCATGACCGTTTTGCTTTTTCCGACAGTCACTACTTGGCTTCATGTTTTTTCGTTACCCCAGTGAGATTTGACGGTCACGACTTGGCTTCATGTTTTTTCGTTACCCCGCTGACCCATGCACGGGCATTGCTAATGGTCAATGACGTCATCAACTTACCTGGGGATTAAAAGGCCGGCTCCTGGCCCCATCATATTTCGCACAGGCATTGCTAATAGTCACCCCGTATTCTTCTTCCCTGAATAAGTCCGTTTTCTGTTATAGTATGTTTATTCCCATTTTTAATGTTTATAGCAAAGGGGGATACAAATGCTGCCTTCTGTCAAGCCTAATGTGCAATGGCGTTAATCATTATAAGCTCGTTTTTCTCAATAAGGTATTGCCGTACTGTTTCCCATTGTCTAAGATCATTTTATAGCTAAGATTACATAATAATAACATAAGTAATGAGTTCAAACCCTGTTTACAGAACCAGTATTTACCCAGGTCTTTTTCCTAAATCTAAATCTAAAACTTATTCCAATTTATGTCCATTGTTTCATGTTCTGTCTAGTGTTGATAATTTTAATAGTCTATTAATATTCCCCCTTTATCATGGCCATTCATTCACAGCTCTATCATGTCACCTCTATTTCTTTGCCTTTCTAGAGAATGTAATTAAAGCTTTGTCAATCTTTCTTCAGAAATTGCTTATTGAGCATAGGGGAAAATAAAAATGAAAACTTACTATCTTTCATTTGTATGAAAACAGTCCCCTGCCAGGCGTGGTGACTTCAATGCGATTTCAGTACTAATCCAATATTACTGTATAAACTATCAGTCCCCTGCCAGGCATGGTGACTTCAATGCAATTTTCAGTAGTAATCCAATATTACTGCATAAACGCATAAATATATATATATGCGCATCTCACATTCTCTCAAAACATACCTCCCACACCTTACTGTAGCATATAACAGATCAAAAATACTCATTCAGTAAAAGCAAAGGCCTTCTGCAGATACTTACTTTTCTGATGTCATCATCCCTAATGTGGCGCGAGGCGTCAACGGGCTAAATGCGGATCCCAGGAGGTTCACACATAAGTGTGAACTCTTAATCTGGCTTAATACCTAAACTGTACTCTGTGCTTCATCAAAGTTGATATTCAGCTACAATGGTTCGTATTTTCGCTCATTGCTCATATTTTCTGATATTCATAAACCCGATCAAACCATCCTAACCTAACCTAACCTAACTTATTATATATAACAAACAAATGCATTCTACAGACCAGGTATTGTTGTTGTTGTTTGGCGACATCACGAAAAGCGACCTCAGGTATAGGGATAAGGTATTGCTGGCCATTAGCATATAGGTGTCAAGGTATTACAGTACCTGATTGGTCAACTATGTATGACGTCACCAGACAACCAATGCGACCTTTGGCGTCCTACTGGCATGTGTATTTAATGTTATTATTATTCAAAAATGACTAGACAATCCATCCCCACCTAACCTAATCAGAGGTTCAAGAATATACATTTTAATTATCCACAACTGAAATCATTATTCGGAGATAAGTGCAAAAGTATAACAGCAACCCAAATGTCATACCGCAATTTTTTGTAGAATCGTACATCTGGCAGCATAGCAGGTGAGCTGAACATAAGAATAAAGGTAACTGCAAAAGTCCTATTGGCCCATACGAGGCAGCTCCTATATATTTCCACCCAATCTCATTCATATTCATGTCCACCCTATGCTTAAATCAACCAAGGGATCCACTTAAAGTATTAGTGTACAATAATAGTTTTAATAAATAGCTGTCATTCTAGTTTTATACACAACAGCAATTATGAAACCCTATAGCTAGATATTCTACTATAATCCACAAGTAGCCACCACACATCTGGCAGCACAGCGGATTAGTAGCTGTGTTCATAGGCTAGTCAACTGTCCTCACATCCATCAAATAGCTATCCAAATGTCGCACCTCAATTCATCCATCTAGCAACTCAGCTGGATGCTAGCCACTATATTCATAAGCTAATCATTTTTACACCTCAAAAATAAAAAATCCTAGTTTTGCTACACAAATCAGCTAACTTGTTTCTAAACCAACAGTCGCAAATACAATCATATATACCTACACATACTTCACACTATATATTCATAGAGAATACCCTAGTTTTTACCACCATTTCCCCATTAATCAGATGTAATTTATGCCATACACAGAAAATACAGCATTTACACACCAAATATGCCATTTATGCACAAAATATAATATTTACACTCAAAATATACCATCACACAAAATATGTTATTTATAGACAAAAATATGACATTTACATACAAAATATGCCAGTTGCACCCAAAATATGCCATTTACACAATATTGCATGTACACTCATAGTATGACATTTACAGAAAGTATGATATTTGTACAAATATATCAAAATACTTATGCATTTAGACAATCAAAAATGCGCTTTCACTAAAATTACGCAATTTTACAAACAAAATTTTCACAAAAATACCCTCACATTGTCTCATAAACCAAATACACTTACACCATGAAGATCTATTTTTTCAGATTACAGAGCTTACACAAAATACACAATTTGCACACAAAAATACAGTTGCACCAGTTCCACTTCAGCAAATTAAAAACACAACTTGCATAAATGCAGTATTAGTACAAAAATTATTATAAAACATGGACAATTATTACACAATTTGTGTAATTATTATACATCTTTGTACAATTAATACAAAAAACTTGCTATATAATTTCTCAACTTGCACAATGACAATCAATACACAGAGGCATAAATAAACAATTCGTCCATATGCAATTACACAACATGCGCAATTAATAAACAACTTTCACAAATATTACACATCTTTCATAATTATTACACAACTTGCCCAAATACATATCTAGCACAAATACGTACAATACATAACTACCCCAAATATGAAAATACGCAACCAGCATAAATACGTGATTTGCACAAATACAATTTCGACATTTACACAATTAATTCACAACTTGCTCAAAAATATAATCAATACACAACTTGCCAACATATGAACAATACATGACTAGCACATATTCATTAAATACACAACTAGAAAATTTCCACAAATACACATACAAAAACATATACTATTAATGCACAACTTACACAAAACAATGCACAATTTATAGAAATATAATCAATACACAATTGCAATAATCATACGACTTATGCAAAATACATAATCTGCACAATTAATACACAAGTATATTAATTGTGCAATATATGTACAAATACAAACACAACCAACTAGGTCAAACAATACACAATTTGCAAGATATTTTTCTAGGTATATTTAGGACGTTAAACATAATATGCTGAGTTTAACCAACTCCCCAAAAGTCAGAATTTCACATATAAAAATGGTACATATGACTTCCTATGAGCTCAATATAAAACACATTAATTTTCCATTAAAATTTCAACATTATTAGTGCTAAACTATTCATCTAACATATGTTCATTGTTTTTAATGTCTTATTAATACCTTCCTTGTTACATCCTCTCCAATCAGACCACCCATATTTATTTATGCAAACCATCTAACAGACTTATTTGTTCTAGCCTTAGTTATGTAAGGGCAGGTAATGTTAGGTGAAGTCAATATTTTCTATGATAATTTTAGGCAAATTTGCTATATCTTATCAAAATGCGTCCTATTAAAACCTTAATTTATCTAAATCTATCAAAAATTTACTTATTACTACACAAATTTGACTAAATACAACCTAGCAAAAGCTAAACTAAATATGAGCATCCCATATCCTCACATACAAGCCTATGTCGCCTCTGTCCAAACATTACATGAGTCTGCCATATAGCTCGAATCCCAAATAGGGAAATTTACACTATTTCATAAACATGCCAGTTCATTACCCTAAGATATTATATATGTCCTTCCCTACACGACCTCACCTAACCAGACCTAGCATATCCAAACCTAGATTTAATTCAAGTTGGTGAAATTTAAGCTATTCCCACCTAAATTTGACCTAATTTAAGACAATTCCCACCAAATATGTCCAAATGTTGTGTATCATAGCATCGCCAAAGCCCATTTTTACCTGCATTTTCTGCTATTCCATCCTACCCTACGCAACCTTACCTAACCTATCCTAGCATATCCAAACCTACATTTGGTTAAAGTTGATGAAATTTAGGCTATTCCCACCTAAATTAGACCTAATTTAAGACAGTTCCCACCAAATATATCCAAATGTTGTGTATCATAGCATCGCCAAAGCCCATTTTTACCTGCATTTTCTCCTATTCCATCCTACCCTATGCGACCTTACCTAACCTATCCTAGCACATCCAAACCTAGATTTGGTTAAAGTCGGCGAAATTTAAGTTATCCCCACATAAATTTGATCTAATTTAAGACAATTTCCACCATATATACCCAAAAATGTTTTGTAACCTAGCGCAGCCAAAGCTCATTTTAGCTGAGTTTTCACCTATTCCAACCTGCCCTAGAGAACCCTACCTAGCCTCACCTGTCATATCCAAAGTTGGATTTGATTAAAGTTGGCAAAATTTGTGCCTTTCCCACCTAAATTCAACCTAATTTAAGCCAATTTCCACCGAATATACCCAAATGTTTTGTATCTTAACATAACCAAAGTTCATTTCACCCAAGTTTTCACCGATTCCATCTTACCCTACACAACCTAACCTTACCTGTCCTAGCATATCCCAAGCTAAATTTCATTACAGTTCATGAAATTTATGCATACTCACCTAAATTCAACTATATTTAAGACAATTTCTACCAAATATACCCAAAATGTTTTGTTACATAACACAGTCAAAGACCATTTCAGCCAAGTTTTCACATATTCCAACCTACCCTACATAGCCTTACCTAACCCTGACCTAGCAGATTTGATTAAAGTTGTGGAAATTTAAGCTATCGCCACCAAATTGGAGACAATTTCCACCAAATATGCCTAAATGATGTGTAACATAGCACAGTCAAAGCCCATTTTACCCACATTCCATCTAATCTAATTCCATCTAAACCTGGACCTAACCTCTGATACGACATATACTCAGAGAAGTGATGTTTTTTCAATATGAACCTAAATGCCCGTGCCTAACCTGCAAGAGTCTTGGAGCTTTGTTGAATATTTTATCTATTTTCTTTGAAAAGTGAAGTTTTGGATGTGAACCTATCCGCACTGTGCCTAACCTATTAGGTTCATTGTTGAACATTGTAACCATATTCATAGAAAAGTGTTGTTTTGGATATGGTCCTAACAGCCCCTCTCCTTTAAAACTTGGAATTGTGTTCAATATTGTAGCTATATTGTTGGGTAGGTGTTTTTGTTTTTACACATCAACCCAACCGTCCTGGACCTAACCTCCCTTTATCCAACTTCGAATTTATCGTAAATATGGGAGGAACGTGTTGGTTGTGCATCAACCCAACCGCCCTGGACCTAACCTCCCTTTATCTAACTTCAAATTTATTGTATTTATGGGAAGAAAGTGTTGTTTATGCATCAACCCAACTACCCTGGACCTAACCTCTGTTACACGGATCTTGGTTCAATATTGCATCATATTCGTAGCATTTTTTTCACATCAATACAACCATCCTTAACCTAACCTCTATTTCCTGGGGAGGGAGGTTAATGGTAAATATGATAATAATGGGAATTTTCTCTACATCAGTTTAACTTAACCATCCTTAACCTAACCTTAGTTAGAAAGGGGTATAACTCACTAAAACTATTCAATTACCATTTACCCAATTTTCCTTATCCTAACCCATAACCAAAGGGTTTAGACCCCCCCCTTACCTCGAAATTATAGTATAGGGTTGAATTATGGAATGTTAAGTTTATATGAGAAAATATATTCCTACCTTAAATATATAGTATAATTTTGAGGTAAGGGGGGGGTCTAAACCCTTTGGTTATGGGTTAGGATAAGGAAAATTGGGTAAATGGTAATTGAATAGTTTTAGTGAGTTATACCCCTTTCTAACTAAGGTTAGGTTAAGGATGGGTAAGTTAAACTGATGTAGAGAAAATTCCCATTATTATCATATTTTCCATTAACCTCCCTCCCCAGGAAATAGAGGTTAGGTTAAGGATGGTTGTATTGATGTGAAAAAAATGCTACAAATATGATGCAATATTGAACCAAGATCCGTGTATCAGAGGTTAGGTCCAGGGTGGCTGGGTTGATGCATAAACAACACTTTCTTCCCATAAATACAATAAATTTGAAGTTAGATAAAGGGAGGTTAGGTCCAGGGCGGTTGGGTTGATGCACAACCAACACGTTCCTCCCATATTTACGATAAATTCGAAGTTGGATAAAGGGAGGTTAGGTCCAGGACGGTTGGGTTGATGTGTAAAAACAAAAACACCTACCCAACAATATAGCTACAATATTGAACACAATTCCAAGTTTTAAAGGAGAGGGGCTGTTAGGACCATATCCAAAACAACACTTTTCTATGAATATGGTTACAATGTTCAACAATGAACCTAATAGGTTAGGCACAGTGCGGATAGGTTCATATCCAAAACTTCACTTTTCAAAGAAAATAGATAAAATATTCAACAAAGCTCCAAGACTCTTGCAGGTTAGGCACGGGCATTTAGGTTCATATTGAAAAAACATCACTTCTCTGAGTATATGTCGTATCAGAGGTTAGGTCCAGGTTTAGATGGAATTAGATTAGATGGAATGTGGGTAAAATGGGCTTTGACTGTGCTATGTTACACATCATTTAGGCATATTTGGTGGAAATTGTCTCCAATTTGGTGGCGATAGCTTAAATTTCCACAACTTTAATCAAATCTGCTAGGTCAGGGTTAGGTAAGGCTATGTAGGGTAGGTTGGAATATGTGAAAACTTGGCTGAAATGGTCTTTGACTGTGTTATGTAACAAAACATTTTGGGTATATTTGGTAGAAATTGTCTTAAATATAGTTGAATTTAGGTGAGTATGCATAAATTTCATGAACTGTAATGAAATTTAGCTTGGGATATGCTAGGACAGGTAAGGTTAGGTTGTGTAGGGTAAGATGGAATCGGTGAAAACTTGGGTGAAATGAACTTTGGTTATGTTAAGATACAAAACATTTGGGTATATTCGGTGGAAATTGGCTTAAATTAGGCTGAATTTAGGTGGGAAAGGCACAAATTTTGCCAACTTTAATCAAATCCAACTTTGGATATGACAGGTGAGGCTAGGTAGGGTTCTCTAGGGCAGGTTGGAATAGGTGAAAACTCAGCTAAAATGAGCTTTGGCCGCGCTAGGTTACAAAACATTTTTGGGTATATATGGTGGAAATTGTCTTAAATTAGATCAAATTTATGTGGGATAACTTAAATTTCGCCGACTTTAACCAAATCTAGGTTTGGATGTGCTAGGATAGGTTAGGTAAGGTCGCATAGGGTAGGATGGAATAGGAGAAAATGCAGGTAAAAATGGGCTTTGGCGATGCTATGATACACAACATTTGGATATATTTGGTAGGAATTGTCCTAAATTGGGTCAAATTTAGGTGGGAATAGCCTAAATTTCATCAACCTTAACCAAATCTCGGTTTGGATATGCTAGGATAGGTTAGGTAAGGTTGCGTAGGGTAGGATGGAATAGGAGAAAATGCAGGTAAAAATGGGCTTTGGCGATGCTATGATACACAACATTTGGATATATTTGGTGGGAATTGTCTTAAATTGGGTCAAATTTAGGTGGGAATAGCTTAAATTTCACCAACTTGAATTAAATCTAGGTTTGGATATGCTAGGTCTGGTTAGGTGAGGTCGTGTAGGAAGGACATATATAATATCTTAGGGTAATGAACTGGCATGTTTATGAAATAGTGTAAATTTCCCTATTTGGGATTCGAGCTATATGGCAGACTCATGTAATGTTTGGACAGAGGCGACATAGGCTTGTATGTGAGGATATGGGATGCTCATATTTAGTTAGTTTAGCTTTTAGCTAGGTTGAATTTAGTCAAATTTGTGTTGTATAAGTATATTTTTGATAGATTTAGATAAATTTAGGTTATAATAGGACGCATTTTGATAAGATATAGCAAATTTGCCTAAAATTATCATGGAAAATATTGACTTCACCTAACCCTACCTGCCCTAACATAACTAAGGCTAGAACAAATAAGTCTGTTAGATGGTTTGCATAAATAAATATGGGTGGTCTGATTGGAGAGGATGTAACAAGGAAGGTATTAATAAGACATTAAAACAATGAACATATGTTAGATGAATAGTTTAGCACTAATAATGTTGAAATTTTAATGGAAAATTAATGTGTTTTATATTGAGCTCATAGGAAGTCATATGTACCATTTTTATATGTGAAATTCTGACTTTTGGGGAGTTGGTTAAACTCAGCATATTATGTTTAACGTCCTAAATATACCTAGAAAAATATCTTGCAAATTGTGTATTGTTTGACCTAGTTGGTTGTGTTTGTATTTGTACATATATTGCACAATTAATATACTTGTGTATTAATTGTGCAGATTATGTATTTTGCATAAGTCGTATGATTATTGCAATTGTGTATTGATTATATTTCTATAAATTGTGCATTGTTTTGTGTAAGTTGTGCATTAATAGTATATGTTTTTGTATGTGTATTTGTGGAAATTTTCTAGTTGTGTATTTAATGAATATGTGCTAGTCATGTATTGTTCATATGTTGGCAAGTTGTGTATTGATTATATTTTTGAGCAAGTTGTGAATTAATTGTGTAAATGTCGAAATTGTATTTGTGCAAATCACGTATTTATGCTGGTTGCGTATTTTCATATTTGGGGTAGTTATGTATTGTACGTATTTGTGCTAGATATGTATTTGGGCAAGTTGTGTAATAATTATGAAAGATGTGTAATATTTGTGAAAGTTGTTTATTAATTGCGCATGTTGTGTAATTGCATATGGACGAATTGTTTATTTATGCCTCTGTGTATTGATTGTCATTGTGCAAGTTGAGAAATTATATAGCAAGTTTTTTTGTATTAATTGTACAAAGATGTATAATAATTACACAAATTGTGTAATAATTGTCCATGTTTTATAATAATTTTTGTACTAATACTGCATTTATGCAAGTTGTGTTTTTAATTTGCTGAAGTGGAACTGGTGCAACTGTATTTTTGTGTGCAAATTGTGTATTTTGTGTAAGCTCTGTAATCTGAAAAAATAGATCTTCATGGTGTAAGTGTATTTGGTTTATGAGACAATGTGAGGGTATTTTTGTGAAAATTTTGTTTGTAAAATTGTGTAATTTTAGTGAAAGCGCATTTTTGATTGTCTAAATGCATAAGTATTTTGATATATTTGTACAAATATCATACTTTCTGTAAATGTCATACTATGAGTGTACATGCAATATATGCAATATTGTTGCATGACCAAAATCAACTCATTCCATCTCAAATAAGTTTCAAAACAATCCTCTACGGTGTGAGTACCAGTGCATGCTGCCGCCACCGCGCTGCCTGACGCAAGTTTCTTCTCAACATATACCCCCCAGTCCATTCTAACCAATCATGTCTCCTAAAAATGTGACTGTGCAGGGAAATAAGGGCAACAAACCCCTTAACCAGACATCCATCCCGGCCAACTCTAACAATATCCGTGTTTCTCCGTCTGGAAGCTCTGGGGTCCGGGGTGGCGGGGCTGCCCTCCCCTCCACCCCATTGAGCAAGGGAGCAGAGTCCTCTCAACCCTCTCCTATGAACATGCTAGCATCCCAGTATAATCAACTCAAGCGAGCTTCCGGTCCCTCACCGGAATTCACTAACTGGACCGAGAATCAGTGGTTCAAAAAGTTGTGCCTAGTCCTCGAGTCACAAAATACTATCATCTTGAGTCTTCTCAACGAGAATCTAGCGAACCGCGCTAATCTCCAACAACAACAACAAGAAATAACCCTCCTCCGCGAGGATATTAGAAACTACAAGGCTAGCCAAGACCAACTACAGCATGATTTGAATGATCTCCATGAGGAAAACAACCTTCGGAAAACTGATGAAGCCTTAAAAAAACAGGAGGAAGCTCTCAGCAAAATGACTGCATGTATCAGTACATTTTCAGCCCAACGTTCCGTCTCCCAGGAGGAACAAGACCAGCAAAAGCTGCTAGACTCTGTTATCGTGTCGTCCCAAGATATACCTGTGGAACATGAAGGTGAAAATTGTGTCGAAATAGCTCAGGATCTCTTAAAAAACAAATTGCAGCTCAGTCTAAACAAAACTGACGTTATTGCTGCCTACAGAGTAGGCAAAAAGAATCCATCAGGTCTAAATCAACGGAAAATTCGCCTGAAGCTGTCTTCCCAGTTCACGAAATCCCATCTAGTCCGGACAGCTGCATCCCAACGGAAGGGATTATACATCAACGAGTGCTTGACCAGGAACAGACAGCAAATCCTCTACCGCCTGCGTCAAATCCGTCAACAAAACCCAGATGCGATTCATCAGTGCTTTGTTAGAGATGGACTGATAAAGGTGAGAAAAACCGCAGAGGGCAAAATGTTCACAATTACTAGAGAAGAAAACCTCAACACTTTCCTCTCCCAATGTGGTTTGTCTCACCTTATCACTCCCAATGAATTAACTTAATTAACCCCCTGTCAACTAGTGGGGCTAGGTATCCTAAGTCTCCTTGGTTCATTTTCTGACTTAATTTTTAACTTACTCTTACCTAGTCATTTACCGAAATTATTTAATTGAGTGTATTAAGTAGTTCTTCAGGTCTTTTTAATTATACAGTCATTACTGAACTATCTATAGTTATTAATCATTATCTTAAATTTGCCTATGTTTATTATTCAACTTTTCTTTGATTTCATTTATTACCTAGGTTGCCTAGCCTCGCCATGCTCCCTTACTCCATTGTACCCCTGGCTTTGCCTGCATCTCAAATTGCAAATTGTTACTTACAGTGTACCTGAGAGTACTTGTAAGCAATCTACCTCATTTTTTTCTTTTTTTTTCATTTTTGCTCAATTTTTTTTTTTTTTTTTTTTTTTTTTTGTATTGCTTAGTCTTGCTTATATTTTTTGTTTTGTATTTCTTTATCTTGTGTTTTGTATAGTCCATGTTTACATGTTTTTTCTTTAATCTCATTAATTGCCTAGGTTGCCTAGCCTAGCCATACTCCCTTACTCCATTGTACCCCTGTAAGCCCCTTTTGTGTTTGTTTTGTACAGTATTGTGTATATATTTTTCCCTATTTTATAGCTTATTTCTACTTATTTCTGATTCTACAATCAGCTTTTTTTATGCAGACAAGTATAGACCCAGAACTTAACCTCTTATCCACTATCTATGACAATAATCACTTTAATGATCTAAATTGCAGATATTTTGCAGCACATGATGTAAACAATGTATTAACTCATAATCACAATATCTCTGTTATCAATTTGAACGTTAGATCCCTAGGTAAACACTTCGATGATGTTAGTGCCTTGATTGAAACTATTGGCAACAAATTCTCTTTTATTATACTTACTGAAACATGGTTGAAAGAGGATACTACTCAACTCTTTAACATGCCTAACTACTCAGCAATTCACAACTGTCGTCAACTTCAGAGAGGTGGTGGCACTGCTCTTTACTACCACCAAGAACTAACATGCTTAAAAGAAATTAGAACTAGAGACTGCTATGGGGAGTATATCTTCGCCAGCTTCAGAGTCAAGGGTGCCGAGTCTGTCCTGTCTGTGGGTGCAGTCTATAGAATTCCCAACACTGATGTGTCTGAATTCAACTCAAACCTTAGAAATCTAATACTTGATAACAGACTGAACAAAAACCACCTAATTATCGCAGGGGACTTTAATATTGACCTCTGCAAGCCAGAACACCCTACTGCTGTTAGCTTCCTCAACTGTATGAATTCCTGCTTCCTCATACCCTTAATCACTAGACCTACTAGAATCACTGATAGCACTGCCACGACTCTTGATCACATCTGGACCAACATAACCTCTCCGCTTACTTCAGGTATAATCACCGATAGCACTACAGACCACTACCCCACATTTCTCTTAACTAACATTAGCAAACCACCTCTAGAAACAAGGGAGTTAAGCTTTAGGCTGCACAATGAAACTGCTATAAACAATTTTATAACTGCTGCTGATAATGTCAACTGGGAGTCCGAGTTAGGTAACATAGGGGACATCAACCTAGCAGTGCAATCTTTTCTACAAACAACTCTTAGCCTTTATAACACCCACTGTCCTAGGCTTACAAAACAAGTCACAAGCAAAAGGCTTAACAATCCTTGGCTTACAAAGGGAATACTGAAATCCATTAACAAAAAACACGACCTTGAGAAGAAGTATAGGTTAGGAATTGTCTCCAAAGAATTCTCAAAGAATTACTCATTATTGCTATCTAAGATAATTAGACGAGCCAAAACTAAATACTACGAAGATAAATTTACTCAAATAAAGAGCAACATTAAACAAACTTGGAGCACAATTTCACAAATATTGGGATCAAAGAAATCTTTAAATAACAAACCGACTCGCCTGTCTAATAACGATGGTCAGCTTTCAGCCTCTGATTCTGCTATTGAGTTCAATAGGTTCTTCTCTTCCATTGGTTCATCCCTTGCAAATGAGATTCCATCTTCCAGTACTGACATTAAGGACTATCTTACAGGTAACTATCCACAGTCTCTGTACCTAAAGCCTATTAACTCCACTGACGTCAATGAGATAATCCTTTCCCTTAAAACCAAGTCTGGTGCCCTTGAGGAGATACCAACTTTAATTTACAAAAAAGCCTCCAGATCTTTAGCCCCTGCTATTGTTTTGCTCTTCAACAAGTCACTTGAACTCCAAACCTTTCCAGATATTCTAAAAAAAGCGAGAGTAACGCCTGTCCACAAATGTGGTGACCCCACAGATGTTAACAACTACAGACCTATATCAATCCTGCCAAACTTGTCAAAAATTTTTGAAAAACTTATATATAAGCAGCTTTACTCATATCTAGCCAAACTCAATATACTTAGCCCTTGCCAATATGGCTTCAGACCCAAAAAAAGCACTAACGATGCACTTATTAGTATGCTTAACTCGATTCATACAGCTCTTGATAAAAAGGAGTTCCCTGTTGGGTTATTTGTGGACCTGCGTAAAGCTTTTGATACTGTCAACCACCATAACCTTCTTCTTAAATTACATCATTATGGAGTCAGAGGACACTCCCTACAATACCTCGAGTCCTACCTTACTGACAGGCTCCAATATGTTTCTGTGAATAATACAATTTCTCCCACCCTACCCATCAACATTGGTGTTCCTCAGGGCAGCATACTTGGCCCTCTCCTCTTTCTCATCTACATTAATGACCTTCCAAATGCCTCCCAACACCTCAAACCAATTCTATTTGCTGACGACACAACCTTCATTTACTCCAGTCCTGACCCTCTTGCTCTAAATGCCACAGTAAATACTGAGCTAAATAAAGTCCATCTTTGGCTAACTGCCAACAAACTCACCCTTAACATTGACAAAACTTTTTATATTCTGTTTGGCAATAAATCCTCTAGTCATATAAATCTCAAAATAAACAATACCCAAATTTGTAACAAATTAGATGGCAAATTCCTTGGCATTCTCATTGACCACAAGCTGAATTTCCAGGGACACATTCTAAATATATCAAAAAAAGTTTCAAAAACTGTGGGCATTCTTTCTAAGATCAGATATTATGTACCACGCCCTGCCCTGGTGACTCTCTATTACTCCCTTATCTATCCTTATCTCAACTATGGTATTTGTGCTTGGGGTTCTACTACCCAAAATCACTTACGTCCTCTAATTACCCAACACAAAGCTGCTATTAGAACAATATCCAACTCTGGCCCCAGACATCACTCGGTACCCCTACTCAAATCTCTGAATATGTTAGATATTAAGTCACTGCACATTCTCTCATGTGTATTATACATATATAAAACGCTAAACTATAATACCAATCCTGATCTTAAAAGCTTCATAGAAGGTTGTAACAGAACCCATGAGCACCACACCAGAAATAAATACAGTTTTGATATTCCTAGAGTACGTCTTAATCAAACTAGAAATGCTCTACAAATCAAGGGACCCAGAATGTGGAATGACCTTCCCAACCATGTTAAAGACTGTACCTCTCTCAACCAGTTTAAGATAAAAACTAAACACTACCTAATAAATTCCCTGTAATCTACCTCACTCCTCTATTGTCAACCCATGTCTGTTATTTTCTTTTCTTTTTTTTTTAATCAACACTGTTTGTCAACCTATTGTATTTGTGCTGCTTTTTCAGTCATGTTCCCCCTTTTTTTATCTTTATTTGTATTTGTTCTCAACACTTTTTATTCTTTATGCTCAATTAGTATTAAGTTCTAGATATTAATGTTTTTCTTGCCCGAAACGCATTGCGTAATAGTGGCTTTAGGCATTGTATGTACTAGCTCTATCTATATATCAATCCATTAATGTAACATCACTTGTATGTGTATACCTTACCTGAATAAACATCTGAATCTGAATCTGAATCTGATTGTGTAAATGGCATATTTTGGGTGCAACTGGCATATTTTGTATGTAAATGTCATATTTTTGTCTATAAATAACATATTTTGTGTGATGGTATATTTTGAGTGTAAATATTATATTTTGTGCATAAATGGCATATTTGGTGTGTAAATGCTGTATTTTCTGTATATGGCATAAATTACATCTGATTAATGGGGAAATGGTGGTAAAAACTAGGGTATTCTCTATGAATATATAGTGCGAAGTATGTGTAGGTATATATGATTGTATTTGCGACTGTTGGTTTAGAAACAAGTTAGCTGATTTGTGTAGCAAAACTAGGATTTTTTATTTTTGAGGTGTAAAAATGATTAGCTTATGAATATAGTGGCTAGCATCCAGCTGAGTTGCTAGATGGATGAATTGAGGTGCGACATTTGGATAGCTATTTGATGGATGTGAGGACAGTTGACTAGCCTATGAACACAGCTACTAATCCGCTGTGCTGCCAGATGTGTGGTGGCTACTTGTGGATTATAGTAGAATATCTAGCTATAGGGTTTCATAATTGCTGTTGTGTATAAAACTAGAATGACAGCTATTTATTAAAACTATTATTGTACACTAATACTTTAAGTGGATCCCTTGGTTGATTTAAGCATAGGGTGGACATGAATATGAATGAGATTGGGTGAAAATATATAGGAGCTGCCTCGTATGGGCCAATAGGACTTTTGCAGTTACCTTTATTCTTATGTTCAGCTCACCTGCTATGCTGCCAGATGTACGATTCTACAAAAAATTGCGGTATGACATTTGGGTTGCTGTTATACTTTTGCACTTATCTCCGAATAATGATTTCAGTTGTGGATAATTAAAATGTATATTCTTGAACCTCTGATTAGGTTAGGTGGGGATGGATTGTCTAGTCATTTTTGAATAATAATAACATTAAATACACATGCCAGTAGGACGCCAAAGGTCGCATTGGTTGTCTGGTGACGTCATACATAGTTGACCAATCAGGTACTGTAATACCTTGACACCTATATGCTAATGGCCAGCAATACCTTATCCCTATACCTGAGGTCGCTTTTCGTGATGTCGCCAAACAACAACAACAATACCTGGTCTGTAGAATGCATTTGTTTGTTATATATAATAAGTTAGGTTAGGTTAGGTTAGGATGGTTTGATCGGGTTTATGAATATCAGAAAATATGAGCAATGAGCGAAAATACGAACCATTGTAGCTGAATATCAACTTTGATGAAGCACAGAGTACAGTTTAGGTATTAAGCCAGATTAAGAGTTCACACTTATGTGTGAACCTCCTGGGATCCGCATTTAGCCCGTTGACGCCTCGCGCCACATTAGGGATGATGACATCAGAAAAGTAAGTATCTGCAGAAGGCCTTTGCTTTTACTGAATGAGTATTTTTGATTTGTTATATGCTACAGTAAGGTGTGGGAGGTATGTTTTGAGAGAATGTGAGATGCGCATATATATATATTTATGCGTTTATGCAGTAATATTGGATTACTACTGAAAATTGCATTGAAGTCACCATGCCTGGCAGGGGACTGATAGTTTATACAGTAATATTGGATTAGTACTTAAATTGCAATGAAGTCACCACGCCTCGCAGGGGACTGTTTTCATACAAATGAAAGATAGTAAGTATTCATTTTTATTTTGCCCTATGCTCAATAAGCAATTTCTGAAGAAAGATTGACAAAGCTTAAATTACATTCTCTAGAAAGGCAAAGAAGTAGAGGTGACATGATAGAGCTGTGAATGAATGGCCATGATAAAGGGGGAATATTAATAGACTATTAAAATTATCAACACTAGACAGAACATGAAACAATGGACATAAATTGGAATAAGTTTTAGATTTAGATTTAGAAAAAGACCTGGGTAAATACGGGTTCTGTAAACAGGGTTTGAACTCATTTCTTATGTTATTATTATGTAATCTTAGCTATAAAATGATCTTAGACAATGGGAAACAGTACGGCAATACCTTATTGAGAAAAACGAGCTTATAATGATTAACGCCATTGCACATCAGGCTTGACAGAAGGCAGCATTTGTATCCCCCTTTGCTATAAACATTAAAAATGGGAATAAACATACTATAACAGAAAACGGACTTATTCAGGGAAGAAGAATACGGGGTGACTATTAGCAATGCCTGTGCGAAATATGATGGGGCCAGGAGCCGGCCTTTTAATCCCCAGGTAAGTTGATGACGTCATTGACCATTAGCAATGCCCGTGCATGGGTCAGTGGGGTAACGAAAAAACATGAAGCCAAGTCGTGACCGTCAAATCTCACTGGGGTAACGAAAAAACATGAAGCCAAGTCGTGACCGTCGGAAAAAGCAAAACGGTCATGACTTGGCCCGGTTTACACTACATGTGTGTGCTGAGGTATAGTGTGTGTGCTGAGGTATAGTGTGTGTGCTGAGGTATAGTGTGTGTGCTGAGGTATAGTGGGTGTGCTGAGGACACTGGAGGCCAGAGGTGCTCATGAGTGCTGGAGAAGTTTATCTCCCGCTGATCTGTCTCGCTGACAAGATAATACTCTGATGTATTGTAGCGGACTACATGGTGTCTCACACCCCTGGTGTCCCACACCCCTGGTGTCTCACACCCCTGGTGGCCCACACCCCTGGTGTCTCACACCCCTGGTGTCCCACACCCCTGGTGTCTCACACCCCTGGTGTCCCACACCCCTGGTGTCTCACACCCCTGGTGTCCCACACCCCTGGTGTCCCACACCCCTGGTGTCTCACACCCCTGGTGTCTCACACCCCTGGTGTCCCACACCCCTGGTGTCTCACACCCCTGGTTGGCCCACACCCCTGATGTCCCACACCCCTGGTGTCCCACACCCCTGGTGTCCCACACCCCTGGTGTCCCACACCCCTGGTGTCTCACACTCCAGGTGTTCCACACCCCTGGTGTCCCACACTCCTGGTGTCTCACACCCCTGGTGTCCCACACTCCTGGTGTCCCACACCCCTGGTGTCTCACACTCCTGGTGTCCCACACCCCTGGTGCTCCACACCCCTGGTGTCCCACACTCCTGGTGTCCCACACCCCTGGTGTCTCACACCCCTGGTGTCCCACACCCCTGGTGTCCCACACCCCTGGTGTCTCACACTCCTGGTGTCTCACGCTCCTGGTGTCCCACACCCCTGGTTTCTCACACCCCTGGTGTCCCACACCCCTGGTGTCTCACACCCCTGGTGTCCCACACCTCTGGTGTCTCACACACCCCTGGTGTCCCACACCCCTGGTGTCCCACACCCCTGGTGTCTCACACTCCTGGTGTCCCACACTCCTGGTGTCTCACACCCCTGGTGTCCCACACCCCTGGTGTCCCACACCCCTGGTGTCCCACACCCCTGGTGTCCCACACCTTTCGTGTCCCACATCCCTGGTGTCTCACACTCCTGGTGTCCCACACCCCTGGTGTCTCACACTCCTGGTGTCCCACACCCCTGGTGTCTCACACCTCTGGTGTCCCACACCCCTGGTGTCTCACACTCCTGGTGTCCCACACCCCTGGTGTCTCACACTCCTGGTGTCTCACACTTCTGGTGTCCCACACCCCTGGTGTCTCACACTCCTGGTGTCCCACACCCCAGGTGTCTCACACCCCTGGTGTCCCACACCCCTGGTGTCTCACACTCCTGGTGTCCCACACCCCTGGTGTCCCACACCCCTGGTGTCCCACACTCCTGGTGTCCCACACCCCTGGTGTCTCACACCCCTGGTGTCCCACACCCCTGGTGTCCCACACCCCTGGTGTCTCACACTCCTGGTGTCCCACACCCCTGGTGTCTCACACTCCTGGTGTCCCACACCCCTGGTGTCTCACACTCCTGGTGTCCCACACCCCTGGTGTCTCACACTCCTGGTGTCCCACACCCCTGGTGTCTCACACCCCTGGTGTCCCACACCCCTGGTGTCTCACACTCCTGGTGTCCCACACCCCTGGTGTCTCACACTCCTGGTGTCCCACACCCCTGGTGTCTCACACTCCTGGTGTCCCACACCCCTGGTGTCTCACACCCCTGGTGTCCCACACCCCTAGTGTCTCACACTCCTGGTGTCCCACACCCCTGGTGTCCCACACCCCTGGTGTCCCACACTCCTGGTGTCCCACACCCCTGGTGTCTCACACCCCTGGTGTCCCACACCCCTGGTGTCCCACACCCCTGGTGTCTCACACCCCTGGTGTCTCACACTCCTGGTGTCCCACTCTCCTGGTGTCCCACACCCCTGGTGTCCCACACTCCTGGTGTCCCACACCCCTGGTGTCTCACACTCCTGGTGTCCCACACCCCTGGTGCCCCACACCCCTGGTGTCCCACACCCCTGGTGTCCCACAACCCCTGGTGTCTCACACTCCTGGTGTCTCACGCTCCTGGTGTCCCACACCCCTGGTTTCTCACACCCTGGTGTCCCACACCCCTGGTGTCTCACACCCCTGGTGTCCCACACCCCTGGTGTCTCACACACCCCTGGTGTCCCCACACCCCTGGTGTCCCACACCCCTGGTGTCCTCACACCCCTGGTGTCCCACACCCCTGGTGTCCCACACCCCTGGTGTCCCACACCCCTGGTGTCCCACACCTTTCGTGTCCCACACCCCTGGTGTCTCACACTCCTGGTGTCCCACACCCCTGGTGTCTCACACTCCTGGTGTCCCACACCCCTGGTGTCTCACACCCCTGGTGTCCCACACCCCTGGTGTCTCACACTCCTGGTGTCCCACACCCCTGGTGTCTCACACTCCTGGTGTCTCACACTTCTGGTGTCCCACACCCCTGGTGTCTCACACTCCTGGTGTCCCACACCCCAGGTGTCTCACACCCCTGGTGTCCCACACCCCTGGTGTCTCACACTCCTGGTGTCCCCACACCCCTGGTGTCCCACACCCCTGGTGTCCCACACTCCTGGTGTCCCACACCCCTGGTGTCTCACACTCCTGGTGTCCCACACCCCTGGTGTCCCACACCCCTGGTGTCTCACACTCCTGGTGTCCCACACCCCTGGTGTCTCACACTCCTGGTGTCCCACACCCCTGGTGTCTCACACTCCTGGTGTCCCCACACCCCTGGTGTCTCACACTCCTGTTGTCCCACACCCCTGGTGTCTCACACCCCCTGGTGTCCCACACCCCTGGGTGTCTCACACTCCTGGTGTCCCACACCCCTGGTGTCTCACACTCCTGGTGTCCCACACCCCTGGTGTCTCACACTCCTGGTGTCCCACACCCCTGGTGTCTCACACCCCTGGTGTCCCACACCCCTGGTGTCTCACACTCCTGGTGTCCCACACCCCTGGTGTCCCACACCCCTGGTGTCCCACACTCCTGGTGTCCCACACCCCTGGTGTCTCACACCCCTGGTGTCTCACACTCCTGGTGTCCCACTCTCCTGGTGTCCCACACCCCTGGTGTCCCACACTCCTGGTGTCCCACACCCCTGGTGTCTCACACTCCTGGTGTCCCACACCCCTGGTGTCCCACACCCCTGGTGTCCCACACTCCTGGTGTCCCACACCCCTGGTGTCCCACACTCCTGGTGTCCCACACCCCTGGTGTCTCACACTCCTGGTGTCCCACACCCCTGGTGTCCCACACTCCTGGTGTCCCACACCCCTGGTGTCCCACACTCCTGGTGTCCCACACCCTGGTGTCGCACACTCCTGGT
>NC_091152.1:26026483-26098445 GCF_040958095.1 Procambarus clarkii | reverse complement strand
TCCTAGTGCCCACACCCCTGGTGTCCCACACTCCTGGTGTCCCACACTCCTGGTGTCCGACACCACTGGTGTCTCACACTCCTGGTGTCCCACACCCCTGGTGTCCCACACTCCTGGTGTCCCACACTCCTGATGTCCGACACCCCTGGTGTCTCACACTCCTGGTGTCTCACACTCCTGGTGTCCCACACCCCTGGTGTACCACACCCCTGGTGTCTCACACTCCTGGTGTCCCACACTCCTGGTGTCCCACACTCCTGGTGTCCCACACTCCTGGTGTCCGACACCCCTGGTGTCTCACACTCCTGGTGTCCCACACCCCTGGTGTACCACACCCTGGTGTACCACACCCCTGGTGTACCACACCCCTGGTGTCTCACACTCCTGGTGTCCCACACTCCTGGTGTCCCACACCCCTGGTGTCTCACACCCCTGGTGTCTCACACTCCTGGTGTCTCACACTCCTGGTGTCCCACACTCCTGGCGTCTCACTCCCCTGGTGTCCCACACCCCTGGTGTCTCACACCCCTGGTGTCCCACACCCCGGGTGTCCCACACCCCTGGTGTCCCACACCCCTGGTGTCTCACACTCCTGGTGTCCCACACTCCTGGTGTCCCACACCCCTGGTGTCTCACACTCCTGGTGTCCCACACCCCTGGTGTACCACACCCCTGGTGTCTCACACTCCTGGTGTCCCACACCCCTGGTGTCCCACACCCCTGGTGTCTCACACTCCTGGTGTCTCACACTCCTGGTGTCCCACACTCCTGGTGTACCACACCTCTGGTGTCTCACACTCCTGGTGTCCCACACTCCTGGTGTCCCACACTCCTGGTGTCTCACACTCCTGGTGTCCCACACCCCTGCTGTACCACACCCCTGGTGTCCCACACCCCTGGTGTCCCACACTCCTGGTGTCTCACACTCCTGGTGTCCCACACTCCTGGTGTCCCACACTCCTGGTGTCTCACACTCCAGGTGTCCCACACCCCTGGTGTCTCACACTCCTGGTGTCCCACACCCCTGGTGTCTCACACTCCTGGTGTCCCACACTCCTGGTGTCCCACACTCCTGGTGTCCCACACTCCTGGTGTCCGACACCCCTGGTGTCTCACACTCCTGGTGTCTCACACTCCTGGTGTCCCACACTCCTGGTGTCCCACACTCCTGGTGTCCCACACTCCTGGTGTCCGACACCCTTTGGTGTCCCACACCCCTGGTGTCTCACACTCCTGGTGTCCCACACCCCTGCTGTACCACACCCCTGGTGTCTCACACTCCTGGTGTCCCACACTCCTGGTGTCCCACACTCCTGGTGTCCCACACTCCTGGTGACTCACACTCCTGGTGTCTCACACTCCTGGTGTCCGACACCCCTGGTGTCTCACACTCCTGGTGTCTCACACTCCTGGTGTCCCACACTCCTGGTGTCCCACACTCCTGGTGTCCCACACTCCTGGTGTCCGACACCCCTGGTGTCCCACACCCCTGGTGTCTCACACTCCTGGTGTCCCACACCCCTGCTGTACCACACCCCTGGTGTCTCACACTCCTGGTGTCCCACACTCCTGGTGTCCCACACTCCTGGTGTCCCACACTCCTGGTGTCTCACACTCCTGGTGTCTCACACTCCTGGTGTCCCACACTCCTGGTGTCCCACACCCCTGGTGTCTCACACTCCTGGTGTCCCACACTCCTGGTGTCCCACACCCCTGGTGTCCCACACTCCTGGTGTCTCACACTCCTGGTGTCTCACACTCCTGGTGTCCCACACCCCTGGTGTCCCACACCTCTGGTGTCCCACACCCCTGGTGTCCTACACTCCTGGTGTCCCACACTCCTGGTGTCCCACACCCCTGGAGTCTCACACTCCTGGTGTCCCACACCCCTGGTGTCTCACACCCCTGGTGTCCCACTCTCCTGGTGTCCCACACTCCTGGTGTCTCACACCCCTGGTGTACCACACTCCTGGTGTCCCACACCCCTGGTGTCTCACTCCCCTGGTGTCCCACACCCCTGGTGTCCCACACTCCTGGTGTCCCACACTCCTGGTGTCCCACACCCCTGGTGTCTCACTCCCCTGGTTTCCCACACCCCTGGTGTCCCACACCCCTGGTGTCCCACACTCCTGGTGTCCCACACCCCTGGTGTCTCACTCCCCTGGTTTCCCACACCCCTGGTGTCCCACACTCCTGGTGTCCCACACCCCTGGTGTCTCACTCCCCTGGTGTCCCACACCCCTGGTGTCCCACACCCCTGGTGTCCCACACTCCTGGTGTCCCACACCCCTGGTGTCTCACTCCCCTGGTTTCCCACACCCCTGGTGTCCCACACTCCTGGTGTCCCACACCCCTGGTGTCTCACACCCCCTGGTGTCTGTATAGTGTATGGACCCCCCCATGTTTTCACCTTTATTGTCTTATCACCTGACCCAGTGCGGGTATAAAATCAACCAGCCCTGTAAAATCTCTTCACTTGAGAATGAACCATGGAGGTTCGAAACGTTGTGCAAATTGTATAAATAAGTGTAATACATTCTATAGTAATTCACTTCTTTTCTTCACCTTAATATAACGAAAATGAGTTTTATAGAACTCCTATTTCAGCTAAGCCCTGACGCTAAGAAAATAGTTAGAGAGAGACAGAAGCCCTAAATCAGAAAATAATAAATACAGAATATGCAGTCATATTCAATGAAACATGTTTGAAGGAAAACCTGCTGCCGGTGTACACCAATATAAACCCACATGACCCAGCAGTCTGCAATACAGAGTTTACCTATAGGTATAGGCAAGAGCTCATACGGCATCAACTGAACAAGAAGAAGGAAGCCCTCCAAACCCTTACAGAGCAGGCTGAGCATCTGTTAAACAAATGGACCCAGTACGACATCCCCATCCAACTCAAACAAACCATCAACAGTGAACTATTTAACCTGAAACAACAACATAAAACTCGAGTAGAAACAAAGACACTCCGTAAGTTAACAGCCCTAAACGGTGGACAGTTAAAGATCCCTCGTCCTAAAGATGGCTACATTAACCTGACTTCTTATGATCTTACCCAGGACCAACGAGACCTCTTAAGTCTTGGTCTAAATTGTCAATTCTTATCTAAACCAAAGATGCATCAAAAACGCCTGGAAATCGAAATGCTTCTGGACGATATCCATAAGCTAGAAGACAACAAAAAAGTCATCACCACTGACACACTTCAAGCTGAACTACTAGCAGAAGCAGGGAATAAACGAGGAACATATTCATCTACAATCTTAACCCCTCGACTCAAAGAAGCAGCAAAACAACTAAAAAATCTGAAAGACGTAACAATAAGAAAAGCCGACAAGACAGAAGCATATGTATTGAATCCTACCCATGAATACATGAACAAAATTAGCGACATCCTTAGTGACGACTCCAAATTTCAACGAATCACGAGGAACCCCGTAGAAGACCTTAAGCGGAAAGTAAACAAAACAATTACAGCAATCAACGCAAAGAAAGGTAGTGTGCATTTCAATAAACTTCAAGGCGACTATAGGTTAGGATATGCCTACGGCAATGTTAAGACGCATAAACCAGGTATCCCACTACGCCCAATAATCAGCCAAATACCAACTCCAACCTATCACCTGGCAAAAAGACTCAATGAACTCCTAACTCCATACACTCCAAGTAAGTTTAGTCTACAATCATCAGCAGATTTCCTAGAATTTATCAAATCTACCCAGCCCGATGGAATCATCGCTTCCCTGGACGTTGCATCCCTATTTACCAACGTCCCAGTCGACACAACCATAGGAATGATACTGGACAGAGTATACAGAGACGAGAGCACCCCCAAATTAGACATACCTGAGCCACACTTGAAGAGTCTTCTCGAAGCATGTACAAAGGAAGCCCCTTTCATCAGTCCACAAGGAGACATGTATTTACAAATAGATGGAGTAGCAATGGGCTCCCCCTTAGGAGTTTTATTTGCTAATTTTTATATGGGAACCATCGAAGACAGGGTCTTCAGTAGCAGACAAAAACCAACTGTATATTGCCGTTATGTAGATGACATATTCGTAATAGTAAAAGACTCAGATGAACTAATTGATCTAAAAAGCCATCTAGAGAGAGAGTCAGTACTCTAATTTACATATGAAAATAGTGAAAATAACAGTCTGCCATTCTTGGATGTACTAATAACAAAAACAGGAACCTCTTTAAGCACCAACGTATATACCAAGCCCACCAACAAAAGGATTATGCCTGAACGGTAGAAGTGAGTGCCCCCAAAGATACAAAGCCAGTGTTCTCACTGCTTATATTCGTCGAGCGCTTACCCACTGCTCTGAATGGAGCAACGTGTGTAGAGACTTTGAAAGAGTAACTCAGGAATTGGTGAACAACGGATATAGCAACGCGGAAATAAACGCTGCTATAAGAAGACACTTGGACCGTTGGTATAATCCAGAACCTAGAACAGAAACCACAATACCTCCAATAAAATTATATTACAAATCAACAATGCACAGTGAACATATAAAAGAGTAAAGAATAATGAAAGAAATAATCCGTAAAGGAGTAAAAAGCATTACTCTTAACCATAACATAAACTTGATAATATTCTACAAAACCAAGAAGACTTCCGAACTCCTTATCAAAAACAGCCCGAAGCCGACGGAGAACCCTCTACAGCAGTCAAGCGTTGTATACATGTACACTTGCCCCCACGAAGGATGTAACCTTCAATCTAAGTACATAGGTATGACGTCGACCAAGCTGACGAGGCGTTTGACATGCCATCATCAATCCGGTGCCCCTAGAAATCACATGAGACAAGCCCATGACATCACCCAAACAAGAGAAATGTTGAACAAAAATACCTGTATAATAGACAAAACCCAAGATGCAAGAAGGAATGATACTGGACAAATACTGGATAATACAAATTCTTGAAGCAGTTCACATAAGAATAGAACAACCTAACATGAACACCCAAATCACGGAACTATTTACTCTACCCACCATGAGAGTAACGACAAGACCAGAACATAACGATGCCAACACAGAAGACAATGTTCAATATAACAGGCCAACTATACTTGATTAATCTTTGTATGTAGATAGAAGCTGCCTTGTATGGACCAATAAGCCTTCTGCAGTTACCTCTATTCTTATGTTCTTATGTTTCACCCCACATTTATCCCTTATGTATCCCCCCATGTTTTCACCTTTATTGTCTTATCACCTGACCCAGTGCGGGTATAAAATCAACCAGCCCTGTAAAATCTCTTCACTTGAGAATGAACCATGGAGATTCGAAACGTTGTGCAAATTGTATAAATAAGTATAATACATTCTATAGTAATTCACTTCTTTTCTTCACCTTAATATTACGAAAATGAGTTTTGGAGAACTCCTATTTCAGCTAAGAAAATAGTTAGAGGGATAGAAGCCCTAAACCAGAAAATAATAAATACAGAATATGCGGTCATATTTAATGAAACATATATATATATATATATATATATATATATATATATATATATATATATATATATATATATATATATATATATATATATATATTATTAAATATGACCGAAAAAGTAAGATTAATAATTCTAACACGAATTTTCTCAATCTTTCGTACATTATGCTTCACTGTTGGAGGTAAATCAAAAATCACTTCTCCAAAATTCATTTTTATTTCTAGTCTGACGCGACACGGGCGCGTTTCGTAAAACTTATTACATTTTCAAAGACTTCACAAATACACAACTGATTAGAACTTGCGTTTCCCTGATTTTATATCTACATTTGAGTGAGGTGGGAAGGGTGATGTGGCATTACATTTGAGTGAGGTGGGAAGGATGATGTGGCATTAACACAAGACAGAACACTAGAGGATATTAATAGGGTATTAAAAGTATCAACACAAGACAGAACAGAAACAATGGGTATTGAATAGAAGTGTTTGTAGAAAGCCTATTGGTCCATATTTCTTGATGCTTCTATATTGGAGCGGAGTCTTGAGGTGGGTAGAATATAGTTGTGCAATAATTGGCTGTTGATTGCTGGTGTTGACTTCTTGATGTGTAGTGCCTCGCAAACGTCAAGCCGCCTGCTATCGCTGTATCTATCGATGATTTCTGTGTTGTTTACTAGGATTTCTCTGGCGATGGTTTGGTTATGGGAAGAGATTATATGTTCCTTAATGGAGCCCTGTTGTTTATGCATCGTTAAACGCCTAGAAAGAGATGTTGTTGTCTTGCCTATATACTGGGTTTTTTGGAGCTTACAGTCCCCAAGTGGGCATTTGAAGGCATAGACGACGTTAGTCTCTTTTAAAGCGTTCTGTTTCGTGTCTGGAGAGTTTCTCATGAGTAGGCTGGCCGTTTTTCTGGTTTTATAGTAAATCGTCAGTTGTATCCTCTGATTTTTGTCTGTAGGGATAACGTTTCTATTAACAATATCTTTCAGGACCCTTTCCTCTGTTTTATGAGCTGTGGAAAAGAAGTTCCTGTAAAATAGTCTAATAGGGGGTATAGGTGTTGTGTTAGTTGTCTCTTCGGAGGTTGCATGGCTTTTCACTTTCCTTCTTATGATGTCTTCGATGAAACCATTGGAGAAGCCGTTATTGACTAGAACCTGCCTTACCCTACAGAGTTCTTCGTCGACTTGCTTCCATTCTGAGCTGTGGCTGAGAGCACGGTCGACGTATGCGTTAACAACACTCCTCTTGTACCTGTCAGGGCAGTCGCTGTTGGCATTTAGGCACATTCCTATGTTTGTTTCCTTTGTGTAGACTGCAGTGTGGAAACCTCCGCCCTTTTCCATGACTGTTACATCTAGAAAAGGCAGCTTCCTATCCTTTTCCGTCTCGTAAGTGAAACGCAGCACGGAACTCTGCTCAAATGCCTCCTTCAGCTCCTGCAGATGTCTGACATCAGGTACCTGTGTAAAAATGTCGTCAACATACCTGCAGTATATGGCCGGTTTCAAGTTCATGTCGACTAAGACTTTTTGCTCGATGGTACCCATGTAGAAGTTTGCAAACAGGACACCTAGGGGAGAACCCATGGCGACCCCATCTACTTGCTTATACATGTGCCCATCCGGGCTCAAGAAGGGTGCCTCTTTAGTACAAGCTTGGAGTAGTTTCCTCAGAATACTTTCTGGCATGTCAAGAGGAGTACAGGCTGGATCACGATACACTCTGTCGGCTATCATTCCGATTGTCTCGTCCACAGGTACGTTGGTGAACAGCGATTCTACGTCCAACGAGGCTCTTATCCCTGTGGCCCGTGCGCCCCGCAGTAAGTCCACAAATTCCTTTGGAGACTTCAGGCTGAAGGCGCAAGGAACATAAGGAGTCAGCAGGCCGTTGAGTCGCTTCGCCAATCTGTACGTGGGTGTGGGTATCTGGGTATGTGGGTATTTGAAGTCTCCAAAGGAATTTGTGGACTTACTGCGGGGCGCACGGGCCACAGGGATAAGAGCCTCGTTGGACGTAGAATCGCTGTTCACCAACGTACCTGTGGACGAGACAATCGGAATGATAGCCGACAGAGTGTATCGTGATCCAGCCTGTACTCCTCTTGACATGCCAGAAAGTATTCTGAGGAAACTACTCCAAGCTTGTACTAAAGAGGCACCCTTCTTGAGCCCGGATGGGCACATGTATAAGCAAGTAGATGGGGTCGCCATGGGTTCTCCCCTAGGTGTCCTGTTTGCAAACTTCTACATGGGTACCATCGAGCAAAAAGTCTTAGTCGACATGAACTTGAAACCGGCCATATACTGCAGGTATGTTGACGACTTTTTTACACAGGTACCTGATGTCAGACATCTGCAGGAGCTGAAGGAGGCATTTGAGCAGAGTTCCGTGCTGCGTTTCACTTACGAGACGGAAAAGGATAGGAAGCTGCCTTTTCTAGGTGTAACAGTCATGGAAAAGGGCGGAGGTTTCCACACTGCAGTCTACACAAAGGAAACAAACATAGGAATGTGCCTAAATGCCAACAGCGACTGCCCTGACAGGTACAAGAGGAGTGTTGTTAACGCATACGTCGACCGTGCTCTCAGCCACAGCTCAGAATGGAAGCAAGTCGACGAAGAACTCTGTAGGGTAAGGCAGGTTCTAGTCAATAACGGCTTCTCCAATGGTTTCATCGAAGACATCATAAGAAGGAAAGTGAAAAGCCATGCAACCTCCGAAGAGACAACTAACACAACACCTATACCCCCTATTAGACTATTTTACAGGAACTTCTTTTCCACAGCTCATAAAACAGAGGAAAGGGTCCTGAAAGATATTGTTAATAGAAACGTTATCCCTACAGACAAAAATCAGAGGATACAACTGACGATTTACTATAAAACCAGAAAAACGGCCAGCCTACTCATGAGAAACTCTCCAGACACGAAACAGAACGCTTTAAAAGAGACTAACGTCGTCTATGCCTTCAAATGCCCACTTGGGGACTGTAAGCTCCAAAAAACCCAGTATATAGGCAAGACAACAACATCTCTTTCTAGGCGTTTAACGATGCATAAACAACAGGGCTCCATTAAGGAACATATAATCTCTTCCCATAACCAAACCATCGCCAGAGAAATCCTAGTAAACAACACAGAAATCATCGATAGATACAGCGATAGCAGGCGGCTTGACGTTTGCGAGGCACTACACATCAAGAAGTCAACACCAGCAATCAACAGCCAATTATTGCACAACTATATTCTACCCACCTCAAGACTCCGCTCCAATATAGAAGCATCAAGAAATATGGACCAATAGGCTTTCTACAAACACTTCTATTCAATACCCATTGTTTCTGTTCTGTCTTGTGTTGATACTTTTAATACCCTATTAATATCCTCTAGTGTTCTGTCTTGTGTTAATGCCACATCATCCTTCCCACCTCACTCAAATGTAATGCCACATCACCCTTCCCACCTCACTCAAATGTAGATATAAAATCAGGGAAACGCAAGTTCTAATCAGTTGTGTATTTGTGAAGTCTTTGAAAATGTAATAAGTTTTACGAAACGCGCCCGTGTCGCGTCAGACTAGAAATAAAAATGAATTTTGGAGAAGTGATTTTTTATTTACCTCCAACAGTGAAGCATAATGTACGAAAGATTGAGAAAATTCGTGTTAGAATTATTAATCTTACTTTTTCAGTCATATTTAATAATATATGTCTACAGGAAAGACTGCTACCAAAATATACTAATATATATATATATATATATTATATATATATATGCGAAGAAGCCTGAATGGTTCCCAGGACTATATGCAACTGAAAACTCCTGGCAGTATGGGTTCGAGTCACTTCTGGGTTGTGAGTTTTCAGTTTTATATATATATATATATATATATATATATATATATATATATATATATATATATATATATATATATATATATATATTGTGACGGTAAAGTGTTGATGTTCGGCAGTCCTCCAATGGCAGGTGGCAATGCCTTGTCACACTTACAGAAAAAAAAAGAGACTGCTTGCCTGTTTGTCTGTGGTAAGGTAATGGGAAGACACACAAGACACAAAATATAAACAATGAAATTTTAATTACTTTAGAAAACAAGATATGAACAAAGACAATCCCTTGGCTTACGTAAAATTCAAAACAAGTCAACAAACAAAACATGAATAATTAATGAATGTAAAATTTACTCTAAAACAAAATAAAATGCAAGACAATAATAATAAGAATCAGGTGCTGAGAATACTGGCTTGAGCTGCCACCTCCCTTAGTACACGACAACCAGGGCTTAGTCTACCAGAGAGAGATGTCAACTTCTAAGAGCACAGAGATATTCTGAGTATGGCGTGAGCTGGCCCAGACGTCGACTCAGGTAGAGGGCATGAGTGCAGGTGCAGGTGCGGTCGGCGATACACCAGCCAATCAGGAGCAGGCAGGAGGAGAATGGGTAGTTTGCTCGTTGACGACGGGCGGAGCCGGGGTGTTGGGCGGTGCAAGGTACGCTTTGCTTCCTGGGCAAAACGTTTGGCGATACTGGTGGACGTATCTTCAATATAGTATCTTGTACTTGTAGAATGACGTGAATGATATAGGGAAGAGCAGGCTCAATCTCTCTTAAAAGAGATTATCGTCACAATATATATATATATATATATATATATATATATATATATATATATATATATATATATATATATATATATATATATATATATATATATATATAATATATTGTGACGGTAACGCGTTGGTGTTCGGCTGTTCAAAGCTAGGGGTATGGCCTCGTCACATAGTATAAAAAAAAAATAGAAAATCTGGAACTTCGTCTGTGGTAAGGTAAGGAGAAGACACAAAACACAAGTAAACTTTAACAATGAAATTTTAATTACGTTAAAGAAATAAAACATGAATAAAATGGTCAAACAAATTCGTATAATAAAATCAATCAAAATAATAAGAATAATTAAATGACACAATGAAAAGTTACGTTAAGACAAAATAACAAGAAGTGCAATAGACAAGTATGAGAGGTGCTGGAATATTGGCTTTAAGCTATCACCTCTCTCAGTATACGTACGCTAAAGCTTACGTCTAGCAGGGAGAAGTGTTAACTGTGAAAGCACGGAATATTCTGAGGACTGAGGTCGTGGCGGCCCCAGACATCAAGTAGTATGGGGGGGGTGGAGTGCAGTTGCAGCCCGACCGGCGACCAATCAGAGGAGCCGGCAGCAAGACGGGTATTTTGGCGGTTTGAGTCTGAGCAGGTGTTCCTGGCTGCATACGTTTTGCGCTCTGGCAAACCTTGGAGATGTTGTTGTCGTTCTTGGACATTTCTTCCATAGTAGTTTTATATATTTGTTGCGACGTATTTGTGGAGGGAAGAGCAGGCTCAATCTCTTGAAGGAGATTATCGTCACAATATATATATATATATATAACTGAAAACTCAGGCTTGTTCATTCATGTTCATTCAGGCCATTCAGGCTTGTTCGCATATATATATATATATATATATATATATATATATATATATATATATATATATATATATATATAATATATATATATAATATATATATAATATATATATAATATATATATATATATACATATACTGTATATATATACTGTATATATATATATACTGTATATATATATATATACAGCCTCCAGGCGGGGAGGAGGCCTCATGTGGAGGAGGGGGGGAGTGAAGGGGAGGCTCACAAACCTGCTTGTATTCCAGCAGTCTTATAAGTGAATGTGTGCGTCTTTTCAGATGAACGGTGAGTTTGTAGTGATAAACATAATGCACCTGTGAAACTTTGTGCTAATTGTGTGTGACCGGGATACCTTCTCCCCCCCTCTCCCTAGCCTCCCACAGGCCTCGCCAGCCCACCCAGCTACCCTCTCCCGGCGGCTGACCCGACGACCATCGTCCACCACACGACCATCGTCACCCCACGCAACCCTACGCCCACCGCCACCCCACGCCCACCGTCACCCCACGCAACCCTACGCCCACTGCTACCCCACGCCCACCGCCAGCCCACGCCCACACACGCAACACGCCCTACGGCTCCCTCACCAGGAAAGGGTGGAAGGAGACATGTGGTGGGGTCAAGAGACTGGGTCACCAGTGTGCCAATAAGTGCTTGAAAAAGATAAGTTGAGTCCAGTCCTGTGGTGACTGGACCATTGTGAGTATCGTGTTGAGAGCACCACACCCAGTGAGCCAGGACACATTCACCAGTGTTTAGTGACAAAAGGAAATTATCCAAGTGTTACGTGCCACATCAACCCTCCCCCCACCCCCTGAGTGTAGTGCCTCCCCCCACCCTCTGAGTGTAGTGCCCCCCCCACCCCCTGAGTGTAGTGCCTCCCCCCCCAGTGAGTGTAGTGTCTCCCGCTCCACCTGTGTAGTGTCTCCCCCCCCCCCTCCGTGTGGTGCAGTGTCTTCCGCTCCCCCGCCCCCACCTCCCACGATCAGGTGGTCGCGCCTTCCCTCCCCGGCCCCCCTCCCAGACCGGGCCAGCGCGCAGCCTCCCAACCCCCACCCACCACCTCCACGAGCCCACCCACCCCAGACATCTGCCCAGACATGACGCATAGTATAGGGGACAACCTCGTCCCCCCCAGCCAGGAGGGAGAGACAAATACTCCAGTGCAAGGTGACATTCACTTTACCTAAGGGGATGGCAGAAGAAGCCGCTACCAGCCAGCTCACCCCTCCCGAAGCCAATCAAAGGAGAGGCACATGCAGTGGTTGTGGGAACATCGTCAGCATCAACTCTGTCTCCAGAGTCATACGCCAGCATGGTGACTGTCCTGGGTCAGGGAGGCCTCCCGTGGGAGGAGGCAGCACTCAGGAGCCTGTTGCACCAGTACAAATCGCAACAGATTACATTGCAACAGACGACCTGCTAGAGGCAATTAAAGCAACGTCAACCAGGACACTCACCCACATCCCAAAGGCCTCTCGCCCATTTGCTGCAGGGAAATACACGGACCTCATCGCAAAAGTCAACAGAGGGTCAAATAACCTTGATGCACCTGATACCATCAAAGCCTGGCACAATCTGTTACTTTTTGGCAATGCATGCTTAGGTGTACCAGACAGAGGAGGCAAGACACTGGCCTCATCCGTCAATAAAGCAATTAGGGATTTTCCGAGGGCTGACAACCTAGTCCGCCTCCCCAAACACACCAAACACCGCCGAGGCAGACCAAGTACGACAATCAGCGACAACAGAAAATTAGGTACCCAAGTCAGCAAGAAAATTGAAGAGGGCAATACAGTCGGGGCACTCAGGTTGATCACAAGTGAGGACAAAATTTTGCCCAGGGATGAAACCACAGCCCAAGCACTGAGAGAAAAACACCCCGTCAGGGCCGTAGGTGGACCTCCCCCACAGGTCAGGCTCGCCCCTAATCAGGAACCTCTCGTCCTCCGGGAGTCAGAGGTTTATAAAGCTATCGTTTCATTTCCCCCGGGCTCCTCAGGAGGCTACACAGGGGTAAGACCTCAACATGTGAAGGAAATGGTGAACCCTGTTCTTGGCCCAGCGGCAGAAGCGCTCCTGACAGAAATCACAACGTTTGTCAACAACTGCCTCGCCGGGTTAATCCCTGATGAAATCAAACCATTCTTCTTTGGTGCATCCCTATGTGCCCTCAAAAAGAAGGGGGGAGGAATCAGACCCATTGCCGTTGGTAATACCCTTCGCCGCCTAGTTGCAAGGGCTGCTGTCAGAAGTATCCGAACGGAAGCAGCCACCATGCTGCAACCCAACCAGCTGGGGTTTGGAGTCCCCCAAGGCTGTGAAGCAGCGGCTCATGCTGCACGAGCCTACATTAGCTCTCTTACTGAAGACCAGGCAGTAGTAAAATTAGATTTTAAAAACGCTTTCAACTCGGTCAAAAGGGAAGCAATCCTCACTGCAGTCCAGGAACATTGCCCAAGCATTCTCCCGTTTGTGTCAGCAGGCTACAGCAAAGACTCAACCCTCCTGTTTGGCAAACATGAAGTCACCTCAGCAGAGGGAATTCAACAGGGTGACCCACTTGCACCGTTCCTCTTTTGCATAGCGGTTCGAGAAATTACAACCAGACTGTCCAGCGAGCTCAACATCTGGTTCCTGGATGATGGCACTCTGGCAGGCACACAAGATTCCCTGCTAGAAGACTTACAGCTGGTGAAGACACGGGGGGAGTCCATGGGTCTCGTTCTTAGCCCCTCCAAGTGCGAAATTATTGCATCTAGTGAAGTAATCATTAGAGCAGTGAAATCAGTTCTACCAGAAGCCTCAGTCGTTAAACCTACCGACAGCACACTACTCGGAGCACCTCTGGGCCACAATGCCATTGCTGCAGTCCTTGACGAAAAGTTTAGAGACCTAAAGAGGATGGAAGAGAGAATTGGGGACTTGGACTCCCACGATGCCCTCTACCTTCTCACAAAGTGCCTTACCTTGCCCAGGCTAACATACTTCTTAAGGTGTGCACCAACTTTTGGCAACCCACTTCTAAATCAATATGATGAGCTCCTCAGGTCAATATTCAGGAAGGCGCTCAACCTAGATTTAGATGACAGTCAGTGGGACCAAGCAACACTACCAGTGAGATTTGGAGGGATAGGCATACGAAAGGCAACTGAGGTAGCACTTCCAGCATTCTTATCCTCATGTACAGCAGCCAACGAATTGGTAGGGCAGATCCTACCAGAGCGTATGAGAGAGACAGCGGGAACTCATGATCAAACGTTCATCGAAGCAGCCAGACAATGGGACACCATTGCACACCCTCAACCCCGACCACAAGTCCCAAAAGACCACAAGCAGGCCCACTGGGATAGCCCCATAATGGAAAAGACTGTCACAGCAATGATTGACAACGCTGATGCTGAAAACAAAGCCCGCCTCCTAGCGGTAACAGCACCCCACGCCGGGGATTTTTTATTTGCTGTGTCCAATGCAGCCCTGGGAACTCGCCTCAGTCATGACGCTCTCCACATTGGAGTTGCCCTTCGCCTTGCCGCCCCCATCCTCACCGAACATAGGTGCATCTGCGGAACTGCGATGGCAGACCAATATGGTCGTCATGGTCTGGTATGTCGTAAATCACAGGGTAAAATTGCAAGACATGAAGAAGTCAACGACATCATCAAGAGGAGCCTCGCCACAGCCCGCTGCCCGGCACAAAGAGAACCACACTTATCCAGACCTAACGACCCTCAGAAGCGCCCTGATGGGGTCACCTTGCTACCTTGGAAGGATGGTAAGCAAGTGGTATGGGACTACACGTGCGCTGCCACACTGGCCAGTACCTACCTCCACTACAGCACACGTGAAAGCGGTGGTGCTGCTTCTTTCAGGGAAACGCAGAAAATTATTAAATACAGAGGTCTAGCACACTGCTACAGCTTTGTTCCGATCGGCTCGGAGACCCTCGGTTCGTGGGGAAAATGTGCATTGAAGTTCCTAAAGGAATTGGGGGACAAATTGATCAGCGCTACAAAAGACCAGAGAGCAAAAAGTTTCTTGTTCCAGCGCCTCAGTGTTGCGATTCAGAGGGGAAATGCCTGTTGCGTCTTGGGCACTAGTCCAACTTCAGAGGAATTCGAAGAAGTGTTTGACTTGCAACAATGATCGAACCCGTCTGTGACATTCATCAATGTTTCCCATTGTTGTGTTTTTCAAGAGATCCATAACCTTTAAGCACCTTTTTGCATTATTATTTTTGTATCAACCCATGTATATCTTGTAACCATCAAATGCATAATAAAGCCCAAAAAATATTCAAGGAAGGGGGTGGTAGGAGAAAAGCACACAGAAACTGTATTGGAGGGGATCTAAACATTCCCTCTAATGCGTTATGCGTGGTTTCCTCCGAGGCTATGGGTCCCCCTTCTTCCAGCTAGAGGTGGTACTCTTCCATATATATATATATATATATATATATATATATATATATATATATATATATATATATATATATATATATATATATATATAATATATATATATAATATATATATATATATATATATATATATATATATATATATATATATATATATATATATATATAATATATATATATATATATATAATATATATATATATAATATATATATATATATATATATATATATATATATATATATATATATATATATATATATATATATATATATATATATATATATATATATACAGAAGCTGGATGCAAGATGACGTACATAGACAACAAACTCACTGCAGGAGGAGAAAGACTCACACCTCCACTGAGGAATAAGGAAGCAGAGGTAGCGGGCAGCGCTTGCAGGTGAAGAGGTTAAGCAAAATAACATAAAAGAAAGTGCACAGAACGGAAGGAAATACAAAACAAATTATACAACAGAACGACAACAGAATTATATTATACAACAAATTATACAACAGAATTTCCAGGAAGATTTTAAGGTGGAACCTGATGTGGCAGTAGTGACATGCGACTATATAAAGCAAACACACTCAGAAGACAGACTAATTGAAATGACATTGACAACAGAGAATTTAGTTTCAACAGCATATTGAACTCTCATTCTAACCTACGCTTGAAACAATCAAAGGACCCTACTTCTATTATGTTACCCGGTAATTGGTTCCACAAATCAACAACCCTTTTACTGAACCAGTATTTACCCAGGTCTTTCCTAAATCTAAACTTATCCAATTTATACCCATTGTTTCGAGTTCTATTTTGGGTTGTTACTTTTAAAGCCCTATTAATATCCCACACAGTTAATTCCAAATTTCTGGCAATTAGGTCAATACACTAAAGGTCAGCGATCAAATGGAACCATACAGGCATGTAACTATGTAATATGTGTATGAAATTAAATTAATTTTGTGCTTATATCAAACATTTTTACAGGTATACAAATAATAAAACAATTAGCACAATTAGCACAATCCCAAGATGCTCCGAATATAATTTATACATTATTAAAATCCTGTCTATTAATATAGTTTCTCTTATAAATAATTATTAATATATTATAGTTTCATATTATTAGTTTCATTATTATAGTTTCCTATTATTATAGTTTGATTATTATAGCTTCTCCTTTATATTATTATTAATATAATAAAGTTTCTCCTATATTTATACTTATTAATATATTATAGTTTCATTTTTATAGTTTCTCATATTATTATTATTAATATATTATAGTTTTCGTTGTCAATATTATTATAGAAACATTATTATAGTTTCCCCTGGTCCGGGCAGGACCAAGCGCCCAGCTGATCCCATGTAAACAAAAGAGTCAAGAGAAGGGACCCGCCCTCTCTGCTCCAACACTCAACACATTAACGGATAACTTTAACAACACAATAGAGAAATAAATGTTTGCATTTATCCTGCTCATTAATTAACACCAATCACTAGCATGGCGAGTGCGTCACATGTGGGACGAGAGTGAGAAGCAGTGCACTCAGGGTGAACTCAATCGAGAGTCAGTAGTGTTATTAAAGTTACAACAGCGATGTTCACTGTATAACTACCAATAACATAGCAAAGGCCCAGCCAGTAATCCTAGCTAGTGATCCCGACCAGTGATCATAGCCAGTGATCCTAGCTAATGATACTAGCCAGTGATCCTAGCTAGTGACCCGAGCCAGTGATTCTAGCCAATGATCCTAGCCAGTGATCCTAGCTAATGATCCTAGCCAGTGATCCTAGCTAATGACCCTAGCCAGTGATCCTAGCCAGTGATCCTAGCTAATGATCCTAGCCAGTGATCCTAGCTAGTGATCCTAGCCAGTGATCCTAACTAGTGATCCTAACTAGTGATCCTAACCAGTGATCCTAGCCAGTGATCCTAGCTAGTGATCCTAACCACTGATGCTAGCTAGTGATCCTAGCCAGTGATCCTAGCTAGTGATCCTAACCAGTGATCCTAACTAGTGATCCTAGCCAGTGATCCTAACTAGTGATCCTAACCAGTGATTCTAGCTAGCAATCCTACCCAGTGATCTGAGCTAGTGATCCTAGCTAGTGATCCTAACCAGTGATCCTAACTTGTGATCCTAACCAGTCATCCTAACTAGTGATCCTAACTAGTAATCCTAGCCAGTGATCCTAGCTAGTGATCCTAACCAGTGATCCTAACCAGTGATCCTAGCTAGTGATCCTAGCTAGTGACCCTAGCCAGTGATCCTAGCATGTGATCCTAGCTAATGATCCTAGCCAGTGATCCTAGCTAGTGATCCTAGCCAGTGATCCTAGCTAGTGATCCTAGCCAGTGATCCTAACTAGTGATGGTAACCAGTGATCCTAACTAGTGATCCTAACCAGTGATCCTTGTGGGAACCGACCTGTGAGATTTATATTTATTTAATTTATATGAATTTATATTTACGTTAATTTATATACTTCGATAGCAATTTGTATAATGTTAAGTGGACTGTATTTCTGCAATAATCTCAATCTCACAAATCGATCCTCTACACATTAGGGGGGTTTATATTAATTAAATTTATATATATGCAGCCAATCAAACTACAGTATTAGACTACATACATTGAAGAGGTTCCTTATCTTATAGTACAGCAGGTTAGTCCACCAGGTATAACTAGGGTGTAGACACCAAATTATCCTCTTTGAGGTAGCTTCCATCACCCAGTAACTGGTGCACAAAGTCTTGCTTCCTCGTCTTGACCTGTCAAAAGGGCGCTAGCTGTAAAGCCAGATACTTATATATGACAAGCTATATCAGAGAAAACACTGTACATGGAACCTTAAAGACCTGGCTTAATTACCTTTAGTTTGAGGCTACCACGTGCTCTAACCGGGCAACCCTATATAATGACATTAATGGCCATAAATGAAAGATACATGGGTTTCGGAAGAACACTTAACTTGATTTGTTGACAGCGTGTGATAATGGTACACCTTTGGTTTCCATAACACTTCGTCCAAGTAAAATTAACAGGAGCCGTATTTGCTCCCGTGTGCCTCTGGTCTAGTATAAACAATGGCTGCCCTCCTTCCTCACTCTGACGCCTGGCCTACATTGTCCAGATGTCAATAAGTGATAGAAGGGTCACATTTACTCTACTTTAATACTGATAATTAAGTTAATTTATATGAGATGTTTTTATAATGGTAAAGTCCAAAGACTAATGTATTTAAGAATATTTCCCACCATAATAGGTGGTGATTTATAATAGTATGTGGTGATGATATCCCGTTTTCTTTAGACGGTAATTCCACTACAAGTTACATTTTCTATGGGTAACTTGTTGGTAATACAGCAGCAATTATTATCTGTCTGTATGATATTAAATGGTGTCGGATTTTCCGACATAATTCCCCAGGGGCTGCTCACGGGTCGAAGTCCTAATTAGAACAGACGAACACCGATACTCCTCCTTCGAATTATTAGATTAATTTGATGTTAGTAGTTAGTAATCACACACTTGTGCGTCTGTTCGTACAGGACGGATGTCCCGTACTAGAGTTGCAGGGGTTAGAAGTCTAATGCGATTTCATTTCCCTGTTAACTCTTGAAAGGCTAATATTCAAGCCTAATTACATATTATTTAACCCAGAAGACTGAATGTGATCAAGTACTACAGTCAAGTATGATTCAGGGACTGCAGTGAGATCAGTGACATTAGATATAACTTGAAGTTTGTTCAGGTAACTGGTCACTGATATATAAACACTGAGGCCCATGGAATACATCTTGATTAAATAATAAATGTATCAAATCAGTCATCAGATTTATTGGGGTTTAATTTAGTTAATTGATTCAGAAGATTGAATAGCTCATCATTAAAGTAAAGTATGGTTCTGAGACTGCAGTGGGTTCAGTGACATTGGTCGCAGTGACTTGTAGCTGTTTAAGCTACTGTTCACTGATTTGCCACTGAGGCCTCATGAACTCATCTTCAGCTTCAAATCATGATACTAACATCAACCTCTGTTGGTATAGTCAGCTGTAATCTCCTTAGTATAATGCTACTGGAGAAATATAATCAGCTGACAAATTTAGATTTCTATTGGTATTGTTTATCTGCAGGCATAGGTCTCCTCAGGCTTGATACTGGGCCTGAGAGAAATTTACCTCCTGCAGAGTTTAACATGGTTATACCCTGATATTTAGTAGGGCTACCGATGAATCGATGACAATAGTCTGTCCCTACAAGGAGACCGAAGTCAGTGAGGTGATCAGACTTAATATTATCTGCCAATTTTATTCCTCTATTTCTCAGGAATTTGGCTGTTGCTCTCAGACCTTGAACTTGTAGGTCTACTGGTATTTTGTCCACCACAATGGCTTGTACTCGACAGACGTACCTGCCTAAGCGTACTGATGGTTGTACCACCTGGTAGACTTGAGGTCCTGCATCTGTTATAAACCCTGAGATATTGAATGACATCTGGGCTACAGGCCGTAATTGTAGTTCATCTGCCAACTTTTTAGTGATATATGTTCTCTGGGATCCTTGGTCAAACAACCCACGGGTATGGACCTTGGCCCTCTTATTCAGGATGGTAATTTGGGCAGTAGGCAAAGTCGTATTACCTTTAGACTTTGCTGATTGGACACTCTTTGTTTGTTGCACCTTGCAGTACTGTACTGTGGTGGGAATGCTATCTTCCACCTTGGGGTTTGGAGACGTTGTTTTGGTGTCTCTGCAAAATGCTGCATGGTGTTGACCTTTGTTACACCTATTACAAGGGTGTAATTGGGTATCACAATCCTTGATGTTATGTTTCCTGAGGCACCTCGTGCAATGTTGCAAATCTTTGAGTCGCTCAACACGGGCGTCACTATCAGGAAAATTAGTGCACTGGTACATTGAATGTTTCTCATTGCAGAACAAACATGTTCCATAGCTTCCTGTACCCTTTGGTGTCACGTTCTTGGGTGACACAGTAACTATAGGCTTGGAGGGTCCCACTGCATATACGCCCACACTGCTACTGTTCCACTTTGGTGTTGAATTATATTGTCTAGATTGATTTGGAGTACCTTTGGTACTCTGTGGTTTACTATTATTGGTTTCTGAGGGTTTACTTGGTGGTTTTAATTTGTCATGTGTTCGTAATTGATGAACTACTGACTTTAAACCCTCAGATATTTCATTCATGGATAAGATACTTTTATTGTAATGAGCACTCATTTGCCTCAATATGTCCCTAGGTATTTTCTCCTGTACAATTATTTTCAAGACCCACTCAGCCCCGTTTGTATCTGCTGTCAGGCTGAGGGCATTGATCAATGATTCTACCTCCAGCTTGAAGACTTGGAGTGAATCAGCTGAAGCCTCCGGTGGGGGTAAATGCAACAGCTCATGAACTAAATGTGATGTTCTTACTTCTGGATCAGCATAATCAACTTGAGATTGTTGTGACAAATCTTCACATTTCTTGATCTGTCTTGTTAAGTGGCCTTTAAGACCTGCAAGGGTTCTTTTCATTCTCCCTGCATTATCCATACTGGCTAGTTGGTGAATCCTTGTGGGGCTTGTACTTGGGCTGCTCATAATACTGAACAAGCACTGATGGTAGCCTAGGGTCAAATTCTGCACTCACTAGGCAATAATCCTACCTCTACTAGAGGTTAGCATTTAAAATTAATACACATTATATATATACAATCATACACACTAATGATTTGAGTGATAAACCAGTGTCATGGAAGTACCTTTAGGTTAGCTCTTCTATATCACCCTAGGATGGTAGAGACACTAATTAATCACTCAAAGGTGTAATGATCATAAGTAAATTATTATATATACAACTCAATTCGAGTTGATAAATATTACACCCAAAATAGGGTCTGGACCATTCATTAATGGTGTTAGGTTGTTGAATATAGTACAACTGACTATGGTAATAATGGGGCTAAGATGAACAATAATAGTTCAACTAGTCAATTTTAATATCCTACCCTGTTGTGGGTTGGCAATTAGTAAATATTATACTGTGATCACTAGTGCAATATATATTAAATAATTCTCTATTTTGGAGAAATAATATACACAATTATTGATAATAGCCTCTTAATTAGCCTCTATGAAACTTTTAATATTATCAAGAAGTATTAAATATTATTAGTGACCTTGCAAAATAAACTCCACAAAATTCGTAGATAATTTCTCGCGAAATTTAACACCACGAAATCCGTGAACAATCACGCAAAGACCACAGCCGCTAATTTGGCTGGCTTCTATATTAGCGCTGTCATTTCACAGAATAACACGCCACCAAATCTGTGGGTATACATGAAACCGCTGACTAAGGCTTAACTGGGCTGAGGGAGGCTCCTGAGCTCCCTCGAGGCTACGTTGCCGTCTTTGACTGCTGGCTTTGTTTAATCACACTGCACTAGTTTATTTAATGAATCCACTGTTTAACTGGTTCATCCGGTACTAAGATGACCAAATGTGGGTTCAAAGGATAAAATAATCCGTCATCCGGTTCGAAGATGACCAAATAATGTGGGAACCGACCTGTGAGATTTATATTTATTTAATTTATATGAATTTATATTTACGTTAATTTATATACTTCGATAGCAATTTGTATAATGATAAGTGGACTGTATTTCTGCAATAATCTCAATCTCACAAATCGATCCTCTACACATTAGGGGGGTTTATATTAATTAAATTTATATATATGCAGCCAATCAAACTACAGAATTAGACTACATACATTGAAGAGGTTCCTTATCTTATAGTACAGTAGGTTAGTCCACCAGGTATAACTAGGGTGTAGACACCAAATTATCCTCTTTGAGGTAGCTTCCATCACCCAGTAACTGGTGCACAAAGTCTTGCTTCCTCGTCTTGACCTGTCAAAAGGGCGCTAGCTGTAAAGCCAGATACCTATATATGACAAACTATATCAGAGAAAACACTGTACATGGAACCTTAAAGACATGGCTTAATTACCTTTAGTTTGAGGCTACCACGTGCTCTAACCGGGCAACCCTATATAATGACATTAATGGCCATAAATGAAAGATACATGGGTTTCGGAAGAACACTTAACTTGATTTGTTGACAGCGTGTGATAATGGTACACCTTTGGTTTCCATAACACTTCGTCCAAGTAAAATTAACAGGAGCCGTATTTGCTCCCGTGTGCCTCTGGTCTAGTATAAACAATGGCTGCCCTCCTTCCTCACTCTGACGCCTGGCCTACATTGTCCAGATGTCAATAAGTGATAGAAGGGTCACATTTACTCTACTTTAATACTGATAATTAAGTTAATTTATATGAGATGTTTTTATAATGGTAAAGTCCAAAGACTAATGTATTTAAGAGTATTTCCCACCATAATAGGTGGTGATTTATAATAGTATGCGGTGATGATATCCCGTTTTCTTTAGACGGTAATTCCACTACAAGTTACATTTTCTATGGGTAACTTGTTGGTAATACAGCAGCAATTATTATCTGTCTGTATGATATTAAATGGTGTCGGATTTTCCGACAATCCTAGCCAGTGATCCTAGCTAGTGATCCTAGCCAGTGATTCTAGCTAGTGATCCTAGCCAGTGTTCCTAGCCATTGATCCTAACCAGTGATCCTAGCTAGTGATCCTAACCAGTGATCCTAACCAGTGATCCTAGCTAGTGATCCTAGCCAGTGATCCTAGCTAGTGATCCTTACCAGTGATCCTAACTAGTGATCCTAACCAGTGATAATAGCTAGTGATCCTAACCAGTGATCCTAGCCAGTGATCCTAGCTAGGGATCCTAACCAGTGATCCTAGCTAGTGATTCTAACCAGTGATCCTAGCCAGTGATCCTAGCCAGTGATCATAGCTAGTGATCCTAGCCGGTGATTCTAGCCAGTGATCCTAACCAGTGATCCAAGCTAGTGATCCTAACCAGGATCCAAGCTTGTGATCCTAACCAGTGATCCTAGCTAGTGATCCTAGCCAGTGATCCTAGCTAGTGATCCTAGGAAGTGATCATAGCTAGTGATCCTAGCCAGTGGTCCTAGCTAGTGATCCTAACCAGTGATCCTAGCTAGTCATCTTAACCAGTGATCCTAACCAGTGATCCTAGCTAGCGATCCTAGCCAGTGACCCTAGCTAGTGATCCTAACCAATGATCCTAGCTAGTGATCCTAGCCAGTGATCCTAGCTAGTGAGAATTGCTAGTGATCCTAGCTAGTGATCTTAGCCAGTGATCCTAGCTAGTGATCCTAGCCAGTGATCCTTGCTAGTGATCCTAACCAGTGATCCTAGCAAGTGATCCTAGTCAGTGATCCTAGCCAGTGATCCTAGCTAGTGATCCTAGCCAGAGATCCTAGCCAATGATCCTAACTAGTGATCCTAACTAGTGATCCTAGATAGTGATCCTAACCAGTGATCCTAACCAGTGATCATAGCTAGTGATCATAGCTAGTGATCCTAACCAGTGATCCTAGCTAGTGATCCTAGCCAGTGATCCTAGCTAGTGATCCTAGCCAGTGATCCTAGCCAGTGATCCAAACCAGTGATCCTAGCCAGTGATCCTAACCAGTGATCCTAGCTAATGATACTAGCTAGTGATCCTAACCAGTGATCCTAGCTAGTGATCCTAGCCAGTGATCCTAGCTAGTGATCCTAACCAGTGATCCTAACCAGGGATCCTAACTAGTGATCCTAACCAGTGATCCTAGCCAGTGATCCTAGCTAGTGATCATAGCCAGTGATCCTAGCCAGTGATCCTAGCTAGTGATCCTAGCCAGTGATCCTACCTAGTGATCATAGCCAGTGATCCTAGCCAGTGATCCTAGCTAGTGATCCTAGCTAGTGATCCTAACCAGTGATCCTAGCTACTGATCCAAGCTAGTGATCCTAACCAGTGATCCTAGCTAATGATCCTAGCCAGTGTTCCTAGCCAGTGATCCTAGCTTGTGATCCTAGCCAGTGATCCTAACCAGTGATCATAGCTAGTGATCCTAGCTAGTGATCCTAGCTAGTGATCCTAACCAGTGATAATAGCCAGTGATCCTAGGTAGTGATCGTAGCCAGCGATCCTAGCCAGTGATCGTAGCCAGTGATAATAGCTAGTGATCCTAGCTAGTGATCCTACCTAGTGATCTTAACCAGTGATCCTTGCTAGTGATCCTAACCAGTGATCCCAGCTAGTGATCCTAGCCAGTGATCCTAGCTAGTGATCCTAGCCAGAGATCCTAGCCAGTGATTCTAGCCAGTGATCCTAGTAAGTGATCCTAGCTAGTGATCCTAGCCAGTGATCCAAACCAGTGATCCTAGCTAATGATCCTAGTTAGTGATCCTAGTTAGTGATCCTAGCTAGTGATCCTAGCCAATGATCCTAGCCAGTGATCCTAGCTAGTGATCCTAGCCAGTGATCCTAGCTAGTGATCCTAGCTAGTGATCCTAGCTAGTGATCCTAGCTAGTGATCCTAGCCAGGGATCCTAGCCAGTGATCCTAGCCAGTGATCCTAACAAGTGATCCTAGCCAGTGATCCTAGCTAGAGATCCTAGTTAGTGATCTTAGCCAGTGATCCTAGCCAGTGATCCTAACCAGTGATCCTAGCTAATGATCCTAACCAATGATCCTAGTTAGTGATCCTAGCTAGTGATCCTAGTCAGTGATCCTAGCCAGTGATCTTAACCAGTGATCCTAGCTAGTGATCCTAGTCAGTGATCCTAGCTATTGATCCTAGCCAGTGATCCTAACCAGTGATCCTAGCCAGTGATCCAGGCTAGTGATCTTAACCAGTGATCCTAGCTACTGATCCTATCAAGTGATCCTACCTAGTGATCCTAACCAGTGATCCTAGCTAGTGATCCTAGTTAGTGATCCTAACCAGTGATCCTAGCTAGTGATCTTAGCCAGTGTTCCTAGCTAGTGATCCTAACCAGTGATCCTAGCTAGTGATCCTAGCTAGAGATCCTAACTAGTGATCCTAGGTAGTGATAATAGCTAGTGATCTTAACCAGTGATCCTAGCCAGTGATCCTAACCAGTGATCCTAGCTTGTGATCCTAGCTAGTGATCCTAACCAGTGATCCTAGCTAGTGATCCTAGGTAAGGATCCTAGCCAGTGATCCTAGGTAGTGATCCTAGCTAGTGATCCTATCCAGTGATCCTAGCTAGTGATCCTTGCTAGTGATCCTAACCAGTGATCCTAACCAGTGATCCTAACCAGTGATCCTAATCAGTGATCCTAGCTAGTGATCCTAACCAGTGATCCTAGCTAGTGATCCTAGCCAGTGATCCTAGCTAGTGATCCTAGCCAGTGATCCTAGTCAGTGATCCTAACCAGTGATCCTAGCCAGTGATCCTAGCTAGTGATCCTAGCCAGTGATCCTAGCTAGTGATCCTAGCTAGTGATCCTAGCCAGAGATCCTAGTTAGAGATCCTAACCAGTGATCCTAGCTAATGATCCTAACCAGTGATCCTAGTTAGTGATCCTAGCTAGTGATCCTAGCCAGTGATCCTAGCCAGTGATCCTAACCAGTGATCCTAGCTAGTGATCCTAACCAGTGATCATAGCTAGTGATCCTAACCAGTGATCCTAGCTAGTGATCCTAGCCAGTGATCCTAGCTAGTGATCCTAGCCAGTGATCCTAGCCAGTGATCCTACCTAGTGATCCTAACCAGTGATCCTAGCTAGTGATACTAGCTAGTGATCCTAGCCAGTGATCCAAGCTAGTGATCCTAGCTAATGATCATAACCAGTGATCCTAGCTAGTGATCCTAACCAGTGATCGTAACCAGTGATTCTAGCTAGTGATCCTAGCCAGTGATCCTAGCCAGTGATCCTAGCTAGTGATCCTAGCCAGTGATCCTAGGTAATGATCCTAGCTAGTGCTCCTAACCAGTGATCTTAGCTAGTGATCCTAGCCAGTGATCCTAGCCAGTGACCCTAGCTAGTGATCCTAGCCAGTGATCTTAGCTAGTGATCCTAGCCAGAGATCCTTGCCAGTGATCCTAGGTAGTGATCATAACCAGTGATTCTAGCTAGTGATCCTAACCAGTGATCCTAGCCAGTGATCCAAGCTTGTGATCCTAGCCAGTGATCCTAGGCAGTGATCCTAGCTAGTGATCCTAACTAGTGATCCTAGCTAGTGATCCTAGCCAGTGATCCTAGCCAGTGACCCGAGCTAGTGATCCTAGCTAGTGATCTTAGCTAGTGATCCTAGCCAGTGATCCTTGCCAGTGATCCTAGCTAGTGATCCTAGCCAGTGATCCCAGCACTGCCATCGAGGACACACTAGAGAAATGAGAATTAAGGTGAAAAGTACTGATTAAATGAACAAACTGCAGGAGGGTTAGGCAGAAGACAATGATGCAAGTGCTTACAAGGACTTTCAAGCATCAACAAATAACATTCGCCTCGAAGTATGGCATTTTGGTCTCCCAGGAGACTCCGGGAGGTCTAGAGTCACACTGTTTTAACAATAGAGTGAAGGACATTGATAAAGATGCTCATTAAAGTGTAAGATCTTGCCGTGAGTTATCATCAGGGGGAGATAACTGGGGAACAAAAAAGATACTTATCTTAAAATATTTAAATTGAGGGAGGCAGTTCTACCCCTTCTTCTTCCTCTCATTTAGTCTACCCTTCATCCCATCTTCTATCTTCCTACTTTCCTTTCACTGACTCTCCTCCTACTTCTCTCCTACCTCACCATTCCTCTGTGTTGTTCCACCTCCTTCCTAATGACCTGTTTATCCATTCACTCTTTTTAATCATTTCCAAGATTTTAATTTTCATCACTATTTGTTATGCTGAGGGGAAGACAGTGTGTGCTGAGGTATAGTGTGTGCTGAGGTATAGTGTGTGTGTGCTGAGGTATAGTGTGTGTGTGCTGAGGTATAGTGTGTGTGCTGAGGTATAGTGTGTGTGCTGAGGTATAGTGTGTGTGCTGAGGTATAGTGTGTGTGTGCTGAGGTATAGTGTGTGCTGAGGTATAGTGTGTGTGTGCTGAGGTATAGTGTGTGTGCTGAGGTATAGTGTGTGTGCTGAGGTATAGTGTGTGTGTGCTGAGGTATAGTGTGTGTGCTGAGGTATAGTGTGTGTGCTGAGGTATAGTGTGTGTGCTGAGGTATAGTGTGTGTGTGCTGAGGTATAGTGTGTGTGCTGAGGTATAGTGTGTGTGTGCTGGGGTATAGTGTGTGTGCTGAGGTATAGTGTGTGTGCTGAGGTATAGTGTGTGTGCAGAGGTATAGTGTGTGTGCTGAGGTATAGTGTGTGTGCAGAGGTATAGTGTGTGTGCTGGGGTATAGTGTGTGTGCAGAGGTATAGTGTGTGTGCTGAGGTATAGTGTGTGTGCAGAGGTATAGTGTGTGTGCTGGGGTATAGTGTGTGTGCTGAGGTATAGTGTGTGTGCTGAGGTATAGTGTGTGTGCAGAGGTATAGTGTGTGTGCTGGGGTATAGTGTGTGTGCAGAGGTATAGTGTGTGTGCTGAGGTATAGTGTGTGTGCAGAGGTATAGTGTGTGTGCTGGGGTATAGTGTGTGTGCTGAGGTATAGTGTGTGTGCTGAGGTATAGTGTGTGTACTGAGGTATAGTGTGTGTGCTGAGGTATAGTGTGTGTGCTGAGGTATAGTGTGTGAGCTGAGGTATAGTGTGTGTGCTGAGGTATATTGTGTGTGTGCTGAGGTAAATTGTGTGTGTGCTGAGGTATAGTATGTGTGTCCCGAGGTATAGTGTGTGTGCTGAGGTATATTGTGTGTGCTGAGGTATAGTGTGTGTGCTGAGGTATAGTGTGTGTGCTGAGGTATAGTGTGTGTGCTGAGGTATAGTGTGTGTGCTGAGGTATAGTGTGTGCTGAGGTATAGTGTGTGTGCTGAGGTATATTGTGTGTGTTGAGGTAAATTGTGTGTGCTGAGGTATAGTGTGTGTGCTGAGGTATAGTGTGTGTGCTGAGGTATATTGTGTGTGTTGAGGTAAATTGTGTGTGTGCTGAGGTATAGTGTGTGTGCTGAGGTATATTGTGTGTGTTGAGGTATAGTGTGTGTGTGATGAGGTATAGTGTGTGTGTTGAGGTAAATTGTGTGTGTGCTGAGGTATAGTGTGTGTGCTGAGGTATAGTGTGTGTGTGTTGAGGTATAGTGTGTGTGTGTTGAGGTATAGTGTGTGTGTTGTTGAGGTATAGTGTGTGTGCTGAGGTATATTGTGTGTGTGTTGAGGTATAGTGTGTGTGCTGAGGTAAATTGTGTGTGTGCTGAGGTATAGTGTGTGTGCTGAGGTATAGTGTGTGTGTGTTGAGGAATAGTGTGTATGTGCTGAGGTATAGTGTGTGTGTGTTGAGGTATAGTGTGTGTGCTGAGGTATATTGTGTGTGCTGAGGTATATTGTGTGTGCTGAGGTATAGTGTGTGTGTGTTGAGGTATAGTGTGTGTGTGCTGAGGTATAGTGTGTGTGTTGAGGTATAGTGTGTGTGCTGAGGTATATTGTGTGTGCTGAGGTATAGTGTGTGTGCTGAGGTATAGTGTGTGTGCTGAGGTATAGTGTGTGTGTGCTGAGGTATAGTGTGTGTGCTGAGGTATAGTGTGTGTGCTGAGGTATAGTGTGTGTGCTGAGGTATAGTGTGTGTGCTGAGGTATAGTGTGTGTGCTGAGGTATAGTGTGTGTGCTGAGGTATAGTGTGTGTGTGCTGAGGTATAGTGTGTGTGTGCTGAGGTATAGTGTGTGTGTGCTGAGGTATAGTGTGTGCTAAGGTATAGTGTGTGTGTGCTAAGGTATAGTGTGTGTGTGCTGAGGTATAGTGTGTGTGCTGAGGTATAGTGTGTGTGCTGAGGTATAGTATGTGTGCTGAGGTATAGTATGTGTGCTGAGGTATAGTATGTGTGCTGAGGTATAGTATGTTTGCTGAGGTATAGTGTGTGTGCTGAGGTATAGTGTGTGTGTGCTGAGGTATAGTGTGTGTGCTGAGGTATAGTGTGTGCTAAGGTATAGTGTGTGTGTGCTAAGGTATAGTGTGTGTGTGCTGAGGTATAGTGTGTGTGTGTGTTGAGGTATTGTGTGTATGCTGAGGTATAGTGTGTGTGCTGAGGTATAGTGTGTGTGTTGAGGTATAGTGTGTGTGCTAAGGTATAGTGTGTGTGCTAAGGTATAGTATGTGTGTTGAGGTATAGTGTGTGTGCTGAGGTATAGTGTGTGAGTAGTGTAAACCGGGCCAAGTCATGACCGTTTTGCTTTTTCCGACAGTCACTACTTGGCTTCATGTTTTTTTCGTTACCCCAGTGAGATTTGACGGTCACGACTTGGCTTCATGTTTTTTCGTTACCCCGCTGACCCATGCACGGGCATTGCTAATGGTCAATGACGTCATCAACTTACCTGGGGATTAAAAGGCCGGCTCCTGGCCCCATCATATTTCGCACAGGCATTGCTAATAGTCACCCCGTATTCTTCTTCCCTGAATAAGTCCGTTTTCTGTTATAGTATGTTTATTCCCATTTTTAATGTTTATAGCAAAGGGGGATACAAATGCTGCCTTCTGTCAAGCCTAATGTGCAATGGCGTTAATCATTATAAGCTCGTTTTTCTCAATAAGGTATTGCCGTACTGTTTCCCATTGTCTAAGATCATTTTATAGCTAAGATTACATAATAATAACATAAGTAATGAGTTCAAACCCTGTTTACAGAACCAGTATTTACCCAGGTCTTTTTCCTAAATCTAAATCTAAAACTTATTCCAATTTATGTCCATTGTTTCATGTTCTGTCTAGTGTTGATAATTTTAATAGTCTATTAATATTCCCCCTTTATCATGGCCATTCATTCACAGCTCTATCATGTCACCTCTATTTCTTTGCCTTTCTAGAGAATGTAATTAAAGCTTTGTCAATCTTTCTTCAGAAATTGCTTATTGAGCATAGGGGAAAATAAAAATGAAAACTTACTATCTTTCATTTGTATGAAACAGTCCCCTGCCAGGCGTGGTGACTTCAATGCGATTTCAGTACTAATCCAATATTACTGTATAAACTATCAGTCCCCTGCCAGGCATGGTGACTTCAATGCAATTTTCAGTAGTAATCCAATATTACTGCATAAACGCATAAATATATATATATGCGCATCTCACATTCTCTCAAAACATACCTCCCACACCTTACTGTAGCATATAACAGATCAAAAATACTCATTCAGTAAAAGCAAAGGCCTTCTGCAGATACTTACTTTTCTGATGTCATCATCCCTAATGTGGCGCGAGGCGTCAACGGGCTAAATGCGGATCCCAGGAGGTTCACACATAAGTGTGAACTCTTAATCTGGCTTAATACCTAAACTGTACTCTGTGCTTCATCAAAGTTGATATTCAGCTACAATGGTTCGTATTTTCGCTCATTGCTCATATTTTCTGATATTCATAAACCCGATCAAACCATCCTAACCTAACCTAACCTAACTTATTATATATAACAAACAAATGCATTCTACAGACCAGGTATTGTTGTTGTTGTTTGGCGACATCACGAAAAGCGACCTCAGGTATAGGGATAAGGTATTGCTGGCCATTAGCATATAGGTGTCAAGGTATTACAGTACCTGATTGGTCAACTATGTATGACGTCACCAGACAACCAATGCGACCTTTGGCGTCCTACTGGCATGTGTATTTAATGTTATTATTATTCAAAAATGACTAGACAATCCATCCCCACCTAACCTAATCAGAGGTTCAAGAATATACATTTTAATTATCCACAACTGAAATCATTATTCGGAGATAAGTGCAAAAGTATAACAGCAACCCAAATGTCATACCGCAATTTTTTGTAGAATCGTACATCTGGCAGCATAGCAGGTGAGCTGAACATAAGAATAAAGGTAACTGCAAAAGTCCTATTGGCCCATACGAGGCAGCTCCTATATATTTCCACCCAATCTCATTCATATTCATGTCCACCCTATGCTTAAATCAACCAAGGGATCCACTTAAAGTATTAGTGTACAATAATAGTTTTAATAAATAGCTGTCATTCTAGTTTTATACACAACAGCAATTATGAAACCCTATAGCTAGATATTCTACTATAATCCACAAGTAGCCACCACACATCTGGCAGCACAGCGGATTAGTAGCTGTGTTCATAGGCTAGTCAACTGTCCTCACATCCATCAAATAGCTATCCAAATGTCGCACCTCAATTCATCCATCTAGCAACTCAGCTGGATGCTAGCCACTATATTCATAAGCTAATCATTTTTACACCTCAAAAATAAAAAATCCTAGTTTTGCTACACAAATCAGCTAACTTGTTTCTAAACCAACAGTCGCAAATACAATCATATATACCTACACATACTTCACACTATATATTCATAGAGAATACCCTAGTTTTTACCACCATTTCCCCATTAATCAGATGTAATTTATGCCATACACAGAAAATACAGCATTTACACACCAAATATGCCATTTATGCACAAAATATAATATTTACACTCAAAATATACCATCACACAAAATATGTTATTTATAGACAAAAATATGACATTTACATACAAAATATGCCAGTTGCACCCAAAATATGCCATTTACACAATATTGCATGTACACTCATAGTATGACATTTACAGAAAGTATGATATTTGTACAAATATATCAAAATACTTATGCATTTAGACAATCAAAAATGCGCTTTCACTAAAATTACGCAATTTTACAAACAAAATTTTCACAAAAATACCCTCACATTGTCTCATAAACCAAATACACTTACACCATGAAGATCTATTTTTTCAGATTACAGAGCTTACACAAAATACACAATTTGCACACAAAAATACAGTTGCACCAGTTCCACTTCAGCAAATTAAAAACACAACTTGCATAAATGCAGTATTAGTACAAAAATTATTATAAAACATGGACAATTATTACACAATTTGTGTAATTATTATACATCTTTGTACAATTAATACAAAAAACTTGCTATATAATTTCTCAACTTGCACAATGACAATCAATACACAGAGGCATAAATAAACAATTCGTCCATATGCAATTACACAACATGCGCAATTAATAAACAACTTTCACAAATATTACACATCTTTCATAATTATTACACAACTTGCCCAAATACATATCTAGCACAAATACGTACAATACATAACTACCCCAAATATGAAAATACGCAACCAGCATAAATACGTGATTTGCACAAATACAATTTCGACATTTACACAATTAATTCACAACTTGCTCAAAAATATAATCAATACACAACTTGCCAACATATGAACAATACATGACTAGCACATATTCATTAAATACACAACTAGAAAATTTCCACAAATACACATACAAAAACATATACTATTAATGCACAACTTACACAAAACAATGCACAATTTATAGAAATATAATCAATACACAATTGCAATAATCATACGACTTATGCAAAATACATAATCTGCACAATTAATACACAAGTATATTAATTGTGCAATATATGTACAAATACAAACACAACCAACTAGGTCAAACAATACACAATTTGCAAGATATTTTTCTAGGTATATTTAGGACGTTAAACATAATATGCTGAGTTTAACCAACTCCCCAAAAGTCAGAATTTCACATATAAAAATGGTACATATGACTTCCTATGAGCTCAATATAAAACACATTAATTTTCCATTAAAATTTCAACATTATTAGTGCTAAACTATTCATCTAACATATGTTCATTGTTTTTAATGTCTTATTAATACCTTCCTTGTTACATCCTCTCCAATCAGACCACCCATATTTATTTATGCAAACCATCTAACAGACTTATTTGTTCTAGCCTTAGTTATGTAAGGGCAGGTAATGTTAGGTGAAGTCAATATTTTCTATGATAATTTTAGGCAAATTTGCTATATCTTATCAAAATGCGTCCTATTAAAACCTTAATTTATCTAAATCTATCAAAAATTTACTTATACTACACAAATTTGACTAAATACAACCTAGCAAAAGCTAAACTAAATATGAGCATCCCATATCCTCACATACAAGCCTATGTCGCCTCTGTCCAAACATTACATGAGTCTGCCATATAGCTCGAATCCCAAATAGGGAAATTTACACTATTTCATAAACATGCCAGTTCATTACCCTAAGATATTATATATGTCCTTCCCTACACGACCTCACCTAACCAGACCTAGCATATCCAAACCTAGATTTAATTCAAGTTGGTGAAATTTAAGCTATTCCCACCTAAATTTGACCTAATTTAAGACAATTCCCACCAAATATGTCCAAATGTTGTGTATCATAGCATCGCCAAAGCCCATTTTTACCTGCATTTTCTGCTATTCCATCCTACCCTACGCAACCTTACCTAACCTATCCTAGCATATCCAAACCTACATTTGGTTAAAGTTGATGAAATTTAGGCTATTCCCACCTAAATTAGACCTAATTTAAGACAGTTCCCACCAAATATATCCAAATGTTGTGTATCATAGCATCGCCAAAGCCCATTTTTACCTGCATTTTCTCCTATTCCATCCTACCCTATGCGACCTTACCTAACCTATCCTAGCACATCCAAACCTAGATTTGGTTAAAGTCGGCGAAATTTAAGTTATCCCCACATAAATTTGATCTAATTTAAGACAATTTCCACCATATATACCCAAAAATGTTTTGTAACCTAGCGCAGCCAAAGCTCATTTTAGCTGAGTTTTCACCTATTCCAACCTGCCCTAGAGAACCCTACCTAGCCTCACCTGTCATATCCAAAGTTGGATTTGATTAAAGTTGGCAAAATTTGTGCCTTTCCCACCTAAATTCAACCTAATTTAAGCCAATTTCCACCGAATATACCCAAATGTTTTGTATCTTAACATAACCAAAGTTCATTTCACCCAAGTTTTCACCGATTCCATCTTACCCTACACAACCTAACCTTACCTGTCCTAGCATATCCCAAGCTAAATTTCATTACAGTTCATGAAATTTATGCATACTCACCTAAATTCAACTATATTTAAGACAATTTCTACCAAATATACCCAAAATGTTTTGTTACATAACACAGTCAAAGACCATTTCAGCCAAGTTTTCACATATTCCAACCTACCCTACATAGCCTTACCTAACCCTGACCTAGCAGATTTGATTAAAGTTGTGGAAATTTAAGCTATCGCCACCAAATTGGAGACAATTTCCACCAAATATGCCTAAATGATGTGTAACATAGCACAGTCAAAGCCCATTTTACCCACATTCCATCTAATCTAATTCCATCTAAACCTGGACCTAACCTCTGATACGACATATACTCAGAGAAGTGATGTTTTTTCAATATGAACCTAAATGCCCGTGCCTAACCTGCAAGAGTCTTGGAGCTTTGTTGAATATTTTATCTATTTTCTTTGAAAAGTGAAGTTTTGGATGTGAACCTATCCGCACTGTGCCTAACCTATTAGGTTCATTGTTGAACATTGTAACCATATTCATAGAAAAGTGTTGTTTTGGATATGGTCCTAACAGCCCCTCTCCTTTAAAACTTGGAATTGTGTTCAATATTGTAGCTATATTGTTGGGTAGGTGTTTTTGTTTTTACACATCAACCCAACCGTCCTGGACCTAACCTCCCTTTATCCAACTTCGAATTTATCGTAAATATGGGAGGAACGTGTTGGTTGTGCATCAACCCAACCGCCCTGGACCTAACCTCCCTTTATCTAACTTCAAATTTATTGTATTTATGGGAAGAAAGTGTTGTTTATGCATCAACCCAACTACCCTGGACCTAACCTCTGTTACACGGATCTTGGTTCAATATTGCATCATATTCGTAGCATTTTTTTCACATCAATACAACCATCCTTAACCTAACCTCTATTTCCTGGGGAGGGAGGTTAATGGTAAATATGATAATAATGGGAATTTTCTCTACATCAGTTTAACTTAACCATCCTTAACCTAACCTTAGTTAGAAAGGGGTATAACTCACTAAAACTATTCAATTACCATTTACCCAATTTTCCTTATCCTAACCCATAACCAAAGGGTTTAGACCCCCCCTTACCTCGAAATTATAGTATAGGGTTGAATTATGGAATGTTAAGTTTATATGAGAAAATATATTCCTACCTTAAATATATAGTATAATTTTGAGGTAAGGGGGGGGTCTAAACCCTTTGGTTATGGGTTAGGATAAGGAAAATTGGGTAAATGGTAATTGAATAGTTTTAGTGAGTTATACCCCTTTCTAACTAAGGTTAGGTTAAGGATGGGTAAGTTAAACTGATGTAGAGAAAATTCCCATTATTATCATATTTTCCATTAACCTCCCTCCCCAGGAAATAGAGGTTAGGTTAAGGATGGTTGTATTGATGTGAAAAAAATGCTACAAATATGATGCAATATTGAACCAAGATCCGTGTATCAGAGGTTAGGTCCAGGGTGGCTGGGTTGATGCATAAACAACACTTTCTTCCCATAAATACAATAAATTTGAAGTTAGATAAAGGGAGGTTAGGTCCAGGGCGGTTGGGTTGATGCACAACCAACACGTTCCTCCCATATTTACGATAAATTCGAAGTTGGATAAAGGGAGGTTAGGTCCAGGACGGTTGGGTTGATGTGTAAAAACAAAAACACCTACCCAACAATATAGCTACAATATTGAACACAATTCCAAGTTTTAAAGGAGAGGGGCTGTTAGGACCATATCCAAAACAACACTTTTCTATGAATATGGTTACAATGTTCAACAATGAACCTAATAGGTTAGGCACAGTGCGGATAGGTTCATATCCAAAACTTCACTTTTCAAAGAAAATAGATAAAATATTCAACAAAGCTCCAAGACTCTTGCAGGTTAGGCACGGGCATTTAGGTTCATATTGAAAAAACATCACTTCTCTGAGTATATGTCGTATCAGAGGTTAGGTCCAGGTTTAGATGGAATTAGATTAGATGGAATGTGGGTAAAATGGGCTTTGACTGTGCTATGTTACACATCATTTAGGCATATTTGGTGGAAATTGTCTCCAATTTGGTGGCGATAGCTTAAATTTCCACAACTTTAATCAAATCTGCTAGGTCAGGGTTAGGTAAGGCTATGTAGGGTAGGTTGGAATATGTGAAAACTTGGCTGAAATGGTCTTTGACTGTGTTATGTAACAAAACATTTTGGGTATATTTGGTAGAAATTGTCTTAAATATAGTTGAATTTAGGTGAGTATGCATAAATTTCATGAACTGTAATGAAATTTAGCTTGGGATATGCTAGGACAGGTAAGGTTAGGTTGTGTAGGGTAAGATGGAATCGGTGAAAACTTGGGTGAAATGAACTTTGGTTATGTTAAGATACAAAACATTTGGGTATATTCGGTGGAAATTGGCTTAAATTAGGCTGAATTTAGGTGGGAAAGGCACAAATTTTGCCAACTTTAATCAAATCCAACTTTGGATATGACAGGTGAGGCTAGGTAGGGTTCTCTAGGGCAGGTTGGAATAGGTGAAAACTCAGCTAAAATGAGCTTTGGCCGCGCTAGGTTACAAAACATTTTTGGGTATATATGGTGGAAATTGTCTTAAATTAGATCAAATTTATGTGGGATAACTTAAATTTCGCCGACTTTAACCAAATCTAGGTTTGGATGTGCTAGGATAGGTTAGGTAAGGTCGCATAGGGTAGGATGGAATAGGAGAAAATGCAGGTAAAAATGGGCTTTGGCGATGCTATGATACACAACATTTGGATATATTTGGTAGGAATTGTCCTAAATTGGGTCAAATTTAGGTGGGAATAGCCTAAATTTCATCAACCTTAACCAAATCTCGGTTTGGATATGCTAGGATAGGTTAGGTAAGGTTGCGTAGGGTAGGATGGAATAGGAGAAAATGCAGGTAAAAATGGGCTTTGGCGATGCTATGATACACAACATTTGGATATATTTGGTGGGAATTGTCTTAAATTGGGTCAAATTTAGGTGGGAATAGCTTAAATTTCACCAACTTGAATTAAATCTAGGTTTGGATATGCTAGGTCTGGTTAGGTGAGGTCGTGTAGGAAGGACATATATAATATCTTAGGGTAATGAACTGGCATGTTTATGAAATAGTGTAAATTTCCCTATTTGGGATTCGAGCTATATGGCAGACTCATGTAATGTTTGGACAGAGGCGACATAGGCTTGTATGTGAGGATATGGGATGCTCATATTTAGTTAGTTTAGCTTTTGCTAGGTTGAATTTAGTCAAATTTGTGTTGTATAAGTATATTTTTGATAGATTTAGATAAATTTAGGTTATAATAGGACGCATTTTGATAAGATATAGCAAATTTGCCTAAAATTATCATGGAAAATATTGACTTCACCTAACCCTACCTGCCCTAACATAACTAAGGCTAGAACAAATAAGTCTGTTAGATGGTTTGCATAAATAAATATGGGTGGTCTGATTGGAGAGGATGTAACAAGGAAGGTATTAATAAGACATTAAAACAATGAACATATGTTAGATGAATAGTTTAGCACTAATAATGTTGAAATTTTAATGGAAAATTAATGTGTTTTATATTGAGCTCATAGGAAGTCATATGTACCATTTTTATATGTGAAATTCTGACTTTTGGGGAGTTGGTTAAACTCAGCATATTATGTTTAACGTCCTAAATATACCTAGAAAAATATCTTGCAAATTGTGTATTGTTTGACCTAGTTGGTTGTGTTTGTATTTGTACATATATTGCACAATTAATATACTTGTGTATTAATTGTGCAGATTATGTATTTTGCATAAGTCGTATGATTATTGCAATTGTGTATTGATTATATTTCTATAAATTGTGCATTGTTTTGTGTAAGTTGTGCATTAATAGTATATGTTTTTGTATGTGTATTTGTGGAAATTTTCTAGTTGTGTATTTAATGAATATGTGCTAGTCATGTATTGTTCATATGTTGGCAAGTTGTGTATTGATTATATTTTTGAGCAAGTTGTGAATTAATTGTGTAAATGTCGAAATTGTATTTGTGCAAATCACGTATTTATGCTGGTTGCGTATTTTCATATTTGGGGTAGTTATGTATTGTACGTATTTGTGCTAGATATGTATTTGGGCAAGTTGTGTAATAATTATGAAAGATGTGTAATATTTGTGAAAGTTGTTTATTAATTGCGCATGTTGTGTAATTGCATATGGACGAATTGTTTATTTATGCCTCTGTGTATTGATTGTCATTGTGCAAGTTGAGAAATTATATAGCAAGTTTTTTTTGTATTAATTGTACAAAGATGTATAATAATTACACAAATTGTGTAATAATTGTCCATGTTTTATAATAATTTTTGTACTAATACTGCATTTATGCAAGTTGTGTTTTTAATTTGCTGAAGTGGAACTGGTGCAACTGTATTTTTGTGTGCAAATTGTGTATTTTGTGTAAGCTCTGTAATCTGAAAAAATAGATCTTCATGGTGTAAGTGTATTTGGTTTATGAGACAATGTGAGGGTATTTTGTGAAAATTTTGTTTGTAAAATTGTGTAATTTTAGTGAAAGCGCATTTTTGATTGTCTAAATGCATAAGTATTTTGATATATTTGTACAAATATCATACTTTCTGTAAATGTCATACTATGAGTGTACATGCAATATATGCAATATTGTTGCATGACCAAAATCAACTCATTCCATCTCAAATAAGTTTCAAAACAATCCTCTACGGTGTGAGTACCAGTGCATGCTGCCGCCACCGCGCTGCCTGACGCAAGTTTCTTCTCAACATATACCCCCCAGTCCATTCTAACCAATCATGTCTCCTAAAAATGTGACTGTGCAGGGAAATAAGGGCAACAAACCCCTTAACCAGACATCCATCCCGGCCAACTCTAACAATATCCGTGTTTCTCCGTCTGGAAGCTCTGGGGTCCGGGGTGGCGGGGCTGCCCTCCCCTCCACCCCATTGAGCAAGGGAGCAGAGTCCTCTCAACCCTCTCCTATGAACATGCTAGCATCCCAGTATAATCAACTCAAGCGAGCTTCCGGTCCCTCACCGGAATTCACTAACTGGACCGAGAATCAGTGGTTCAAAAAGTTGTGCCTAGTCCTCGAGTCACAAAATACTATCATCTTGAGTCTTCTCAACGAGAATCTAGCGAACCGCGCTAATCTCCAACAACAACAACAAGAAATAACCCTCCTCCGCGAGGATATTAGAAACTACAAGGCTAGCCAAGACCAACTACAGCATGATTTGAATGATCTCCATGAGGAAAACAACCTTCGGAAAACTGATGAAGCCTTAAAAAAACAGGAGGAAGCTCTCAGCAAAATGACTGCATGTATCAGTACATTTTCAGCCCAACGTTCCGTCTCCCAGGAGGAACAAGACCAGCAAAAGCTGCTAGACTCTGTTATCGTGTCGTCCCAAGATATACCTGTGGAACATGAAGGTGAAAATTGTGTCGAAATAGCTCAGGATCTCTTAAAAAACAAATTGCAGCTCAGTCTAAACAAAACTGACGTTATTGCTGCCTACAGAGTAGGCAAAAAGAATCCATCAGGTCTAAATCAACGGAAAATTCGCCTGAAGCTGTCTTCCCAGTTCACGAAATCCCATCTAGTCCGGACAGCTGCATCCCAACGGAAGGGATTATACATCAACGAGTGCTTGACCAGGAACAGACAGCAAATCCTCTACCGCCTGCGTCAAATCCGTCAACAAAACCCAGATGCGATTCATCAGTGCTTTGTTAGAGATGGACTGATAAAGGTGAGAAAAACCGCAGAGGGCAAAATGTTCACAATTACTAGAGAAGAAAACCTCAACACTTTCCTCTCCCAATGTGGTTTGTCTCACCTTATCACTCCCAATGAATTAACTTAATTAACCCCCTGTCAACTAGTGGGGCTAGGTATCCTAAGTCTCCTTGGTTCATTTTCTGACTTAATTTTTAACTTACTCTTACCTAGTCATTTACCGAAATTATTTAATTGAGTGTATTAAGTAGTTCTTCAGGTCTTTTTAATTATACAGTCATTACTGAACTATCTATAGTTATTAATCATTATCTTAAATTTGCCTATGTTTATTATTCAACTTTTCTTTGATTTCATTTATTACCTAGGTTGCCTAGCCTCGCCATGCTCCCTTACTCCATTGTACCCCTGGCTTTGCCTGCATCTCAAATTGCAAATTGTTACTTACAGTGTACCTGAGAGTACTTGTAAGCAATCTACCTCATTTTTTTCTTTTTTTTTCATTTTTGCTCAATTTTTTTTTTTTTTTTTTTTTTTTTTTGTATTGCTTAGTCTTGCTTATATTTTTTGTTTTGTATTTCTTTATCTTGTGTTTTGTATAGTCCATGTTTACATGTTTTTTCTTTAATCTCATTAATTGCCTAGGTTGCCTAGCCTAGCCATACTCCCTTACTCCATTGTACCCCTGTAAGCCCCTTTTGTGTTTGTTTTGTACAGTATTGTGTATATATTTTTCCCTATTTTATAGCTTATTTCTACTTATTTCTGATTCTACAATCAGCTTTTTTTATGCAGACAAGTATAGACCCAGAACTTAACCTCTTATCCACTATCTATGACAATAATCACTTTAATGATCTAAATTGCAGATATTTTGCAGCACATGATGTAAACAATGTATTAACTCATAATCACAATATCTCTGTTATCAATTTGAACGTTAGATCCCTAGGTAAACACTTCGATGATGTTAGTGCCTTGATTGAAACTATTGGCAACAAATTCTCTTTTATTATACTTACTGAAACATGGTTGAAAGAGGATACTACTCAACTCTTTAACATGCCTAACTACTCAGCAATTCACAACTGTCGTCAACTTCAGAGAGGTGGTGGCACTGCTCTTTACTACCACCAAGAACTAACATGCTTAAAAGAAATTAGAACTAGAGACTGCTATGGGGAGTATATCTTCGCCAGCTTCAGAGTCAAGGGTGCCGAGTCTGTCCTGTCTGTGGGTGCAGTCTATAGAATTCCCAACACTGATGTGTCTGAATTCAACTCAAACCTTAGAAATCTAATACTTGATAACAGACTGAACAAAAACCACCTAATTATCGCAGGGGACTTTAATATTGACCTCTGCAAGCCAGAACACCCTACTGCTGTTAGCTTCCTCAACTGTATGAATTCCTGCTTCCTCATACCCTTAATCACTAGACCTACTAGAATCACTGATAGCACTGCCACGACTCTTGATCACATCTGGACCAACATAACCTCTCCGCTTACTTCAGGTATAATCACCGATAGCACTACAGACCACTACCCCACATTTCTCTTAACTAACATTAGCAAACCACCTCTAGAAACAAGGGAGTTAAGCTTTAGGCTGCACAATGAAACTGCTATAAACAATTTTATAACTGCTGCTGATAATGTCAACTGGGAGTCCGAGTTAGGTAACATAGGGGACATCAACCTAGCAGTGCAATCTTTTCTACAAACAACTCTTAGCCTTTATAACACCCACTGTCCTAGGCTTACAAAACAAGTCACAAGCAAAAGGCTTAACAATCCTTGGCTTACAAAGGGAATACTGAAATCCATTAACAAAAAACACGACCTTGAGAAGAAGTATAGGTTAGGAATTGTCTCCAAAGAATTCTCAAAGAATTACTCATTATTGCTATCTAAGATAATTAGACGAGCCAAAACTAAATACTACGAAGATAAATTTACTCAAATAAAGAGCAACATTAAACAAACTTGGAGCACAATTTCACAAATATTGGGATCAAAGAAATCTTTAAATAACAAACCGACTCGCCTGTCTAATAACGATGGTCAGCTTTCAGCCTCTGATTCTGCTATTGAGTTCAATAGGTTCTTCTCTTCCATTGGTTCATCCCTTGCAAATGAGATTCCATCTTCCAGTACTGACATTAAGGACTATCTTACAGGTAACTATCCACAGTCTCTGTACCTAAAGCCTATTAACTCCACTGACGTCAATGAGATAATCCTTTCCCTTAAAACCAAGTCTGGTGCCCTTGAGGAGATACCAACTTTAATTTACAAAAAAGCCTCCAGATCTTTAGCCCCTGCTATTGTTTTGCTCTTCAACAAGTCACTTGAACTCCAAACCTTTCCAGATATTCTAAAAAAAGCGAGAGTAACGCCTGTCCACAAATGTGGTGACCCCACAGATGTTAACAACTACAGACCTATATCAATCCTGCCAAACTTGTCAAAAATTTTTGAAAAACTTATATATAAGCAGCTTTACTCATATCTAGCCAAACTCAATATACTTAGCCCTTGCCAATATGGCTTCAGACCCAAAAAAAGCACTAACGATGCACTTATTAGTATGCTTAACTCGATTCATACAGCTCTTGATAAAAAGGAGTTCCCTGTTGGGTTATTTGTGGACCTGCGTAAAGCTTTTGATACTGTCAACCACCATAACCTTCTTCTTAAATTACATCATTATGGAGTCAGAGGACACTCCCTACAATACCTCGAGTCCTACCTTACTGACAGGCTCCAATATGTTTCTGTGAATAATACAATTTCTCCCACCCTACCCATCAACATTGGTGTTCCTCAGGGCAGCATACTTGGCCCTCTCCTCTTTCTCATCTACATTAATGACCTTCCAAATGCCTCCCAACACCTCAAACCAATTCTATTTGCTGACGACACAACCTTCATTTACTCCAGTCCTGACCCTCTTGCTCTAAATGCCACAGTAAATACTGAGCTAAATAAAGTCCATCTTTGGCTAACTGCCAACAAACTCACCCTTAACATTGACAAAACTTTTTATATTCTGTTTGGCAATAAATCCTCTAGTCATATAAATCTCAAAATAAACAATACCCAAATTTGTAACAAATTAGATGGCAAATTCCTTGGCATTCTCATTGACCACAAGCTGAATTTCCAGGGACACATTCTAAATATATCAAAAAAAGTTTCAAAAACTGTGGGCATTCTTTCTAAGATCAGATATTATGTACCACGCCCTGCCCTGGTGACTCTCTATTACTCCCTTATCTATCCTTATCTCAACTATGGTATTTGTGCTTGGGGTTCTACTACCCAAAATCACTTACGTCCTCTAATTACCCAACACAAAGCTGCTATTAGAACAATATCCAACTCTGGCCCCAGACATCACTCGGTACCCCTACTCAAATCTCTGAATATGTTAGATATTAAGTCACTGCACATTCTCTCATGTGTATTATACATATATAAAACGCTAAACTATAATACCAATCCTGATCTTAAAAGCTTCATAGAAGGTTGTAACAGAACCCATGAGCACCACACCAGAAATAAATACAGTTTTGATATTCCTAGAGTACGTCTTAATCAAACTAGAAATGCTCTACAAATCAAGGGACCCAGAATGTGGAATGACCTTCCCAACCATGTTAAAGACTGTACCTCTCTCAACCAGTTTAAGATAAAAACTAAACACTACCTAATAAATTCCCTGTAATCTACCTCACTCCTCTATTGTCAACCCATGTCTGTTATTTTCTTTTCTTTTTTTTTTAATCAACACTGTTTGTCAACCTATTGTATTTGTGCTGCTTTTTCAGTCATGTTCCCCCTTTTTTTATCTTTATTTGTATTTGTTCTCAACACTTTTTATTCTTTATGCTCAATTAGTATTAAGTTCTAGATATTAATGTTTTTCTTGCCCGAAACGCATTGCGTAATAGTGGCTTTAGGCATTGTATGTACTAGCTCTATCTATATATCAATCCATTAATGTAACATCACTTGTATGTGTATACCTTACCTGAATAAACATCTGAATCTGAATCTGAATCTGATTGTGTAAATGGCATATTTTGGGTGCAACTGGCATATTTTGTATGTAAATGTCATATTTTTGTCTATAAATAACATATTTTGTGTGATGGTATATTTTGAGTGTAAATATTATATTTTGTGCATAAATGGCATATTTGGTGTGTAAATGCTGTATTTTCTGTATATGGCATAAATTACATCTGATTAATGGGGAAATGGTGGTAAAAACTAGGGTATTCTCTATGAATATATAGTGCGAAGTATGTGTAGGTATATATGATTGTATTTGCGACTGTTGGTTTAGAAACAAGTTAGCTGATTTGTGTAGCAAAACTAGGATTTTTTATTTTTGAGGTGTAAAAATGATTAGCTTATGAATATAGTGGCTAGCATCCAGCTGAGTTGCTAGATGGATGAATTGAGGTGCGACATTTGGATAGCTATTTGATGGATGTGAGGACAGTTGACTAGCCTATGAACACAGCTACTAATCCGCTGTGCTGCCAGATGTGTGGTGGCTACTTGTGGATTATAGTAGAATATCTAGCTATAGGGTTTCATAATTGCTGTTGTGTATAAAACTAGAATGACAGCTATTTATTAAAACTATTATTGTACACTAATACTTTAAGTGGATCCCTTGGTTGATTTAAGCATAGGGTGGACATGAATATGAATGAGATTGGGTGAAAATATATAGGAGCTGCCTCGTATGGGCCAATAGGACTTTTGCAGTTACCTTTATTCTTATGTTCAGCTCACCTGCTATGCTGCCAGATGTACGATTCTACAAAAAATTGCGGTATGACATTTGGGTTGCTGTTATACTTTTGCACTTATCTCCGAATAATGATTTCAGTTGTGGATAATTAAAATGTATATTCTTGAACCTCTGATTAGGTTAGGTGGGGATGGATTGTCTAGTCATTTTTGAATAATAATAACATTAAATACACATGCCAGTAGGACGCCAAAGGTCGCATTGGTTGTCTGGTGACGTCATACATAGTTGACCAATCAGGTACTGTAATACCTTGACACCTATATGCTAATGGCCAGCAATACCTTATCCCTATACCTGAGGTCGCTTTTCGTGATGTCGCCAAACAACAACAACAATACCTGGTCTGTAGAATGCATTTGTTTGTTATATATAATAAGTTAGGTTAGGTTAGGTTAGGATGGTTTGATCGGGTTTATGAATATCAGAAAATATGAGCAATGAGCGAAAATACGAACCATTGTAGCTGAATATCAACTTTGATGAAGCACAGAGTACAGTTTAGGTATTAAGCCAGATTAAGAGTTCACACTTATGTGTGAACCTCCTGGGATCCGCATTTAGCCCGTTGACGCCTCGCGCCACATTAGGGATGATGACATCAGAAAAGTAAGTATCTGCAGAAGGCCTTTGCTTTTACTGAATGAGTATTTTTGATTTGTTATATGCTACAGTAAGGTGTGGGAGGTATGTTTTGAGAGAATGTGAGATGCGCATATATATATATTTATGCGTTTATGCAGTAATATTGGATTACTACTGAAAATTGCATTGAAGTCACCATGCCTGGCAGGGGACTGATAGTTTATACAGTAATATTGGATTAGTACTTAAATTGCAATGAAGTCACCACGCCTCGCAGGGGACTGTTTTCATACAAATGAAAGATAGTAAGTATTCATTTTTATTTTGCCCTATGCTCAATAAGCAATTTCTGAAGAAAGATTGACAAAGCTTAAATTACATTCTCTAGAAAGGCAAAGAAGTAGAGGTGACATGATAGAGCTGTGAATGAATGGCCATGATAAAGGGGGAATATTAATAGACTATTAAAATTATCAACACTAGACAGAACATGAAACAATGGACATAAATTGGAATAAGTTTTAGATTTAGATTTAGAAAAAAGACCTGGGTAAATACGGGTTCTGTAAACAGGGTTTGAACTCATTTCTTATGTTATTATTATGTAATCTTAGCTATAAAATGATCTTAGACAATGGGAAACAGTACGGCAATACCTTATTGAGAAAAACGAGCTTATAATGATTAACGCCATTGCACATCAGGCTTGACAGAAGGCAGCATTTGTATCCCCCTTTGCTATAAACATTAAAAATGGGAATAAACATACTATAACAGAAAACGGACTTATTCAGGGAAGAAGAATACGGGGTGACTATTAGCAATGCCTGTGCGAAATATGATGGGGCCAGGAGCCGGCCTTTTAATCCCCAGGTAAGTTGATGACGTCATTGACCATTAGCAATGCCCGTGCATGGGTCAGTGGGGTAACGAAAAAACATGAAGCCAAGTCGTGACCGTCAAATCTCACTGGGGTAACGAAAAAACATGAAGCCAAGTCGTGACCGTCGGAAAAAGCAAAACGGTCATGACTTGGCCCGGTTTACACTACATGTGTGTGCTGAGGTATAGTGTGTGTGCTGAGGTATAGTGTGTGTGCTGAGGTATAGTGGGTGTGCTGAGGACACTGGAGGCCAGAGGTGCTCATGAGTGCTGGAGAAGTTTATCTCCCGCTGATCTGTCTCGCTGACAAGATAATACTCTGATGTATTGTAGCGGACTACATGGTGTCTCACACCCCTGGTGTCCCACACCCCTGGTGTCTCACACCCCTGGTGGCCCACACCCCTGGTGTCTCACACCCCTGGTGTCCCACACCCCTGGTGTCTCACACCCCTGGTGTCCCACACCCCTGGTGTCTCACACCCCTGGTGTCCCACACCCCTGGTGTCCCACACCCCTGGTGTCTCACACCCCTGGTGTCTCACACCCCTGGTGTCCCACACCCCTGGTGTCTCACACCCCTGGTGGCCCACACCCCTGATGTCCCACACCCCTGGTGTCCCACACCCCTGGTGTCCCACACCCCTGGTGTCCCACACCCCTGGTGTCTCACACTCCAGGTGTTCCACACCCCTGGTGTCCCACACTCCTGGTGTCTCACACCCCTGGTGTCCCACACTCCTGGTGTCCCACACCCCTGGTGTCTCACACTCCTGGTGTCCCACACCCCTGGTGCTCCACACCCCTGGTGTCCCACACTCCTGGTGTCCCACACCCCTGGTGTCTCACACCCCTGGTGTCCCACACCCCTGGTGTCCCACACCCCTGGTGTCTCACACTCCTGGTGTCTCACGCTCCTGGTGTCCCACACCCCTGGTTTCTCACACCCCTGGTGTCCCACACCCCTGGTGTCTCACACCCCTGGTGTCCCACACCTCTGGTGTCTCACACACCCCTGGTGTCCCACACCCCTGGTGTCCCACACCCCTGGTGTCTCACACTCCTGGTGTCCCACACTCCTGGTGTCTCACACCCCTGGTGTCCCACACCCCTGGTGTCCCACACCCCTGGTGTCCCACACCCCTGGTGTCCCACACCTTTCGTGTCCCACATCCCTGGTGTCTCACACTCCTGGTGTCCCACACCCCTGGTGTCTCACACTCCTGGTGTCCCACACCCCTGGTGTCTCACACCTCTGGTGTCCCACACCCCTGGTGTCTCACACTCCTGGTGTCCCACACCCCTGGTGTCTCACACTCCTGGTGTCTCACACTTCTGGTGTCCCACACCCCTGGTGTCTCACACTCCTGGTGTCCCACACCCCAGGTGTCTCACACCCCTGGTGTCCCACACCCCTGGTGTCTCACACTCCTGGTGTCCCACACCCCTGGTGTCCCACACCCCTGGTGTCCCACACTCCTGGTGTCCCACACCCCTGGTGTCTCACACCCCTGGTGTCCCACACCCCTGGTGTCCCACACCCCTGGTGTCTCACACTCCTGGTGTCCCACACCCCTGGTGTCTCACACTCCTGGTGTCCCACACCCCTGGTGTCTCACACTCCTGGTGTCCCACACCCCTGGTGTCTCACACTCCTGGTGTCCCACACCCCTGGTGTCTCACACCCCTGGTGTCCCACACCCCTGGTGTCTCACACTCCTGGTGTCCCACACCCCTGGTGTCTCACACTCCTGGTGTCCCACACCCCTGGTGTCTCACACTCCTGGTGTCCCACACCCCTGGTGTCTCACACCCCTGGTGTCCCACACCCCTAGTGTCTCACACTCCTGGTGTCCCACACCCCTGGTGTCCCACACCCCTGGTGTCCCACACTCCTGGTGTCCCACACCCCTGGTGTCTCACACCCCTGGTGTCCCACACCCCTGGTGTCCCACACCCCTGGTGTCTCACACCCCTGGTGTCTCACACTCCTGGTGTCCCACTCTCCTGGTGTCCCACACCCCTGGTGTCCCACACTCCTGGTGTCCCACACCCCTGGTGTCTCACACTCCTGGTGTCCCACACCCCTGGTGCCCCACACCCCTGGTGTCCCACACCCCTGGTGTCCCACACCCCTGGTGTCTCACACTCCTGGTGTCTCACGCTCCTGGTGTCCCACACCCCTGGTTTCTCACACCCCTGGTGTCCCACACCCCTGGTGTCTCACACCCCTGGTGTCCCACACCCCTGGTGTCTCACACACCCCTGGTGTCCCACACCCCTGGTGTCCCACACCCCTGGTGTCTCACACCCCTGGTGTCCCACACCCCTGGTGTCCCACACCCCTGGTGTCCCACACCCCTGGTGTCCCACACCTTTCGTGTCCCACACCCCTGGTGTCTCACACTCCTGGTGTCCCACACCCCTGGTGTCTCACACTCCTGGTGTCCCACACCCCTGGTGTCTCACACCCCTGGTGTCCCACACCCCTGGTGTCTCACACTCCTGGTGTCCCACACCCCTGGTGTCTCACACTCCTGGTGTCTCACACTTCTGGTGTCCCACACCCCTGGTGTCTCACACTCCTGGTGTCCCACACCCCAGGTGTCTCACACCCCTGGTGTCCCACACCCCTGGTGTCTCACACTCCTGGTGTCCCACACCCCTGGTGTCCCACACCCCTGGTGTCCCACACTCCTGGTGTCCCACACCCCTGGTGTCTCACACTCCTGGTGTCCCACACCCCTGGTGTCCCACACCCCTGGTGTCTCACACTCCTGGTGTCCCACACCCCTGGTGTCTCACACTCCTGGTGTCCCACACCCCTGGTGTCTCACACTCCTGGTGTCCCACACCCCTGGTGTCTCACACTCCTGTTGTCCCACACCCCTGGTGTCTCACACCCCTGGTGTCCCACACCCCTGGTGTCTCACACTCCTGGTGTCCCACACCCCTGGTGTCTCACACTCCTGGTGTCCCACACCCCTGGTGTCTCACACTCCTGGTGTCCCACACCCCTGGTGTCTCACACCCCTGGTGTCCCACACCCCTGGTGTCTCACACTCCTGGTGTCCCACACCCCTGGTGTCCCACACCCCTGGTGTCCCACACTCCTGGTGTCCCACACCCCTGGTGTCTCACACCCCTGGTGTCTCACACTCCTGGTGTCCCACTCTCCTGGTGTCCCACACCCCTGGTGTCCCACACTCCTGGTGTCCCACACCCCTGGTGTCTCACACTCCTGGTGTCCCACACCCCTGGTGTCCCACACCCCTGGTGTCCCACACTCCTGGTGTCCCACACCCCTGGTGTCCCACACTCCTGGTGTCCCACACCCCTGGTGTCTCACACTCCTGGTGTCCCACACCCCTGGTGTCCCACACTCCTGGTGTCCCACACCCCTGGTGTCCCACACTCCTGGTGTCCCACACCCCTGGTGTCGCACACTCCTGGTGTCCCACACCCCTGGTGTCCCACACCCCTGGTGTCCCACACTCCTGGTGTCCCACACCCCTGGTGTCCCACACTCCTGGTGTCCCACACCCCTGGTGTCCCACACTCCTGGTGTCTCACACTCCTGGTGTCCCACACCCCTGGTGTGGGACACCAGGGTTCTCTCTCCTACAGTGGGTCACCAGGTACGTCTCCCCTATTGTAGGACACACGCCTTGCCCTCACCCCCTAACACCCGCCCTCTTGCAAGACTCAAGACATGTTCCAAGTGGTCATCAAGTGGTTGGGAACAATAAGTGATGAGGAATGACACCAGGAAGGTAATCCGATGGTTTTATATATAAACAGCAAACTTTTCGATTTAGAAAAGTCACTATTAACTTTAATGTTCCTTTCATTATAAAAATGGCCAACGTATTGTTCCAGTCTTCAGCAGAGGCCGAAGGAGATTCTGAATTCTTCGATTTTTCTATATGAAAAGACGGTGATGTCCTTGGCAGTTACCCGAGTCCTGTCAAGTAAAAAAATAATAAAATCTGTTACAGGAAGTTAAGATTTTCGTGGCAGTAAGAGTCTGGCATCATTCTTACTCTCAGGGATGCCGCGTTATGGAAGATTTTCGATTTATTTTTAAAATTTGCTGCCGATGTCAACACAGGCGCCATTTATCAGGTATCTTACTTAGACAAATGCACAAACACAGCAAGAACAACATTATTTACACCAAAATATAGAGGAACATATATATTATAGTCTGAGGTGCTCTCAGCCCGTGGGAAGGTGGCAGCGGGGACTGACGAAGACAAATCTGAGTTGCTTAGTCCCCTAGCAGGTAGAGGCTGTACGCCCTGCCCTCATTGATCTCATCTCTCTCCGGCAGGAGACAAGAGGCCCTAGCCGCTCCCACTATCTGCTGCAGGTTCTCGTGTTTCCTTTAGCACTCCCGGCAGGTGGAGGTGGTATAACCTCTTTTGCTCCATCATCACCTCCTGGAGGTTCGTTCGTAGCCAATAGCGGTGCCCGGGCAGGAGGAGGGGGTATACTATGCTAAATCTCCTCCTGGAGGTTCTCACTGGCAGTGTCAACCCCGCAGTAGACGAGGTGGTAATATCTCAGGGTCGTGTGTATCGGACGTAAGGGTCCTTCCCTGTCCCTCGCTAACAGATCTGCCCACAAACTGGAGCGTCTTCCCTCGTGATGCTGTATTTCTTAAGAAAGGGAGAGACACGAGGCGTGAGACTAGGGGGCCACACGTCATTATTCCTTGTGATTATATTATCTAGCATCTTGGGTTTATTTTTGTTCTTGTAGTTGAATAATGTTGAGGTGTAAATATTGATGCCATAAAACATTAATTTATAAATTATGATACACTGTACCTGTTAGACTAAATTTATATTGTATACGTATTTACTGTTGAATTATATATATATAAATATATATATATATATATATATATATATATATATATATATATATATATATATATGTATATATATATATATATATATATATATATATATATATATATATATATAACTGAAAACTCACACCCCAGAAGTGACTCGAACCCATACTCCCAGGAGCCACGCAACTGGTATGTACAAGACGCCTTAATCCACTTGACCATCACGACCGGACATAATGAGGTGATAGCCGAGGCTATTTGAACCACCCCACCGCCGGCACTCGGATAGTAATCTTGGGCATAGCATTTTACCAAATCACCTCATTCTTTGGGGCACACGTGAGGAACACAAATGCGAACAAGCCTGAATGGTCCCCAGGACAATATGCAACTGAAAACTCACACCCCAGAAGTGACTCGAACCCATACTCCCAGGAGCCACGCAACTGGTATGTACAAGACGCCTTAATCCACTTGACCATCACGACCGGACATAATGAGGTGATAGCCGAGGCTATTTGAACCACCCCACCGCCGGCACTCGGATAGTAATCTTGGGCATAGCATTTTACCAAATCACCTCATTCTTTGGGGCACACGTGAGGAACACAAATGCGAACAAGCCTGAATGGTCCCCAGGACAATATGCAACTGAAAACTCACACCCCAGAAGTGACTCGAACCCATACTCCCAGGAGCCACACAACTGGTATGTACAAGACGCCTTAATCCACTTGACCATCACGACCGGACATAATGAGGTGATAGCCGAGGCTATTTGAACCACCCCACCGCCGGCACTCGGATAGTAATCTTGGGCATAGCATTTTACCAAATCACCTCATTCTTTGGGGCACACGTGAGGAACACAAATGCGAACAAGCCTGAATGGTCCCCAGGACAATATGCAACTGAAAACTCACACCCCAGAAGTGACTCGAACCCATACTCCCAGGAGCCACGCAACTGGTATGTACAAGACGCCTTAATCCACTTGACCATCACGACCGGACATAATGAGGTGATAGCCGAGGCTATTTGAACCACCCCACCGCCGGCACTCGGATAGTAATCTTGGGCATAGCATTTTACCAAATCACCTCATTCTTTGGGGCACACGTGAGGAACACAAATGCGAACAAGCCTGAATGGTCCCCAGGACAATATGCAACTGAAAACTCACACCCCAGAAGTGACTCGAACCCATACTCCCAGGAGCCACGCAACTGGTATGTACAAGACGCCTTAATCCACTTGACCATCACGACCGGACATAATGAGGTGATAGCCGAGGCTATTTGAACCACCCCACCGCCGGCACTCGGATAGTAATCTTGGGCATAGCATTTTACCAAATCAAAGAATGAGGTGATTTGGTAAAATGCTATGCCCAAGATTACTATCCGAGTGCCGGCGGTGGGGTGGTTCAAATAGCCTCGGCTATCACCTCATTATGTCCGGTCGTGATGGTCAAGTGGATTAAGGCGTCTTGTACATACCAGTTGCGTGGCTCCTGGGAGTATGGGTTCGAGTCACTTCTGGGGTGTGAGTTTTCAGTTGCATATTGTCCTGGGGACCATTCAGGCTTGTTCGCATTTGTGTTCCTCACGTGTGCCCCAAAGAATGAGGTGATTTGGTAAAATGCTATGCCCAAGATTACTATCCGAGTGCCGGCGGTGGGGTGGTTCAAATAGCCTCGGCTATCACCTCATTATGTCCGGTCGTGATGGTCAAGTGGATTAAGGCGTCTTGTACATACCAGTTGCGTGGCTCCTGGGAGTATGGGTTCGAGTCACTTCTGGGGTGTGAGTTTTCAGTTGCATATTGTCCTGGGGACCATTCAGGCTTGTTCGCATATATATATATATATATATATATATATATATATATATATATATATATATATATATATAAATATATATATATATATATATATATATATATATATATAAATATATATATATATATATATATATATATATATATATATATATATATATATATATATATATATATATATATATATATATATATATATATATATATTATTAAATACGACCGAAAAAGTAAGGAGAGACAACTACTTACCTCTGTTAGTTGTCCTCTGAAGAGACAACTAACACAACACCTATACCCCCTATTAGACTATTTTACAGGAACTTCTTTTCCACAGCTCAAAAAACGGAGGAAAGGGTCCTGAAAGATATTGTTAATAGAAACGTTATCCCTACAGACAAAAATCAGAGGATACAACTGACGATTTACTATAAAACCAGAAAAACGGCCAGCCTACTCATGAGAAACTCTCCAGACACAAAACAGAACGCTTTAAAAGAGACTAACGTCGTCTATGCCTTCAAATGCCCTCTTGGGGACTGTAAGCTCCAAAAAACCCAGTATATAGGCAAGACAACAACATCTCTTTCTAGGCGTTTAACGATGCATAAGCAACAGGGCTCCATTAAGGAACATATAATTTCTTCCCACAACCAAACCATCGCCAGAGAAATCCTAGTAAACAACACAGAAATCATCGATAGATACAGCGATAGCAGGCGGCTTGACGTTTGCGAGGCACTACACATCAAGAAGTCAACACCAGCAATCAACAGCCAATTATTGCACAACTATATTCTACCCACCTCAAGACTCCGCTCCAATATAGAAGCATCAAGAAATATGGACCAATAGGCTTTCTACAAACACTTCTATTCAATATCCATTGTTTCGTGTTCTGTCTTGTGTTGATGAAATTAATACCCTATTAATACTCTTGTTCTGTCTTGTGTTGATGAAATTAATACCCTATTAATACCACATCCTGTTCTGTCTTGTGTTAATGCCACATCAACCCTTCCACCTCACTCAAATGTAGATATAAAATCGGAGATGCGTAAGTTCTATTCAGTTGTGTATTTGTGAACTAAAGTCTTTGAAAATGTAATAAGTTTTACGAAACGCGCTCGTGTCGCGTCAGACTAGAAATAAAAATGAATTTTGGAGAATTGATTTTTTATTTACCTCCAACAGTGAAACGAAATGTACGAAAGATTGAGAAAATTCGTGTTAGAATTATTAATCTTACTTTTTCGGTCGTATTTAATAATATATGTCTACAGGAAAGACTGCTACAAAAATATACTAATATATATATATATATATATTATATATATATATATATATATATATATATATATATATATATATATATATATATTTATATATATATATGCGAACAAGCCTGAATGGTCCCCAGGACAATATGCAACTGAAAACTCACACCCCAGAAGTGACTTGAACCCATACTCCCAGAAGCAACGCAACTGGTATGTACAAGACGCCTTAATCCACTTGACCATCACGACCGGACAAAATGAGGTGATAGCCGAGGCTTTCAGTTGCATATTGTCCTGGGGACCATTCAGGCTTGTTCGCATTTGTGTTCCTCACGTGTGCCCCAAAGAATGAGGTGATTTGGTAAAATGCTATGCCCAAGATTACTATCCGAGTGCCGGCGGTGGGGTGGTTCAAATAGCCTCGGCTATCACCTCATTTTGTCCGGTCGTGATGGTCAAGTGGATTAAGGCGTCTTGTACATACCAGTTGCGTTGCTTCTGGGAGTATGGGTTCGAGTCACTTCTGGGGTTTGAATTTTCAGTTATATATATATATATATATATATATATATATATATATATATATATATATATATATATATATATATATATATATATATATATATATATATATATATATATATTTTAATTGTGAGGGTACCACCTCTGGTGCAAATGTGGGGACCCATAGCCTCGGAGAAGAAAATAAAAAGCATTCAGAGGAGACCTTGTGGTTTCTCACTGAACACTAATATTATCTTCTCCTTCCACCCCCATTCTTTTGTATGTACACATATATATTTGTTTTATTTGAACTTTGTTACGAAAAAGGAGTTTCATATAGGTTACAAAGATGGTTATCATAGGTTGTCGAGTTCCTCCAGCTCCTCAGATGGCGGGCAGGAACCCTGGATGCAGTGCGCATTTCCCCTCTGTATCGCCACGCTGAGGCGCTGGAAAAGAAAGCTGGCAGCTCTAGGGTCCCTTGTTGTTTCAATGAGCCTAGAACCCAGTTCCTTCAAAAAACTGGTAGCACTTTTACCCCAGGCGCCGAGTGTCTCAGAAGCTTTGGGGACAAAATTGTAGTGGTGATCCAGTTCTCTATACTTACGGGATTTGGCTGCTTCCCTGTGGGTGGCAGCGCTACCTGGTTGTGCAACACTGAGGTTAATGTAGGTGTTAGCCAGGGTTGATACACTGTGTAGTCCCATACCAACTGCTTGCCATTCTTCATCCAGCTGTGGTAAGGCTCCTCTTGATGATGTCGTTAACTTCACTGTGCCTCGAGTGCCATCCCCCTGTGCTTTGGCAGAGTAGGCCTTGGTGGCCGTACCTGTCAGCCACCACCTCGCCGCAAATACACCTATATCTGGTGTGGATTGGGGCAGCAAGGCGGAGGGCCACAGCAATTCGGAGGGCGTGTGGTGTGAGACGCGTGCCAGTTGCCGACATTGGGGTTGCTAACAGGAAATCCCCTGCATGTGGTGCTGCTACTGCAGTGAGGCGAGCAATGTCGTGTTGTGTTGTGTTGTTGCAGCACCCAGGCACTCTGCAGCAACTTGGTCTACAATGGGGCCATCCCAGCTGGATTGCTTGTGGGCTTTTGGGGATGATGGTTGAGGTGATGGGCCTGCACGAGAGGCCCACTCTGTGGCACAGCGTGTAAAATTGGGATCATGTACACCTGCCAGCTGATGTAAGTGGGCAGGTAGAATTTCCTTCACAAGGTCGTCGGATGCTAATAAGGAGGACAGGAAGGCTGGAACAGCGATTTGCGTTGCTGTTCGAACTCCGAGCCCCCCAAGTCTTACGGGAAGAGAGACTTGTTTCCACTGTAGGTCATCAAGAGAGAGGTTAAGGGCTTTTTCTAGCATTGATTTCAGTAACCGGTCGTACTCACTTAGTTTTTGGCTACTGTAAGATGGTGAACACCTCAGAAAGTAGGTTAACCTGGGGAGGGACAGACATCTGGTGATGAAGTAGAGTGCATCATGAGCATCAATATCCTCAATCCTCCCATCCATCCTCTTAAGGTCGGCGATTTTCTTATCAAGGACCTCATCGATGGCTTTCAACCACAGGGGAGCTCCTACGAGTGTGCTGTCTTCAGGTTTAGTTTTATGGATATTTGGCAGCAGACCCTCTATTCTCTCTACGATGCCCTGGTTGGAACATATTATTTCACATTTAGAAGGGTTCGGGGTGAGGCCTAAAACTGCACCTTGCTCCTGGATTTTTCTGATGTCCTCCAGGAGGGAGTCTTGGGAACCAGCTAGGGTACCATCATCCAAGAACCAGATGTTAAGCTCGCTGGACAGGACCTCCGTGACTTGTTTGATGACTAAGCAGAAAAGGAGAGGAGCAAGGGGGTCACCCTGTTGGACGCCTTCCCGCGAGTCAATTTCATGTTCGCCAAAAAGTAGCTTAAGATCCATACTGTAGCATGAATGTACAAAAGGGTAGAGGGAAAGGAAATGACTATGAACCGCACGGAGTACAGCATCCCTCCGCACCAAATTGAAGGCATTTTTGAAATCTAGCTTGATAAGGGCCTTTTCGTCTGTGATGTTGGCGATGAAGGCTCGAGCTGCATGGGCTGCCGCCTCACACCCTTGTGGAATGCCGAACCCGAGCTGTTTTGGCTTCAGCATGTTGACCGCTGCATCACTAACTGTTCTTGCAGCTGCCTTTGCGACGAGACGCCGGAGAGAATTGCCCACAGCTATTGGCCTGATCCCTCCATCCTTTTTCTTTAGAGCACAGAGAGATGCTCCAAAAAAGATAGGTCTTATGGACGCTGGTATGTTGCCAGCTAGACATGTGTTGGTGAATCTGGTTAGTTCCACCAAGAGGTTCTTTGCAATGTCACCCAGTGCAGGGTTGAGCATTTGCTTCAGATGGTTGGGTTTTAGTCCTGTGAACCCACCCGCTGATCCTGTTGGGAAGGACATGGCTGCTTTATGGACCACAGATTCAGCCACCCAGAGAGGTTCTGCTCCGGTAGCCCCCACTTGTACAATGTCGTCCTCACGCGGAGCCCTGGGTGGGTGTTTCTCCCTTAGGGCTTGAGCTGTTGCGGCATCTCTGTCGGCAATTGAGTCCTCACTGGTGATGACTCTTATTGCGCCAATAGTGTTTCCTTCTTCTATTTTCTCGGTGACTGATGTTCTAATTTTTGATATCTCGGATATGCCACTGTTGCTCTTCCTGCCGTGGGTGTTTCTCGCGCGAGTGGGAAGGCGCACCTGGTTGTCCTCCCTGGGAAAATCATTTATAGCTTTGATGACTGAGGCAGCTAAGGTTTTGTCTCTCCTTGCAGGGGTGGCTAGACCTATGTTGCCAAACAGTAGGAGGTTGTGCCATGCTTGGGTCGTTCCAGGAGAGTCGTTGACCTTTCTCAGGAGGGCAGATAATTTGGCTGCTGCATGAGGGCGGGCTGCTTTAGGGATGTGTTGCAAGGTTCTGGCTGATGTTGCTTTGATAGCTTCAAATAAGTTTTCTGTGGGAATGAGGGTCTGGGAGGTGTTTTGCCTTACGGGCGGTGTGGGCTGTTGACTGGTGTTCTCCCTGGGAGGGCGCCCAACCCAAACACCTGGCTCCGTTGTGGTAACGATTGCGCACATTACCGTCACTCAACCGGATATAGCATACCTTGTCACACGTCTGACATCTGCCTTGTCTACCCCTGCTTGATGGCTCATCTTGGCTTGGAGAAGCCTGGCTGTCTGTTGAGAGCTGCGACTATATATATATATATATATATATATATATATATATATATATATATATATATATATATATATATATAATAGGGGTACCACCTCTGGTGCAACCCTTATCCTCACCAGGGACCCACATCCTCGAAGAAGAAAAAAAAGAGCATTCAGAGTAGACCTTGTGGATTCTCACTGAACACTTTAATCTTTTCTTCTCCTACCACCCCTATTATATTTTTGTATTTTTTGTTTTATTTTATTTTATTTTATTGCAATGCTACAGGTTACAGAGAACACACACACACACACATATATATATAACAATATAACTAATAGCGTTCGAAGACCTCGTCCAGCTAGTCGGAGGTTGAGTGCGTACCCAGGATACAGCATGCATTTCCCCTCTGAACTGAGACACTGAGGCGCTGGAACAGGAAACTGGCCGCTCGTGGGTCTTTAGTTTTCCCAATGAGTTCCTCACCCATCTCCTCTAAAAACTTAAAAAATAAACAATATATATATACATACATACATATATATGTCGTACCTAGTAGCAAGAACACACTTCTTGGCCTACTATGCAAGGCCCAATTTGCCTAATAAGCCGAGTGATTTTTTTTATTTTCAATAAATTGTTTCCAATTAGTTTATTTTAATTATTATTATATTAGACTAAAAATAAAAATGAATTTTGGAGAATTGATTTTTCAAATACCATAGACAGTAAAAAGAAACATACGAAATATTCAGAAAATTCGTGTTAGAATTATTAATCTTACTTTTTCGGCCATATTTAACAACATATGTTTACAAGAAAGACTGCTACCAAAATATACTAATATATATATATATATAATATATATATATATATATATATATATATATATATATATATATATATATATGTATATATATATATATATATATATATATATATATATATATATATATATATATATATATATATATATATATATATATATATATATAGTATATTTTGGTAGCAGTCTTTCCTGTAGACATATATTATTAAATATGACCGAAAAAGTAAGATTAATAATTCTAACACGAATTTTCTCAATCTTTCGTACATTTCTTTTCACTGTTGGAGGTAATTCAAAAATCAATTCTCCAAAATTCATTTTTATTTCTAGTCTGACGCGACACTTGAGCGCGTTTCGTAAAACTTATTACATTTTCAAAGACTTAACACATACACAACTGAATAGAACTTACATATCTCCGATTTGTTTATATCTACATTTGAGTGAGGTGGATGGGGTGAGGTGGTATTTAATAGGGTATTAATTTCATCAACACAAGACAGAACACGAAACAATGAGTATTTGAAATGGAAGTGATTGTAGAAAGCCTATTGGTCCATATTTGTTGATGCTTCTATATTGGAGCGGAGTCTTGAGGTGGGTAGAATATAGTTGTGCATTAATTGGCTGTTGATTGCTGGTGTTGACTACTTGATGTGTAGTGCCTCGCAGACGTCAAGCCGCCTGCTATCACTGTATTTATCGATGATTTCTGTGTTGTTTGCTAAGATTTCTCTGGTGATGGTTTGTTTGTGGGAAGAGATTATATGTTCCTTACTGAAGCCCTGTTGCTTATGCATCGTTAAACGCCTGGAAAGAGATGTTGTTTTCTTGCCTATATACTGGTTTCTTTTTAGGCTTACAGTCCCCAAGAGGGCATTTGAAGGCATAGACAACGTTGGTCTCTTTTAAAGAGTTCTGCTTTGTGTCTGGAGAGTTTCTCATGAGTAGGCTGGCCGTTTTTCTGGTTTTATAGTAAATCGTCAGTTGTATCTTCTGATTTTTGTCTGTAGGGATAACGTTTCTACTGACAATATCTTTCAGGACCCTTTCCTCCGTTTTATGGGCTGTGGAAAAGAAGTTCCTGTAAAATAGTCTAATAGGGGGTATAGGTGTTGTGTTAGTTGTCTCTTCAGAGGTTGCATGGCGTTTCACTTTTCCTTCTTATGATGTCTTCCACGAAACCATTGGAGAAGTTGTTGTTGACTAGGACCTGCCTTACCCTACAGAGTTCTTCGTCGACTTGCTTCCATTCTGAGCTATGGCTGAGGGCACGGTCGACATAAGCGTTAACAACACTCTTCTTGTACCTGTCCGGGCAGTCGCTGTTGGCATTTAGGCACATTCCTATGTTTGTTTCCTTAGTGTAGACTGCAGTGTGGAAAACTCCGCTCCTTTCCATGACTATTACATCTAGAAAGGGCAGCTTCCCATCCTTCTCCATCTCGTAAGTGAAACGCAACACAGAATTCTGCTCAAATGCCTCCTTCAGCTCCTGCAGATGTCTGACATCAGGTACCTGTGTAAAAATGTCGTCAACATACCTGCAGTATATGGCCGGTTTCAAGTTCATGTCGACTAAGACTTTTTGCTCGATGGTACCCATGTAGAAGTTTGCAAACAGGACACCTAGGGGAGAACCCATGGCGACCCCATCTACTTGCTTATAGTAGAATAGGAGATGCCACATAGAGCCACCTATGTAAGGAGATCAGATAAGAAATCAGAAGCGGGGAGCCACATAGTGCCACTCCATATTAGGTCACCCAAGGTGTGAGTGGTAGCAGTCAAAAAAACAGTGAAGATAGGTATCTATTATGCGCCACTATGATCATGTTCATTTATACAGTAAAGTATGACAATATATTTAAGTAAAAATGAATTTATTTGTATAATAAACACTCATGGGTGAGTGCCAGTTATGTCCCCCACATTCCTTAATGGGGTAGGTGTAAAACAGGTTCCTCTCGGTGAGGGTGGTCGCCCGTACCCTTCCTCGCACCTAATGGCCTTAGACTTTACCGTAACAGAGTTCCACACCCAGCGGAGGTCGAGTGGGTCTTATATAGGGGTATTAAATTGTAAATCTCCTCCAGGGGTTAAAAAAAATCAAAGAATTTATTAATGTTTTATTAGGTAAAAATCACAAATGATGTATAAGAAGTTAATTATGACCCCTATCCCTCTCCCCCCTCCACCTCCCCTTCCTCATCTGAGTAGAATTCTGACGTCTCCCCATCTGTGGTGAGTGGGGGGAGGTCTTGACCCCCTCCCCCCTCTCTTGGGGGAGTGGGGTGAGTTGGCTGGTTGCCTTTTGGACGACTTTCCTTCTGACTCTCATCTGAAGTGTTCTGGAAAGAGATGGGAAAAATAATTTATAGGACTATATCTTTTATTTGAAAAATATTCTATTTCCTCTAAGAACTGCTAGTACATACCTCTCCCCCTGCAGGAGCGACCTTGTGTCCTCTACAGCAGGCATCATCAATTAGGGTACGTAACAGCATCTTCTTTGGGGCAGACCTTCCACGTAGAATTACTACTCTACAAATGTGGACAGGTCCTAAGAATTGCACTGAAAAAAAGAAGAGGTAAAATAGAGGTTGTGCAAACTTTCTATTGTGGGAAAAAAAATAAATCTTTACCAGAAAGTGAGGGTAATACTAACCAGGCCCTTCAAGGACTTCAATCTTCCCTGCGTGTGTTTCTGGGGAGACGCCTTCCATTTGTAGGATAAGGGGGATGGGGGTCTTCTAGGGAGGTTGTGGGGTGAGAGGGGTTTTATATGGGGGTAATCCCCCTGTTAGGTGGGTTGCCTAGCTAACAAAAATATTCTCTACACCACCTATAAGAACCAACCCCTACACCTCTACAAAATGTCCTAACACAGTGATGTTTCATAGGAAAATATCGTCTCGCATAAGCGAGGGCACGTTTATCATTTAATTTTAAACTAACGCTTGAAAATACATTATGTAAGTAATGTACTGTTGAAGGCAACCCCAGGTGACTCACCCTATGGACGAACATTACGCAATACAGTCCACAAGCAAGGGTAAAATCACTCTGGAGTCTGTAGCACATTCCAAACACCTTTGTTATTGTGTTAGTTTTAATAAATCCTTGAAAATAATGTCCATAAGTAACCGCCGACATTGCATAACTATCGAAAAAAAACATTCGATGTTTAACTTTATCAACATAAATAGCTACCCAATGTCCCATAGTTAATCTGCTATGTGATGGTAAAATATTAGTTATGAGAACAATAGGTTTTCTTGATGAGATATTTAAATGTTCTATTTCATCAGCATTATAACAACCTAGGTAGAGTGCTCGATCCCCTAGATTATTTTTTAAATTAATATTTATATCATTACAATTCATTATGTTTTTAAGCTCGCACGTCACACAGAACAGTTCTCTGTCCGTCGATGGATAGTACCCCAGTCGTTTCCCCAAACAGTAAAACCAGTCTGTTATATGTAACACCACCACCAAACTCAAGCTCCATACGCAAGTTGCCAGATTTCTCCACAGGGAGGGAATCCTTTGTTTGAATGGTGGTTAAGTCAAAGGCGAATATCGATCTTCCCTTATTAAAAGTGTCATAGGCTAGAAGTGAATCACGCTCTAACCCTAATGTCTTCAAAGTTTCGTAATAAAGGTGGCCATAATGATTGTCGAAATCACCTCCAATTCGGTAAATTGCGTTATTGTTCAAATACATGGCAATATTTTTCAGTTTTGCATTTTCAAAATATAATCCATTACCTTGGTGAAGACCGGCGAAATAATTCATTGGCACAATTACCATGAATATCTTGTGAGGAATTACTTGCGCCCAAGGCTGATCAATTAAGAGACTAGTTTGATTCCCTGCTAGGACATATGTTTTAGAAATGGTTTTATTGAAAGTATAGCTTATGGGGTCGGGGGATGCTAACAGTGAGCTGTTTAAGGCTAGGTAAGCACTTGGGTAGGGGAACACTCGTGTTACCCACAACTTAGCATAATCCATATGCAGCCGATACTTAGAGCCATCGTCCACACTTGTATTTAGCACCCAAGCATGTGGGGAGAGCTCCAATCTTAGGCGCACATCTATATTATCTAATATGTATTGGTCTAGGGTTGTTACGTCCAATAGTAGGGGAAAACACATTGACAATCCTTTACCTTTTAAATCGGTCATAAATTTTTTATCCTTGGCGGTTGCCCCAGTAAAAAATGTATTAGTAAATTCGTTAGGGATTACACCATCATCACTCCAGTCCCTACGAAAGGCTCCAATTCTCCCCAAGGAAGACATTTTTGATGGAGGCATGGAGGTAATTAATTTAATAAACGACCAATAATTAAAATTAGAATTTGTTTCAACTACCTGCTCTCCTAAAAACACCTGAACACCTTTAAACATGGTATTTGACAACCCATTAACAAATTCCACATGGTCATCCTCTTCCAATTTTGTGGTATCGTCATCTTTCGTTAAAGATACCTTAAAATCTATAACAATATTAGCTAAATCTAAGAAGGCGCCCTGGGTTCCAGGGATGCGGAATTCTAAGTAATTATCCCGCAAACGTTGATTAATAGGGAGGTTAACAGGTAGAATGTCTATTTGCTGTGTGGAGGCAATTGAACTCTCCACATTACGTATTCTATTACTTCTAGGAAATTGGTCAATAATACTGGAACTATAATATTCTACAGGTATTTTCAACCCAGCTCCACTAGCCTCCGCCATGATCTCCTCCGAAAGGTGAAGTATGACTGCTTACTGTAGTGAAAATACATCATTTTTATACCCAAGGGCTCGTTTACATTTATTATTTTTATTTTTTCTTCTCCTAGAGAGTCTTTTAATTTTCCCGCCTGCTACCAATTTCTTCCCCACAGTCTTAAGAGCATCAATACCGTGAGTTCTCAGAGCGCTCTTTACATCCCGTCTACCACTGGTTAAATCACCAAGAACATTTTTCCCAAAATCGATAGCAGTCGGCGTTACAGTTTTCATGAAAAATGGTATGGCTCGTCGAGCCAAGCCGGCTAAGGTCCCAAAAAAACCACCACCAGATCTGAGATAAGGCACTTGGAATGTGCGTATGTCATTCATCGCTCCCCCCCTCACCCCGTATCTCCCAGAGAGGGGGGAGAAGATCTCCCCGTACTCCTTCTGGGAGGGTGTGTGGAAAGGTACTCGCATCCCGACTCCTCTTCTTATAATAACCGATGATGTGGGTAAACACTTCTATATATATATATTTATATTTATATAGATTATATTGTTATACCTTAGGGCGGAGGTGTAAGACTGCCGTAACCGACCTCCCATCTTCAAAACTAACTTATCTTAATACTCACTTTCTCCAACGTGTTAGTATTTAATGTCTTGTACACTAGGGGATGAGCCCCTCTAGAATGAGAGTCATGATAATTGATTGCATCTAAGATATTTACAATTTGTCCCCCGTAACGATCCGGCTCGATGACGTCACTATAAATGAGTAAATAGTCACAACCTCTGTCACTGTCTGGGGGGAATGAGGCCACGACCTTGGAGGCTGCTGTAATGTCATCTGATTTTGCTTGATAAATGGTGTATTTGCGACGGCTGTCAAAACCAAGTACATTAGCTATTCTGTGTTTAAATTGAAGGTGTAAATGAGATGTTCTGGGCTTTTAGAAAGAGTTCCTCGCTTAAAAGTAGCATAGACGTCTATGCCTGACTCCCCCTCATCCTTGATGATAGCGTTAATTCGTCTGGGTAAGAGTATGTTGACTAAGGCCACTTCATGTTTAATGGAAGGGTTTAAATGTAGAGTGGGGATGGTGTTTGTAAATGCTGAACTTGTGTTGTTGTATATATCTTCTTGGTCGAGGCTAGTGAGGTATATGTAGTGTTCCTCGTCCATTGTTATCTTATGTACTGACTGGGGTGGGAATAAAACATCATTACTTATATTTTATTTTATTAATCTACTAAGGAAATATTACTTTTAAAAGAACTACAACAGGGGGAACTACAACTACATTTTGTTTCCCCATAACAAATTACATATAAAGAGCAGCAGCTGTTGGTACTGCTGTCGTCCGCTGCTGCTGCTGGGGGGCTGTTGGTACCACTGACACCGCTGACGGTACTGCTGCTGCTGCTGCTGCTGCCACCGCTGGAGCCGTTGTAGTTGGTGGTACTGCTGCCGCTACCGTTACCGCTGCCAGCGATGATGGTACTGTTGCTGCCGCTGTCACCGCTGGAACTGCTGTAGTTGGTGGTACTGCTGCCGCTACCATTACCGCTACTGTAGGTACCGCTGACAACACTGACACCGTCGTCGGTGGACCTGCTGCTGCTACCACCACCGAAGCTGTTGTAGATGGAGGTACTGCTGCTCCTGCTGCTGCTGCTGCTGCTGCTGCTGCTGCTGCCGCTGCTGTTACTGACTGCGGCGGTGCTGCCACCTCTTCTTTGAGTGTTGTTGGTTACAGCTTTCGTTGTTTTTTCGGTGATGAGGATAACAGGAATATTTCCTGTGACTCTCCATCGAGGATGGTGTCAATACGATGATTTGAGAGGGGGTCGAAGTCAATAGTGGTTTCGATCCGTCGTTTGGCTGTACCAGATGTTGTGGGTGGGGGTGGAGCAGTGCTGGAGGTGGATGAGTACTCTTGTAGGTGTCTCTTCTTCCTGGGGATAGCTGGTGGTGCTGGTGGTGTAGAACGAGAAGAGCTTCCTGGGGTGGTGGCACCCTCCCCCACCACTGCATCTAGGGTGATAGTTTTACTATCACCCTCTCCCCTGGGATCATCATTCGGGAGGGGTACCATCGATGGGGTGACGGTAGAGGGACGTTTGAGGATTACCAGCTCCTTGTTATGCTTGGCCAGCTCAGCGTTGAGGGAAATGAGCATGGGCCCGACGTCCTTGTGCCAGTTGTCCATGCCATCACGGGAGGCCCCCAGCCCATGGGGTACCACCAACCGAAACATGGTTGGAGTTCTTACCATAAGATTGCCAACCTTTGTTAGGGCTGTTTTCAGCCAATACAAACGATTTTTGGCAGTATCCAGGGTGACATTGGTGATGTAGTGGATGTCGGCGGAAGACTGCACGTGCTCCTGAGCTATAGGGTTGGACTCGAAGGGTGCTCCTGCACCGAAAGCAGAAATTAGCGCCACGATGGTGGGGCGGAAGAACAAGACTGGCTCTTCGACAATGTCTTGACCGTCGGAGGGTAGGGGAGCTATCTTCACTTCAATGTCCCCTGGGGTAGACCGGTAACGTATTGTGGCCCTGTTGACACGAGTCAGTCCTTCACGTTCCACACGGGCATAGTTGTAACATTTCCATATTACACTTGCCAGTCCATAGGGACGCACAACAGCAGCCGGGAGCTCATACACTATGACATCACCGACCCCAAAGGCGTGGGTGTCGGTGATGTCGCTGTCTATTGACTTAATGGACGATAAAGCCATGGTGGAGGGGCGGTTGAGAGGAACGAGAGAGTCGTCGTCAACTATGGTGACCGAGGGTGACGGTGGAGGCCTTTAAATACACCTGTGTCCCCCACCTGGAGGGGGAGGAATGTAGGGGTGTGGGGTAGAGGGCGCCTTCCTCACCTTAAAAGTCCATACACACTCCGTCCAGTCTCGAAGGCTGTAATCTGGTCTCGATGTTGGAAGGTTAATTTTTCCATTTGCCATATCTCCGTCTGGATTTCCTGGGATGAATATTCTTCATAACGTTTCACCGTCTCTCCAAATGACTTAAAAAACCGTTCTGGAGGGGCACTCAACACAAGACGGTCATAACAATCCCACAATGCATATATCAATCTACATTTGTGTTCGACATACTTGTAGTACCGCTGAGTAGCAACCAACTTCTTTAATAAGGGAGATTTGTCTTCTGGAGGTGTAGCTGGGGGAGGAGTGGGTCTAGAAGCTTGCTCCATGGTGGATATGCAACTGAATATGGTGGTCTTTAAGATGACCTTCATATAGGTCTTCAATACGGCTCCCAATGGGGTCTCCTATGGATACCCCTCCCCCCTTTTAACTGTGATCTGGCGCGATAATTACGTATGAGGGTTGGGTCTATGCCAGCCATCCTCAGTAAAACCCTTACATCTTCCTTGTCACTTGCCCTAAATTGTCCCTTAGTGAAGGCTAGAGTTTTAATTATATCTAAAATATTTAAATTTTTGTACAGGCTTTAATAAATTTCCACGACTATCCCACATCAACTGTTGGCTGTTTTGTCCAAACATGTTCAATAATGCTTTGACATGAGGAATTTCCTCAATTTTAAAATTCACATTTATTAAGTTGTCCAGACTTGGATTTTGGGGTGTGATGGTGGCTTTATGAGGAGTGTGCCCAGCAACAATTACTTGCACTTCGGGCAGAAGGATGGAATGTCCCCTTTTTTTATTTTTTATTTTTTTAAAGGCGATGGTCGCGCCGGGCGGCCCGCGTTGTTTTTTTTTTAAAGGGCGGCGGCGGGTGGCGGTCACCGGGGGCCCCAATGTCATTTAAAGGGCGTGTGACCAGCCCCGCCCGTCTGGAGGGGCTACTACGGCAACACCGCCCACAGCCCGTTGTTGTCAGGTGGGAGGAAGGAGTGTCCTCTTCCCCCACCCCCCCATCACCCCTACCAGAGTCGCAGGTGGCTAGGTTACGGGCTCCCCCAATATTATTACTTGAGTTGGATTCGTTTTTTAAAGAGAAGGACATACTTTCACTACCATCACCACCGGGGGAGGGCAGACCCACCGCATTAGGAGGTGATGGTGAGTTCTTGTTTTTATTAAATAAATATTTTTCAGCTATGAATCGTGGTACCAGGCAATATTCTTTCACCATTTTTTTCTCTCGTTACTTATTTACGCAATTACCTTATTAGGGAGGAAATTAACGATACAGCCAAAGGTAGCAGAGCTGCTAATATCGCCCCACCACGTCTGGAGGTCAGTATGAGCTTCTTTTTGTATAAAGGAGTTTTCTTACGCGCTACAGAACGTATGTCATTCTGATATCTCTGTAAGCCATTAATTATCTGAGGTTGAACTGGGATGTTTCGTTTCAGAAAATTGGCAAAAATTTCACAAATTGATTCAATTTCCTGCCGTTTTAAAGCCTTGATTAGTTTATTCCGCTTCTTGGGTGATAAATTGTTTAATAAAAATAACAACTGATGATGTTTCTCTACGAGAGAGTCCTCTTGAACTGTCATTTTTTGTTAAATTTGACGATGTCTTGAGCTTTAATCCAGCTATTGGCAGAATCTGGGTACCCTCTCCACTTGACGAAATATTCTCTGTGTCCTTTCGATGTTTTCCTAGACTGTAATACCGTTACAGGAAAATAGTCTGGAAGGGATGTTGGAATCAATTCCTGCTCATAAAACATGCCACTGATCGGCTCGTTGTTTAAATCTTTGATTTTATATGTCGGGATTGGATGTGTTCTGTCAATATGTGACACTACAAATATTTCTTCTGTATTTTGGTGCCAAAAGCCTTTGTGAAATATATTCTTGCGCTTTGCCAATCGCACATGCTGTCCAAGGTGCAACCGTGGACTGATGGCAGTTATGGAGGAGTCATTGTTTAAATACATAACCTTAAACTGTCTTCGTATATCTTCAATATTTTGCAACTTATGAATGGCATGAGGAGTATTTTTTAGCATCCTGTGGAAAGTGTGGTTGTACACGTCCACAACTTTAGGGAGGATGTGGATGTATTTTAATGAATTAGCTTGAGTCATATAATGATACAGTTTATGTTTTAAAGTTCTGATGGCTCGCTCCACTATGCTAGATTTCATTTCCGAAAATACACTATATAATTTAATATTTTTCTTATTAAAATAATTTTGAACTGACTTGTTGTAAAATTCTCTACCTCGGTCAGTGAATATCCGCCTTACACCGAGAAACTGAGGCGTTTCCTCTAATATCTTCTTCAGAGCGGCTAACACTTCACTCGAATTTTTTGTTTTTAAAGTTTGAGTCTGCATTAGGCGGGAATAAACATCGACACAAATTAAAATATATTTAACACCATTATTGTATTTTTGTAAACTACAAAAGTCCCCTAGGTCACAGGCAATTATGGTACGAGGTTTAGGGGCTAATATTTTCCGTCGGGGGAACCTAACTAAATTTCCTCTATGTAACGTGTAAGATCGCTCCCCATGGAGAAATTCCTTCACATCTGCAACACTAATGTTGGGGTCTTTAAGTCTGGCAGCCTTATACAATTTTTGAATTGACCCTGTGAAACCACCTGGGCTAGAAATGTCATTATAGATGCTGGTGAGAATTGTTCGTTTCTGTGTCGTTAGAGACATTTTTTTGTTGTCGTTGTTGATTACATTTGATACACAATTTCACAGTGGTCTTCGTTGGTGATGCTCGTTCGTAGTTGTAATGCCTCAGGAACCGTCAGATCGACCAATAAGTAAACACTATTGTTCTGGGATATTGCCCGACGGTATATTTCAACGAAACTACTAGTAGTTTTTCGCCCATATAACTGGCCACTTAAAATTTCAAGTTGGCTTATGTCTCTCTGCTTCATTAATATATAATGACTACAATTCAGAGTTATTGTCCTGGCATATTTCCCCTGGGGAAACAAATTTTGACTAATTAGAATTACGGAAATATTACCGTGTCTCCCTCTTGTGAAGATATTGGCTATAATTGGACTCTGTATGGCTTCCAGGTATAAGTCATCAATTATATACAAAACTGACTCATTTGAAAAAGGATCTTTATACTCTAGTGGGTTAATCAGGTCCTGGGAGACAGTAACCTTGTTTCGCAGAGAGGGAATGTTTGAAAGAGGCTGTTCTGTATTATTTGCAGATGACACTAAAATTTTTGAGAATTTTCCGTGGTATTTAACACATAAATTCCCCACTAGGGTAGTTTTCCCAGAATTGCTGAATCCAGCTACAAATATTCTTGCTGGGTGGTGGAAAATATTAAGTTGCTCGTCTGTGACAGACACACACTCCTCCATATTTTCTCCATAAATGGTTCAATTACCTATGTGGCGGTCGCTTATATATATATATATATATATATATATATATATATATATATATATATATATATATATATATATATATATATATATATATATATATATATATATATATATATATGTTTCATTGAATATGACCGCATATTCTGTATTTATTATTTTCTGGTTTAGGGCTTCTATCCCTCTAACTATTTTCTTAGCATCAGGGCTTAATTGAAATAGGAGTTCTCCAAAACTCATTTTTGTACTTTTAAGGTGAAGAAAAGAAGTGATTTACTATAGAGTGTATTACACTTATTTGTATAATTTGCACGACGTTTCGAACCTCCATGGTTCATTCTCAAGTGAACAGATCTTACAATACTAGTTGATTTTATACCCGCATTAGGTCAGGTGATAATACAATGAAGGTGAAAACATGGGGGGATACATAAGGGATAAACATAGGGGCTGCAGAAGGCTTATTGGCCCATACGAGGCATCTCCTATCTAAACACAAAGATTAATCCAGTGTAATTGGCCTGTTATGTTGGACATTGTCTTCTGTGTTGGCATCGATATGTTCTTGTCTTGTCCTTACTCTCATGGTGGGTAGAGTAAATAGTTCCGTGATTTGGGTGTTCATGGTAGGTCGCTCTATTCTTATGTGAATTGCCTCAAGAATTTGTTATCTTCTTGAATCTTGGGTTTTGTCTATTATGCAAGTATTCTTGTTCAACATTTCTCTTGTTAGAGTAATGTCATGGGCTTGTCTCATGTGATTCCTAGGGGCACCAGATTGAAGATGGCATGTCAAACGCCTCGTCAGCTTGGTCGACGTCATACCTATGTACTTACATTGAAGGTTACATCCTTCGTGGGGGCAAGTGTACATGTATACAACGCTTGACTGCTGTAGAGGGTTCTCCGTCGGCTTCGGGCTGTTTTTGATAAGGAGTTCGGAAGTCTTCTTGGTTTTGTAGAATATTATCAGGTTTATGTTTTGGTTAGGAGTAGTGCTTTTTACTCCTTTACGGATTATATCTTTCATTATTCTTTCCTCTTTTATATGTTCACTGTGCATGGTTGATTTGTAATATAATTTTATTGGGGGTGTTGTGGTTTCTGTTCTAGGTTCTGAATTATACCAACGGTCCAAGTGTCTTCTTATAGCAGCGTTTATTTCCGCGTTGCTATATCCGTTGTTCACCAATACCTGAGTTACTCTTTCAAACTCTCTACTCACGTTGCTCCATTCAGAGCAGTGGGTAAGCGCTCGACGAATATAAGCATTGAGAACACTGGCTTTGTATCTTTGGGGGCACTCACTTCTACCGTTCAGGCATAATCCTATGTTGGTGGGCTTGGTATATACGTTGGTGCTTAAAGAGGTTCCTGTTTTTGTTATTAGTACATCCAAGAATGGCAGACTGTTATTTTCACTATTTTCATGTGTAAATCGGAGTACTGACTCTCTCTCTAGGTGTCTTTTTAGGTCAATTAGTTCATCTGAGTCTTTTACTATTACGAATATGTCATCTACATAACGGCAGTATACAGTTGGTTTTTGTCTGCTACTGAAGACCCTATCTTCGATGGTTCCCATATAAAAATTAGCAAATAAAACTCCTAAGGGGGAGCCCATTGCTACTCCGTCTATTTGTAAATACATGTCTCCTTGTGGACTGATGAAAGGGGCTTCCTTTGTACATGCTTCGAGAAGACTTTTCAAGTGTGGCTCAGGTATGTCTAATTTGGGGGTGCTCTCGTCTCTGTATACACTGTCCAGTATCATTCCTATGGTTGTGTCGACTGGGACGTTGGTAAAAAGGGATTCAACGTCCAGGGAAGCGATGATTCCATCGGGCTGGGTAGATTTGATCAATT